>NC_142867.1:231932500-232255000 GCF_051225735.1 Oryctolagus cuniculus | reverse complement strand
GCCCTGGCCCCGGGCCCATGGCGCCAGTGTCGCCTGCACCCCCTCGCCTTGCAGCCCGCACCCGTCTTTCCCTTCTTCCCACGATTCTGCCCCACGCTCCCCACCACCGGCGTTCCCTAGGGCTCGTCTTTTGGTTCTTGGCTGAAACATTCCCTCCTGGGACGCCTGTCCAGGCTCTGAACCCGGAGCCTTGGGGCCCTCCCTGGCCTTCAGCGCGCTGGTCCCCGTCACGTGCGTACGTCAGTGCGGTGCTCCAAGAGGTCAGGACCTCGTTGGCTGCTCACCCTGACACCCACAGGCCCAGGGAGGCCGCGCCAGACAAGGCAGCCTGGCGTCTGTTCTCGTGCGCTGCTGTCAATCAAGGAAGCCGGCTGATTTCATCGGCCTGGCCTCGAGGTGTTAGCTGCTGGGGAAGGACTTGCGGGGACACACGCGGGAGCACCTGGCAGGCAGCTTGGACGCCAGGCCGGCGGTCAGGGGCACCTCCTGGAGAGCGTATTCGGGGAGAACAGGAGCAGTATTGCCGAGTTCAAAGTGGAACAGTAGTTGGCTTTGCAGGGTGCCAGTTGAGTGAGGAGGACCTGGGCAGAGGTCTGAAGCTGACCTAAGCCCAGGCCTCTTGCCCGTGCAATGAAGGAGGCCATGCCGCCCGGAGGAAGGGCCAGAGGGGCCGAGGAGGCACAAAGCTGGTTCTGACTCCAGAGGCCTTGCGTGGCTGCTGGAAGAGACTGGACTTGTCCGCTTCCACAGGGCGAGGTCTCCCTGCCAGCACCGCTGCCTCGCTCCAGCTCCCCAGGCAAGAGAGCTGCTGGGCCCTTGAAGACCCGGACACGAAGGAAGGCACAGGGAGGTCAAGCCAGGGCCCCGCCTCCTGCTCACCGGCCCTCCCTCGATGGTGTCATGTTGCCAGGGGCACAGCTGACACAAGGGGCCTGTGGGAAACCCAGGCCAGAGGCTGGGCTGGGCTGGGACAGACCCTGCTGTGTCTGGGGGCCAGGGCAGGGGAGACAGTTGGAGGTAATGATTCTGATAATAATAAGACCTGTCTTTTATTGAGCAGCTGCTTTGTGCCCAGCCCCGTCTTCGTAGCTGTGTGATGGTCGCGTAGGGCTGTAGACAGGCCTCTATTTGAGGGAAAAGGCCACAGGCACAGAGGTGGAGACCCTTGCCCCAGCCCACCGGCCCTCCCACAGCCAGGCTGGGACTGGAAGCTGGGTGTGTGACCCCAGCACTGTTGCCAGTAAATGGCGCGCTTGAACTCTGAACCGGCTGATTCCAGGATCCTCAGGGCTCTGTGGTCTCCTTTCCTGGGCAGCCCGGAAGGCTCACGCAGGGCCCATGCTGGGTCCTAAACCCCTCTGGAGCCATCAGAGGTGACGTGCAGGTCCTCTAAGGACACAGCGGCCTCCTGTCCCGAGCCGGCGTCTCCGGCGTGTGAGACGGGAGCGTCACCAGCTGCGGGTCAGGCCTGGGCCCGATTCCCAGCAGCCCAGTGACGTGGGGACTGTGCCCCCATTTTCCAGATGAGGAAACGGCAGAGGGGTTACTGAGGCGGGAAACTGGGTCAAAACCCGGCTCGGCCTGGCCACAGAGTCTGTAGTTAGATAGGTTGTTGAAGTGTGCCGGGCATCAGGAGAGGCACGCCACTGCGCGCCCATGCAGCTCCCGCACACTCCCAGAATGCCGTCGCCACCCTGCAGGCTGGCACCGGGCGTCGGCGAGGCCTGCTCCCGCTCCCTGTGGAGGAGACCCCGGCGGGCAGATGGTGGTTTGGGACGAATTCCTGACTGCCCTTGGTTCTGTGAATGGTTTCTTGTGCACTCGGCTTGCACGGGAGGCTTTGGTTTTCTCTCTGCAGCCACGGATTGTAGCCGGGGCCGCACTCAGTGGGTGAGCGCCTGACCGGGCCCTGGCTGCCTTCTCAACATGGGCGTCTTTCACGTTCAGCCATCTGCCGCCTTTTCATTGAACGATCCGTGTCAGACAGCGCCGTGAATATCCGCAGGGCCTCTGCCCGTGTGTCCAGACCTCAGAGGAAGGCCCAGAGCCTGCCTTCCGGCCACCACCCTGTAACCACAGCCCTCGCCTCTCCCATCTCCCGTGATGCCCCTGTTTTGGGCCCAAGTGGAGGAGGACGGATAATGGGTCGAGGACGTAGATGCTCCTTGATGCCTGGCTGCCTTCGCTCCGTACGGTGTGGTTCATCCAGGCCGCAGTCTGTGCGTTCCCATTGCCACGCAGTATTTGACTGGGAGCGCACCATGATTACCCACCCCAGTGTCGGGGGCCGTTCAGCCGCTGTGCCGTGCTTGGCGTTGGCAGTTGTCGCTCCCCCTCTTCATGGAGGAACGACACAGGACCCTGCGCTGTTCTTTTGTCTGCTTGGCCCTCCCCGGGTTTGCTGCTGGTTCTTCCCAGGTTGGCTACCGTCCCTTCCACCTCCGTGGAAGGGCGGTTCCCCCTGCCACTTTCCCCACTTCCGCGGGGGTGGAAGGGACAGTAGCCAACCCGGGAAGAACCAGCAGCAAACCCGGGGAGGGCCGAGCAGACAAAAGAACAGCGCAGGGTCCTGTGTCGTTCCTCCACGAAGAGGGGGAGTGACATAATGGTGCCGTGACTCGGATAGCAAACCTAGGAGGGAAGAAGCGGGAAGAAGCGGGAAGAAGTGGGAAAATACCAGAGAGAGAGACTAGCAAAGAGCCTAGGGAAAAGCCGGACGGAAAAGGTGCCGGAAGAAGCTATCGAAAGCCTAGGCATAGACTCGGATACGGACTGTGGGAAAGAAGTTAGGATTGAAAGCTAGGATTGAAAGTGAAAGTGAAACCAAGAAGAAACTTAGACTCGGATGTGGACTATGGCGGGGAAGCTGGGAGAAATCTCTAAGGTCGAAAGCGAAAGTGAAACCTAGAAGAAACTTAGACTTGGATACGGACTGTGGGGAGAGGCCAGGAGAAATGAGAGGGGAAATTTGTTGGAAGAAAAGTTAGGAAACATACCGGGTAGAGAAAAATATGTTAGGGAGGATGAAGCTGCGGGGGCAGGCTGAGGCAGAGACGTAAGCTAGCTTGGGATTCGTCAAGTCAGCCCGGGAAGCAAAAGGCGTAAAGCTAAACCAGAGGCGGAGACACGTAAGCCAGGTTGGAATCCGTCAGATTAGCCCAGGGAGCAAAAGATGGGAAGCCAAACCGAAAGGTGCAGACGTAAGCTATAGGTTGCATTTCGCCAGGTTAGCCCGGGGAACTTAGACTGAATACCGGTGGCGGAAACGTGAGCTAGGCTGTGTGACTCGCGGAAGCCGCTGCGCGCAGAGAGCGCGCGGGGCACGAACGGGGAGAGCGCACGGGGCGCAAGTAGATAGGGAACGCAGGGCTAGTGCGGGGCCATGGTGCGGGCACAAAGGGCGCGGAGACTGCGGAGCGCGTGAAGCCGGGAAGCCACCGCGGGGCGAGGCGCCGAGAAGCAGCCTCGGGGCGGGCGCCGGGGAGCTGCGGGGATAAGAGAAACAGAAGTTTAGAAGTAAAATGAGAGAAATAGGAATGCTGGCAGATAGAAGTAAAATAGGAGAAATAGGAATGCCCGGAGATAGAGAAATAGAGAAAAATAAGGCCTCCCCACAACACGGCAATGAGAGAGCTTGGATTCGGTCTGCCTGATTAGTAAGACGATAAGCACCTGCTGGTGGCTAGTAGCTTACCCGCTGCAGGTCACCGAAGACAGGCACGTTATCAACACCAATAAGTCTCCCCACAAGAAGGCAATGAGAAGGCTTGGATTTGGTTTGCCTGATTGGTAGGGCTTGTAAGCACCTGCAGGCAGTTCTAGCAAAGCAGAGCATGCGCTGCAGGGCACCGAACTCAGGCACGCATCAGCGCCTAAAAACCTCCTCACAACATGGCGAAGAGAGGACCCGGATTCGGTTTGCCTGATTGGTAGGGCTTGTAAGCACCTGTGGGCAACTCTAGCAAGCAGAGCAGAGTGTGTGCCGCGGGGCACCGAAGACAGGCGCGTATCAATGCCAAAAATAAAAAGAAAGGGGGATCTGTGGGGAGCAACTCGGACTAGACTGTTACTGGAATTAAGACTTATTCTATGCATCTGCTCTCCCACAATACGGCCCTGGGAGAGGAGGAAACAGCTTCTACACAGCTGCCTCTAGTTCAACCAATAAACAGCAGGAGCTGCTCCTGATTGGAGTAGAGCAGCGTACTCGGCGTGTGGGTAGCAGAGTTGGGATTGGTGGAAGAGGACTATAAAGGAGGAGAGAGATAACATGCACCAGGAACATCTAAGGGGAACATCTGAAGGAACACCTGTGCAGCCCCCGAGAGAGCCGGCTGGCGGTGTGCTGCTCCCCCGCGGAAGTGGGGAATGTGGCAGGGGGAACCGCCCTTCCACGGAGGTGGAGGGGACGGTAGCCAACCCGGGAAGAACCAGCAGCAAACCCGGGGAGGGCCAAGCAGACAAAAGAACAGCGCAGGGTCCTGTGTCGTTCCTCCACGAAGAGGGGGAGCGACAGACAGTCATGCGGCTGCTGTGAACATTCCAGCACGTGTCTCCAGGTGCACAGTTAGCCACGCACTTCTGTCAGCCATCTGCCTAGGAGTGGAGTTGCTCAGCGTTGAACCTGTGTGTGTTCGGCTTCTGTAGGTGAAGTTAAACAGTGCTCCCATTACATCCCAGTTCACGCCAGTTTACACGCCCACAGCAGGGTGGGAGACTTCCCATTGTCCAATTCTTTTTTTCTTAATTATTTCTGAGATTTATTTTATTGGGGCTGGCACTGTGGTGTAGTGGGTAAAGCCGCCACCTGCAATGCCAGCATCCCATATAGGTACCGATTCGAATCCCAGCTGTCCCCGCTTCTGATACAGCTCCCTACTAATGCACCTGGGAAGGCAGTGGAGAATGGACCAAGAGCTTGGGCCCCTGCACCCATGTGGGAGACCCAGAAGAAGCTCCTGGCTCCTGGCTTCCAATTGGTTCAGCTCCAGCCATTGCAGCCTTTTGGGAGTGAACCAGCAGATGAAAGATCTTTCTCTGTCTCTCCCTCTCTCTGTAACTCTGCCTTTCAAATAAAAAGAATTGAGATTTTATTTATTTGAAAGACAGCTACAGAGAGAGGGAGAGACAAAATACAGACAGACCTTCTGTCTGCTGGTTTTACTGCCCAGATGACCACAATGGCTAGAGCTGGGCCAGGCTGAAACCAGGAGCCAGGAGCTTCATCAGGGTCCCCTACATGGGTGCAGGGACCCAAGCACTTGAGCTGTCCTCTGCTGCCTTCCCAGGTACATTGGCTGGGAGCTGGATCTGAAGTGGAGCAGCCGGGACTTGAACTGGTGCCCACATGGGTTGCCAATGTTGCAAGCAGCAGTTTAACCCACTATACCATAACACCTCCACCCCCAGATCTTTTTAAAAAAATCTAACAATTTGTTTGTTTATTTTAATTTTATTTGAGACTCAAAGAGACAGAACCAGAGAGAGAGGTCAGTCTTCTGTCCCCTTGAGCCGTTACCAGCCACCTCCCAGAACGCGTCTCCAGGAAGCAGGAGCTGGAATCTGAGACACGACTCGAGCTGGGCACTGCCCGTGTCTTCGTGGACGCCTGGGCTTGCCTCTCCTGCTGCCGCCGCTGTCACTGTCCCAGCAGAGCCGGCTGGTGGCGGGGAAGTGGCATCTCATTGTGGTTTCCTAGCAACTTGCCTGATACTCATGACGCTGAGTCCTCTTCAAGTGCACGCCGTCCGTCCCGCTGTCCCTTGTGAAACACTGTTCAAGCCGTTCTCCCATGTTTTGCCTGGGTGCTGTCTTTTTTTCCCAACTGACACACAGAAGTTGCTTATATCATCTTTTTTTTTATTTATTTATTTGAAAGAGTTACACAGAGAGAGGAGAGGCAGAGAGAGAGAGAGAGAGAGAGAGAGTGAGGTCTTCCATCTGCTGGTTCACTCCCCAATTGACCGCAACGGCCAGAGCTGTGCCGATCCAACACCAGGAGCTTCTTCCTCGCCTCCCACGTGGGTTCAGGGGCTCAAGGACTTGGGCCATCTTCTACTGCTTTCCCAGGCCACAGCAGAGAGCTGGATTGGAAATGGAGCAGCCGGGTCTTGAACTGGCGACCATATGGGATGCCGGTGCCTCAGGCCAGGGCGTTAACCCTCTGCGCCACAGCGCCGGCCTCTGCTTATATATTCTGAATCGAGTCCTTAGTTGGAAATATTACTAAAATTGTCTTCTGGTCTGTAGCTTGCCCTTTCTCTTTCTTCATATTCTCTTTTCTAAGAGAATTGATTGATTGATTGGAGGATTGGATTGACAGGGACCGAGAGAGACAGAGAACCTTCCCAGCCACAGGTTCACTCCCCAAGGCGGAAGCCAGGAGCCAGCAGCTCAGTCAGCTCTCCCAGTTGCCTGAGGCAGCGCTGCCTCCCAGGGGCTGCGTTAGGTGGCAGTTGCAGTCAACATCAAGGTAGCAAACGCTGACACTCTGACGTGGGACGTGAGCGGCTCAGCCAGAGTCTTCACTGCTGGGCCAAACACCTGCCTCCACTTTCAGTTTTTTAAGTGACACTTACTGAGATGTGATTCCCACGCCGTGCAGTTGGCCTGCCTGGGTGTGCAGGCTCATATCCCGCAAGCAGCCTCAGACCACCGTGTTCACCCAGGAAGGTACCCGCACCCCTCAGCGGTCGCCCCCCGTCCCCCTCAGCCTCAGGCCACCGTGTTCACCCAGGAAGGTACCCACACCCCTCAGCGGTCGCCCCCTGTCCCCCTCAGCCTCAGGCCACCGTGTTCACCCAGGAAGGTACCCGCACCCCTCAGCGGTCGCCCCCCGTCCCCCTCAGCCTCAGGCCACCGTGTTCACCCAGGAAGGTACCCGCACCCCTCAGCGGTCACTGATCCGCTTTCGTCTCTGTAAATGTGCTGTGTGGCTGGATACTGGTGGGCCTGGGGTCACAGGGCACGTGAGCTTCGGTGACGGCTCGCTTTCTTGTGGCGTGATTTCCAAGGCTCATGTGTGTCAGTGCCTCCCGTGGCCGAACGTGATTCCCAGGGACGGGCGAGCCACGTTTTGTTCATCCGTTCGTCACCTCACAGGCACTTGGGTTATTTCTGCTCTTTGGTTATCACGAAGATTGTTACCACGATCATTCGAGCACGTTTGTACATGGACGTGTTTGCATTTCTCCTGGAGGAAACCCTCATTTTTAAACATTTATTGTCGTTTTAAAAATGTGTATTTATTTTCATCGACTTGAAAGGCAGAGGAACAGAAAGAGAGAGACAGACAGACATCCACTAGTTCATTCCCCAAATGTCCGCAACAGCCCGGATTGGGCCAGGCCAAAGTCAGGACTCGGAGTCCCATCTGGTACTCCCACAGGGTGGTGGGGACCCGAACACTGGAGCCGTCATCCGCTGCCTCGCAGAACGCGGGAGCAAGAAACTGGCTCAGAAGCAGGGCAAGCTGGACTCAACGCAGCGATCCAGCCTGGGGTCCGGCCTCACCTGCCGCACGACCCCCTCCCCCACTTGCATTTTATTTCAAAGGCAGAGAGACAAGCAGAAATCTTCCACGTGCCGGTTCATTCCCCAAATGCCCGCAACGGGTGGGGCTGGACCAGCCTGAGCCAGGAGCCTGGAACTCAATCCTGCCTCCCGTGTGGGTGGCAAGGACCTGGGCCATCCTGCTGCCTTCCCAGGGTGCACTAGCAGGAAGCTGGACGGGAAGCAGAACCAGGACTCAACCGGGCACTCCAGTGTGGGATGTCGACATCCTGGGCTTAACTGCTCTCCAGACGCCCACCCCGGAGGCTTCATTTTTCATCATGCATCATGAGATTCTTTGATACCGTCTGCACAGCCTTGCTCGTACTCAGCCCTCCATCCTGATGGCTGTGTGCAGGCTAGGGAGCACCCACCGGACCCCTCAGCGTGGCTGCTAAGGTGGTGAGGAGCAGATGGATGGCGAAGATGAGAGTCTCTCCTATCCCCCTCCAAACACCAGCTTCCCCGACACACGCGTCCACCGCAGGTGTTGTAAAGGCAAAGAAATGCCTAAACACGACCTGCGTTCCTGTCGTGTTGACTCACGCACAGACAGGAGCAAGAGGGGTCAGAGACCTCGGGGCTTGGCCCTGGCTCCGCCAAGCTGCTGCTCAGTGTGACGTGTGTGGCCTCGGTCTCCCTGCCACGGGAGCAGCCGGGGCGGCCAGGGCTCCGGCCCTCACATGGGACTCACCTGACTTTTTTCCCATCACCCAGGCCGCGGTCCTGCCAATGATCCTGTGAGTCCAGGGAGTCACTGTTGCCCCTGGGGGCCTTGACCTGGAGAGGCCCAGCCGCCTGCCCCCAGCATGGCGTCTGACACGCCCGAGTCGCTCATGGCCCTCTGTACCGACCTCTGCCTGCGCAACCTGGACGGCACCCTGGGCTACCTGCTGGACAAGGAGACCTTGCGCCTACACCCTGACGTCTTCCTGCCCAGCGAGATCTGTGACCGGCTTGTCAATGAGTGAGCAAGCCCCGGGGCTGGGGCTGGGGCTGGGGCTGGGCAGGGGTCTTAGCGTGAGCGAGAGTGGAGACACTGGGTCTGTGGTGCACCCGGGGGCATGGCTGTGGATTCGCGTGTAGGAGGGGGTGTGGCTGTCATGGACGTCTCTGGGTGCAAGAGAAGAGGTGTAGCCGTGCCTGCAGAGGTCTGTGTGTGCATGCTGGCATGCGTGTGCAGAGCTGAGCGCACCTGCAGGTGTGAGCCTGAAGCGTGCACTCAGGGCTGAGGTGGTAGGAAAGCTGCATGTACTTGGCGGAGTCGCGTGCTGTGTGGCACGTGTGTACACGCATGTACCTGCACACATGCCTGTGAATTGACACGAGTGTGGGCGCGTGGGCTCACATTCCAGTGCCAGGAGAATGGATCCGTGAGCAGGGACCAGATCATGCAGATCTGTGTGCAGCCCCCGCAGGGACCCCCCCACCCCGCAGGCATCTCCTGAGGCCCGGAAGGGGAGCTGTTGGACCAAGGCTGCAGGGGGAAGTATGGGACTCAGGCATTTCCTGGGGGTGTGGCAGGAGCGTGGGCACTCTGCAGCCCAGAGTTGTGTCCATTTGACAGACGGAGACCCTGAGGTCCAGGGGCGTTCAGTTACCCGGCTGACGCTGTGCAGGTGGAACACAGCCAAGCCAGGAGTTTGGTGCCAGCAGCCCAGGGTTCCTGCACGTGCTGGCGTCCCAGCTGGGTTTTAGGGAGGCCTTGCCCTGTCCCCAGCTGTTTGAAAGGTCCTGGGAGGGGCTGATAAGATGAGTGGGGTGGTGCAGTGGAGGGTGTGGCCGGAGTGGGCCTTTGGAGAAGGGCCGGTGGCTGTGCTTGTCTGGCGAGCGTGGAGACTGCAGCGGGGAAGGGCACCCTGCAAACCAGGAGGTCACCCACGAGTGCCTGCAGAGCCCCGCCCCCTAGGGCACCCCTGCTCTCACCTGCCGTGTAGTCGGGATCCAATCAGGCACTTCCGGGAGGGGAGGGCTTGTGTTGTGAAGGGGAGCCGCCTGCCGGTCCCCGAGCCCTCCCTGAGCCCTCCCCGAGCCCTCCCCGAGCCCTCCCTGAGCCGGGCCGTCTTACCTCTCAGGTACGTGGAGCTGGTCAACGCCGCCTGCAACTTCGAGCCCCACGAGAGCTTCTTCAGCCTCTTCTCCGACCCCCGCAGCACCCGGCTCACCCGCATCCACCTCCGCGAGGACCTGGTGCAGGACCAGGACCTGGAAGCCATCCGCAAGCAGGTGAGAGCTGCCTTGCCAGGCGCTCGGAGTGGGCCCGGGCAGGCTGCTGGGAGCCGCGGGCAAGGGCAGGGCCACTCCGAGCCTCCGGGCACCGAGGGCCGGGCCGGGGCGGCCTGACGGAGCCCTGCCTGCCCAGGACCTGGTGGAGCTGTACCTGACCAACTGCGAGAAGCTGTCGGCCAAGAGCCTGCAGACGCTGCGCAGCTTCAGCCACACCCTGGTGTCCCTGAGCCTCTTCGGCTGCGCGAACATTTTCTACGAGGAGGAGAACCCGGGGGGCTGCGAGGACGAGTGCCTCGTGAACCCCACCTGCCAGGTGCTGGTCAAGGACTTCACCTTCGAGGGCTTCAGCCGCCTGCGCTTCCTCAACCTGGGCCGCATGATCGACGGGGTCCCCGTGGAGTCCCTGCTGCGGCCACTCAGCTCGCTGGCCGCCCTGGACCTCTCGGGCATCCAGACGAGCGACGCCGCCTTCCTGACCCAGTGGAAGGACAGCCTGGTGTCCCTCGTGCTCTACAACATGGACCTGTCGGACGACCACATCCGGGTCATCGTCCAGCTGCACAAGCTGCGGTGAGCTGCGGCCCAGAGCTCACCGGGCCTGGCGTGGGGGGGCGGCGTGCTGTCCATCCCAGAGGGTTCAAGAGCACCTGGCCGGGCTGAGGGTGGGGATGGAAGACATGGCCCAGTCCCTAAACCTTCTAGGTCAGCTGGGTCCTGGCTGGAGGTTCTCAGTTCTCGGAATGCCTGGAACAGGGTGGCAGTCACGGGCACTCCCCTGCTGTGGGCTGAGGGCTGGGTTGGTAGGCAGCTCCGCCCCTGCCCAGCTCCTGACCCGTGGCCCCCACCTCAACCCAGACACCTGGACATCTCCCGAGACCGCCTCTCCAGCTACTACAAGTTCAAGCTGACTCGGAAGGTGCTGAGTCTCTTTGTGCAGAAGCTGGGGAACCTGATGTCCCTGGACATCTCTGGCCACATGATCCTGGAGAACTGCAGCATCTCCAAGATGGACGAGGAGGCCGGGCAGACCAGGTGTGGGCCCACCCGCTGCGGCTCCGCGTGGACTCACCCAGAGCCACTGGGGACACAGCCGTGGCTCTGGGCGTGCCCTGAGGGTCGGGAGAGGCAGGAGGAGGGGTGACTTCCACTGTCCCGAAAGCTCCTCCGGGGTTTCCCAGAGGCCGATCTTCCCGAGAGGGGGCAGCACGTGCAGAGGCGGGTCTTCCCGAGAGGGGGCAGCGCGTGCAGAGGCCGGTCTTCCCGAGAGGGGGCAGCGCGTGCAGAGGCCGGTCTTCCCGAGAGGGGGCAGCGCGTGCAGAGGCGGGTCTTCCCGAGAGGGGGCAGCGCGTGCAGAGGCCGGTCTTCCCGAGAGGGGGCAGCGCGTGCAGAGGCCGGTCTTCCCGAGAGGGGGCAGCGCGTGCAGAGGCCGGAAGCGGGGGTGTGAGGAGAGACTGGGCGGTCAGCAGCCCCTTGGAGACTGATGGGAGCCCGGTGTGGCCACACCTGCCACCCGTTAGGTGTCACAGGAAGCCGCCAGCCGTCATGGCGAGAAGTCCCAGCCCCAGGCAGACGCCCGGGTGTTTGGTTGATGAGCTTACCCTTCGTGGCACTGGTGGAACCTGAGGGGGGCGTTCCCCCGCTAGCATGGCTGCCAGTGTTTCCCAGGGCAGCTGCACCAGTACCTCCCACCCACCGGTTCCTCCGCAGTGTGGCCCTGCCAGCCTTCCAGCAGGAGGGGCGACTCATGTCCCCTGCCCTTAAAGAGGGAAAAAGTAAATAAAGCAAAGGGCCTGGAAGAGAGCCTCCGCTAAGCGCCCGCCAGGCCCCGCCCCAGTGCTGACCCGCACCCCCCACCCCCCGCCCCCCACCCCCCACCCCGCAGCGTCGAGCCGTCCAAGAGCAGCATCACGCCGTTCCGGGCCCTGAAGAGGCCGCTGCAGTTCCTCGGGCTCTTCGAGACCTCCCTCTGCCGCCTCACACACATTCCCGCCTATAAGGTGAGGGGCGGGCGCGGGAGCGGGGAGGGCCGGCCTGGGGTCTGTGTGGTTCTGAGCGGTGCCTCGTCCCTAGGTGAGCGGGGACAAAAACGAGGAGCAGGTGCTGAACGCCATCGAGGCCTACACGGAGCACCGGCCCGAGATCACGTCGCGGGCCATCAATCTGCTCTTCGACATCGCGCGGATCGAGCGCTGCAACCAGCTCCTGCGGGCCCTAAAGGTCAGCCCCCCCCCCCCCAGGAGCAGCTGGGGGCACGTGGCTCACTGTCCCCACTTCCCATCCCCGGGGCCCTCGGCCTCCTGCCCAGCCCCCCCAGGAGCAGCTGGGGGCACGTGGCTCACTGTCCCCACTTCCCATCCCCGGGGCCCTCGGCCTCCTGCCCAGCCCCCCCAGGAGCAGCTGGGGGCACGTGGCTCACTGTGTCCCCACTTCCCATCCCCGGGGCCCTCGGCCTCCTGCCCAGCGACCCCGGGAGCGGCTGGGGGCACGTGGCTCACTGTGTCCCCACTTCCCATCCCCGGGGCCCTCGGCCTCCTGCCCAGCCCCCCCAGGAGCAGCTGGGGGCACGTGGCTCACTGTCCCCACTTCCCATCCCCGGGGCCCTCGGCCTCCTGCCCAGCGACCCCGGGAGCGGCTGGGTTGCACGTGGCTCACTGTCCCCACTTCCCATCCCTGGGGCCCTCGGCCTCCTGCCCAGCCCCCCCCCCCAGGAGCAGCTGGGGGCACGTGGCTCACTGTCCCCACTTCCCATCCCTGGGGCCCTCGGCCTCCTGCCCAGCCCCCCCGGGAGCGGCTGGGGTGCACGTGGCTCACTGTGTCCCCACTTCCCATCCCGGGGCACAGACGGCACTGCCTGTTGAACCCCAGCCCCACCTCGCAGTGCCGCACTGGGTCGTGCCCAGGCCCGGCCTAGTTTGAGCAGGATCAGGCAGGTGCTGCCCCAGGGGCCCTGGTCCAGGCCCAGGCAGAGCCTGCCCAGCACCTGCCAGCCTGGCCCTTGCCCCGTCTGCCTGCAGCTGGTCATCACAGCCCTCAAGTGCCACAAGTATGACAAGAACATCCAGGTGACAGGCAGCGCCGCCCTCTTCTACCTGACCAACTCCGAGTACCGCGCCGAGCAGAGCGTCCGGCTGCGCCGGCAGGTCATCCAGGTGGTGCTGAATGGCATGGAGTCCTACCAGGAGGTGACGGTGAGCCCCTGCCCGCGCCGGCCCAGCCGCCCCAACCCTGCGCCGCTCCTTCCCGGCTCCCCTGGCCCGGGCAGCGCTCCCGGAGCCCAGCCCCGCCGCAGCCCCCACCCGCTCTGCTCTGCTCCACCTGGAAGCCCGGGCACCCTGCCTCCTGCCTCGGGGCCTCCGTGGTGCTGTCTCCTCCGCCCTCCTGCCCCATGGTTTTGTTTTTTTCCTAATAGCTGCTTTTATTACAAAGGCAATTAGAAATTTTAGTGTAGAACATTTATAATTACCGATACAAAGAAAATAATAAAAGTCGCCCATAATCCCAACACCCACCGAGAGCCACCACTAACATTGAATTTGGATTTTCGTTGTTCTGGATTTTAGTCTGTGAACACTTACAAGGGTACTTCAAAAAGTTCATGGAAAATGGAATGAAAAGATAAGTATATTTTGATGACATGTTGAAATCTATGCATAGTTTTTTTTTTAAGATTTATTTATTTAGTCAGAGTTATAGAGAGAGAGGAAGAGGCAGAGAAACAGAAATCTTCCATGTACAGGTTCACTCCCCAGGTGGCCTCGACAGCCAGGACCAGGCCAGGCCAGCGCCAGGGGCTTCATCTGGGTCTCCCGCATGGGCGCGGGGGCCCAAGCACTCGGCCGTCTTCCGCTGTTTCCCCGAGAACAATAGGAGGTAGCTGGGGGGAGCAGACTTGAGGCAGCGCTCCAGTCCGGGAGGCTGGCGTTGAAGACAGCAGCCCCAGAAACATATTTCCCTAGTAAAAGCTTTGTGATAATGTTTTTCTGATTACAAGAGTATGTCAAATCGTTTTAAAGATTTTTGTGTTTATTTGGAAAGCAGAGTTATGGGGGGAGAGACAGAGAACTCCATGTGGTTCGCTCCCCACATGGCCCCAACAGCCAGGGCTGGGCCAGGCTGAAGCCAGGAGCCTGGAGCTCCATCCGCGTCTCCGACGTGGGCGCCAGGGAGCAGTCCTCCGCTGCTTCCCCAGGCGCATGAACCAGGGGCTGGATGGAAAATGGAGCGGCCGAAGCGCAAACTGTCGCTCCTAGGAGACGGCGGCAGTGAGGGCGGCTTAGCCGGCTGTGCCCCGACGCCGGCCCTCGACGCCTAATGTTTAAGAAACAGAGATCTTCCTGGTAGTGTGAGAATGGATTCAGTAGAAGGTGACAGCTGTTCACAGACTCCGGATCCAGCCAGTTTTAATGTTTCAGTCTCATAATCGCTGACCCCAGCATCCCCATCCAGGGAGAGGCGCGGAAGCAGCCCACGCGTGTGAGCCTCAGGTCAGCTAGGGGACCTGCCCCGTGGCTGACCGGTTAGGGTGCTCTTCGTCTTCCAGTGCTTTGCTGCCTCTACTTACCTGCTGACCCTCAGCTGTATCCTAGAAGCAGAATCAGGGCCATGGGTATGTGGGTTCCCGCAGAAGGGCCCCGGTGGGGACGCAGGCTCTGCGGGGTGGGAAGCCCCTTCCCCTGCCTGTGAACTGGAACTTGAGTGGTCATCGTCTCTACACTGAGATGGAGTTTGCGGTCAGGCCGAACAGATGTCTTTTTTTTTTTTAAGTGCTAGTTGGAGACCCTAAAGTGAATTAGTAAGTCCTAAGAGAAATGGAAATTAAAAGAAGAGGAGATTACACTTTGTCCTAAGAGTGGGTGCTACCCAGCGTGGGGAGAGTTTGAGAGAGTGTTGAAACACTCTGCCAGCGGGCCATCTTCCGCTGCTTTCCCAGGCCGTCCATAACAGGGAGCTGGATCGGAAGAGGAGCAGCCGGATGAGAACCGGCGCCGTATGGGATGCCGGCACCACAGGCAGAGGATTAACCTGCTGCGCCGTGGCGCCAGCCCCCACGTAGCTCCTTAACCTCTGCACCAAACCCTGCCCTGTGTTCACCTGCGACCTCGGTGTTCCACAGACGTAGATGTCCCCGGAGGGAAAAGAGGAAACACATCCATCCTTGTTTGATGAAGGACTCCGAGGAAACCCCAGTGTCTCAGGAACTGGGCTCTGAACAGCAGCGTGCGGTTCCCTCTGCACAGTGGGGTTCATGGGAGACTGCGTGTGAGGGCAGGGAGGTGCCCTGCATGCCGGAGCTCTGCCCTGCGGCCTTCCTTTGTGCCCCCCCTCCCCCTGCCCCAGCCCCGTGTCTGTGTCTGTGCCCCTCCCCTGCCCCAGCCCCGTGTCTGTGCCCCCTCCTCTCTGCCCCAGCCCCGTGTCTGTGTCTGTGCCCCCTCCCCTGCCCCAGCCCCGTGTCTGTGCCCCCATCCTCTCTGCACCTGCCCCGTATCTACATCTGTGCCCCCTCCCTCTGCCCCAGCCCTGTGTCTGCATCTGTGCCCCCCTCCCCCTGCCCCAGCCCCGTGTGTGCATCTGTGCCCCCCTCCCCCTGCCCCAGCCCCATGTCTGTGCCCCCTCCTCTCTGCCCCACCCCCGTGTCTGTGCCCCCCCTCCCCCTGCACCAGCCCGTGTCTGTGCCCCTCCTCTCTGCCCCAGTCCCGAGTCTATTTCTGTGCCCCCTCCCCCTGCCCCAGCCCCATGTCTGTGCCCCCCGGCACCAGCCCGTGTCTGTGCCCCCCCCCCTGCACCAGCCCCGTGTGTGCATTTGCATGGTGGAGAAATCTAGCAGATGCCTACTGAACACTGACTGTGGGCACTTCTCGGGTATTTCTTCTCAGGATTTGAGCTTTTTACAGGAAGTATTGCTTTTATAACTTGGACTTTTTCTCAGATGACAAACTAAATGCAAACTAAGGACGTATATTGGGGGATGGTATTGGTTTTTAAAGATTTATTTTTTTATTTGAAAGAGTGACAGAGAGGTTTTTATTTTTTTTATTTGAAAGTTACAGAGAGGTCTTCCATCCACTGTTTCACCCCCCAGATTGCCGCAACAGCCGGAAATGCACTGACCCGAAGCCAGGAGCCGGGAGCTTCCTCAGGGTCTCCCACGTGGGTGCAGGGGCCCGAGCACTTGGGCCATCTTCTGCTGCCTTCCCGGGCCACAGCAGAGAGCTGGATCTGAAGAGGAGCAGCCGGGACTAGAACCAGCGCCCATACGGGATGTTGGCGCTTCAGGCCAGGGCTTTAACCTGCTGCGCCACAGTGCCGGCCCCGGATGGTATCTTTTAAACTACACAATTAATGAAGTCTGCTAAACTTGCAATACCTCACGAGAAGGGAAGGGCGAGGGGGCGGTGTTGGGGCACAGCAGGTCAAGCTGCCTCCTGCGATGCCGGCGTCCCAGGTTGGAGCACAGATCTGAGTCCTGGCCGCTCTGCTTCTGAATCAGCTCCCTGCTGACGCACCTGGGGAAGCACCGTCAGATGACCCGAGTGCTTGGGCCCGTGGCACCCATGTGGGATGGATTCCTGGTTCCTGTCTTTGGCCTGGCCCATCCCCAGTCTTTGTGGTCATTTAGGGAGTGGGACAGCAGATGGAAGATCTCTTTTAAAAAAAAAAAATACCTAGGGGGCCAGCATTGTGGTGCAGTGGATTAAGCCATGGGCTGCAACACAGGTATCCAGTATGAGCACCAGTTGGAGTCCTGCTGCTCCACTTCTGATCCATCTCCCTGCTAATGCGCCTGGGAAAGCAGCAGCAGATGGCCCGAGTCCTTGGGCTCCTGCACCCACGTGAGAGTGCTGGGGGGAGTTCCTGGCTCCTGGCTTTGGCCTGGCCCAGTGCGGCCCATCATTGCAGCCATTTGGGAAGTGAACCAGAGGATGGAAAACCGATCTCCCTCCCTCTCTCTCTCTCTGCCTTTCAAATAAAAGACAAATAGGACTTTATCTTCTAAAAATTACATTACAAAGGAAGAAGGAAGGAAATAGAATGACAAGGAAAATGTTCAGAGAACACCACCAAGATAATAATGCGCAGACAGTGCAGAGAGAAACAGGAAGTGGAGCAGCTGGAGCTGGTACCGTGCTGGTGGGAGAGGGGCTTGTCCCGCCGTGTGGAGAGCAGTCCGGTGGTACCTAGCAGAGCAGAAGATGTGGGTCCTGGGACGCAGAAGTCCCACGAGGCACGTGTGCCCTGGAGAAGCCCACAGCCATGGGCCCCAGGATGCACGCTCACCGTAGCCAGCCGTGGACGTCACGGGCGCAGTTGAGGGACGTAGCGCAGGGGGTGATCGCGCGAGCCCGTGCTGAGGAAGGCAGCAGTGCTGCAGGACTGTCCCCTGGAGAAGCCAGGACACGGCTGCTGGGTGCTGGGTGCTGGGTGCTGGCAGGCCGTGCGCACGCGGGGTTCACTGTAGGGTTATGGAAAAACCATACGTTTGCCATTTCTGCATCCTTCCGTGTGAATATATCATTTACAAATGAAAAGCCCTGGGCCGGCGCCACGGCTCACTAGGCTAATCCTCCGCCTGAGGCGCCGGCACACCGGGTTCTAGTCCCGGTCGGGGCTCCAGATTCTGTCCCGGTTGCCCCTCTTCCAGTCCAGCTCTCTGCTGTGGCCAGGGAGTGCAGTGGAGGATGGCCCAAGTGCTTGGGCCCTGCACCCCATGGGAATCCAGGAGGAGGCACCTGGCTCCTGGCTTCGGATCAGCCATAGCGGCCACTTGGGGTTGAACCAACGGAAGGAAGATCTTTCTCTCTGTCTCTCTCTCACTGTCCACTCTGCCTGTCCAAAAAAAAAAAAAAAAGAAAAAGAAAGAAAGCCCTGGACCCGCCTCTTCCAAAAAGCCTCCGGGAGCACCCCTCTGGCTGCCCCGGGCCCGGGGCTCTGCTCCGAGCCCGGCGTGACCGCGCTGCGCCCCTCTCCCGCGTGGCCCAGGTGCAGAGGAACTGCTGCCTCACCTTGTGCAACTTCAGCATCCCCGAGGAGCTGGAGTTCCAGTACCGCCGCGTCAACGAGCTGCTGCTCGGCATCCTCAGCCCCAGCCGCCAGGACGAGTCCATCCAGCGCATCGCCGTGCACCTGTGCAACGCCCTGGTGTGCCAGGTGGACAACGACCACAAGGAGGCCGTGGGCAAGATGGGCTTCGTGGTGGTGCGTCCGCAACCCCCCTCCCCCCCCCCCCCGCCAGCGTCAGGACGGCCTGGGCTGGACCCGAGGGAGACTTCCCCGGCCCCCTAAATCCTCCCGCCTGGGGCGCCCTGTCACCCTGCCAGTCCCCTCGACCGGTCCCTTAGGTCCCACTGACAGGTCACTGCTGCCCCCTCAGACCAGACGCGCCCCACACCGCGAGCCCCCAGCCTGTCCGCACGCTGCCCTCCCCCGCCCCCGCCCTGGGCATGAGCCGCGGAGGGAGAGCGCCGGCTCCTCCTCGCTCTGGTTTTGCTAAAGCGGCGAAGGAAGCACAGTGCTCTGGGTGATTTTACTTCAGAGGCAGAGAGGGCTCATCCTCTGGTTCGCTCCCCAGGTGCCCCCGACAGCCAGAGCTGGGCCAGGCCAAAGCCAGGAGCCTGGAGCTCCATCCAGGTCTCCCAGGCGCTTGGGCCATCCCCTGCTGCCGGCCGGGGTCACGTCACAGGAAGCTGGAATTGGGAGTGCAGCTGGGGCGGGAACCCAGGCTCTCGGACGTGGGTTGTGGGTGTCTCACGTGGCGTCTTAGCCACTGCCCCAAGCGCTGGCCCCACTCCTCTCCTGTGTCTCTGGGAAGTCCCAGCATGCAGCAGGAGAGGCTGTGCCCAGAGGGCGAGAAGCAGACCCCGGCCTCCCCTCCCCGCCCGGCCCGGGCGCAGCGGCGGGCGAGCCCGGCCCTCTGGTGAGAGCTGCTCTCTGCCCACAGACCATGCTGAAGCTGATCCAGAAAAAGCTGCTGGACAAGATCGTAAGTCGAGCGTCTGTCCGCGGACCGCGCGGCCCGTCCCCCACCCCGCCCCCGCCGCGGTGTGGAGCCCGGCTGAGCCCTGCCCCGCCCTCGCCCGCAGTGTGACCAGGTGATGGAGTTCTCCTGGAGTGCCCTGTGGAACATCACGGACGAGACGCCCGACAACTGTGAGATGTTCCTCAACTTCAACGGCATGCGGCTCTTCCTCGACTGCTTGAAGGTGGCACTGAGCCCCAGCCGCGCCGCTCCTGCCCCGGGCGCCCCAGCCAGGGCCGGCACAGGCTCTCCCAGCGGGACTCGCGCCAGCACGTGCTTCCGGCCCGGTGTCCCGGCAGGGCCCTCTTGGGACCCCAGTGCTGGGGAAGAGCTGACCCCAGCTCAGCCCGCGGTCCCCAGTCCAGCCACGTCTGGCTGGCACCCCCTGCCGGGTCAGCTGCACAGACTTCTGCCCAGTAGGACAGGCTGTTGCTCAAATTCCCAAGATGATCCCTTTGCTACATACCTCAGTCCCTAGAGCACGTGTGTCCCTGAGGTCCAGTCCCTCAGCAGCCTTCCTCCTTGTGGCAAGGAACCTCCTGCCACCTCCTGCCCCCCTGCCCCCCTCCTGCCCCCCCGCCCCCTCCTGCCCCTCCTGCCCCCCCTGCTCCCCCCCTTCCTCCTCCTTTTTCTTCTTCATCTCTTTATTTGTTTAAAAGAGTTACAGAGAAGGAGAGGCAGAGAGCAAGATAGAGAGAGAGAGGGATCCTCCATCCGCTGGTTCACTCCCCAAAGAGCTTCAACAGCCAGAGCTGGGCCAGGCCAAAGCCAGGAGCCAGGAGCTTCATGCAGGTCTCCCACGCGGGTGCAGGGGCCCGAGCACTTGGGCGTCCTCCACTGCTTTCCCAGGCGCATCAGCAGGGAGCTGGGTCGGAAGTGGAGCAGCCGGGAAATGAACTGTGCCCATGTGGGATCATGGGTGTTATCTTTGCAGGCGGCAGCGTTACCCACCGCGCCTCCCCCAACCCCCACCTTCTGATCCCTGCCCGTGTGCACCCAGCATCGCCTGGGCACTGGGAGGTCGTGGGCAGCAGGTCCTGTTTCCGCCTTTCCGGCTGGAACAGCCAGACCGACGCCCAGAGCTCTCAGCTGCACCACCAGACCCTGCACAAGGGCCGCTGCTGTGGCCCCAATGGCTGGCGTTTTTCCAGGAATTCCCAGAGAAGCAGGAGCTGCATCGGAACATGCTGGGGCTGCTGGGGAACGTGGCAGAGGTGAAGGAGCTGCGGCCGCAGCTGATGACGTCCCAGTTCATCAGTGTCTTCAGGTTGGCACGTCTCCCTGCGCCCGGCCTGTCCTCTGTGACGGGGCTCCTCTCTCAACCCTGCGTGCATGGTCCTCCCGGAAGCCTGTCCTAGGGGCCCCGAGTCCCCTGTGGCAGTCGTCCGGTTGTCAGCAGCGAGGGGCCTCTGGCTTGTCCGACGGGGGCCGAGGCAGTGGGCTGCATTCTCCACCCCACCCCCCCCCCCACAGCAACCTGCTGGAGAGCAAGGCTGATGGCATCGAGGTCTCCTACAATGCCTGCGGCGTCCTCTCCCACATCATGTTCGACGGGCCCGAGGCCTGGGGCGTCTGTGAACCCCGGCGGGCGGAGGTGGAGGAGCGCATGTGGGCAGCCATCCAGAGCTGGGACATAAACTCACGGAGGAACATCAACTACAGGTGTGCGGGCGGGCGGGCGGGCGCGTGCAGGGGCGCGCCCCTCGAGGCCTCTGCTGGGTTTCCGTTCTCAGCCATGGAGGTGCGGCACGGGGCAAAGGGCACGGAGCCCACCTGTGCAGCTCGGCCCCTTCCCGCTCGTCTGCCCCCACGCGTGCCCCCAGCCTGCCCGTTCATTCCCTCCTTCCTCAGCCCCTTCCCGCACGCTCAGAGCGCGCACCCCAAGCCCGGCTGGCGTCGGGGCTCACCGTCGCCAGGCGTGGGCGTCCACATTCTCTTGCGAGTGAGTCACTTTCCAACGGACCTTGAAGTTGAAAGTCCCGCATGGGGAGGCCTGCCTCCAGGTGTTGTGGTTCCCGGGGAGGGAGAAGCCATGCCGGCCCCGCGTGTTTGCACGGATGGTTCCCGGGTGTCTGGAGCATGACTGTGGCTTGCCCTTGTAGGAGGCGCAGCTGCACACAGCCCCAGGCTGGGCCCCCTCCTTGCCGGGGCTCCAGCTCCCTGCCCCGCCTCCTCTGCTCAGTGTGCCCCCGAGGGCCCACTTCCCCCGCCCCGGCATCGTGTTTGTCCTTAGGACCTTCCGGGCAGCACTGGACAAGAAGGCGCACTCCCCGCTCCCCGGCCAGCCTCAGCAGTGACCTCCATTTCTCCTCCCGCAGGTCCTTCGAGCCCATTCTCCGCCTCCTGCCTCAGGGCATCTCTCCTGTCAGCCAGCACTGGGCCACCTGGGCCCTGTACAACCTCGTGTCTGTCTACCGTGAGTGTCCGCTTGTCCTGGGCTCAGACACCCCCAGCTAGAAAGCAGGCCAGCCTACCCGGGGCTCACAGCCCAGGACGGGAGTGCCGGGGGCGGCCGGCCCCTGCCTCGTCTCCGCAAGTGGGCCTGGCAGGCAAGCTGCTGCCTGCAATGCCAGCATCTCACATGGTCACCAGTTCAAGTCCCAGCTGCTCCACTTCCTGTCCCATTCCCTGCTAATGGCCTGGGAAAAGCAGTAGAAGATGGCCCAAGTGCTTGGCCCAGCACTGGCCACCGCAGCCATTTGGGGAGTGAACCAGTAGATGGAACATCTCTCTCCTTCTCTCTCTCTCTGTAACTCTACCTTTCAAGTAAATAAAATAAATCTTTTTAAAAATTTATTTGAGAGACAGAGAGCTCCCATCTGCTGGTTCATCGCCCAAAAACCCACAACAGCTGTGCCTCGGCCGGGAGACAGGTTCTCAGGCCAGGTCTCCACGCGGGCGCCAGAGACGGCTCACTTGAGCCATTAGCGTTGTGTCATCTGCATTAGCAGGAAGCTGGCGTCAAGAGCTGGAGCCAGGAGTCGCGCAGGCATCCCAAGCATTGGACTAGGCACCAGCTCCCCAGACAGCTTGCTGTCTCTATTTTTTTCTTAAATTAGGTTAGTTAGTGGTTTATCTATTTTTTTAAAGATTTATTTATTTATTTGAAAGTCAGTTACACAGGGAGAGAGGGAGAAACAGAGAGAAAGAGAGAGAGAGAGAGAGGTCTTCCATCCACTGGTTCACTCCCCAATTGACCACAGTGGCTGCAGCTGCACCAATCTGAAGCCAGGAGCTTTCTCTGGGTCTTCCACGTGGGTGCAGGGGCCCAAGGATGTGGACCATCTTCTTCTTCTTCTTCTTCTTCTTTTTTTTTTTTTTTTTTTTTTTTGACAGACAGAGTGGACAGTGAGAGAGAGAGACAGAGAGAAAGGTCTTCCTTTACCGTTGGTTCACCCTCCAATGGCTGCCGCGGCCAGCGTGCTGCGACCAGCTCACCGCAGTTGATCCCAAGGCAGGAGCCAGGTGCTTCTCCTGGTCTCCCATGGGGTGCAGGACCCAAGCACTTGGGCCATCCTCCACTGCACTCCCTGGCCACAGCAGAGAGCTGGCCTGGAAGAGGGGCAACCAGGACAGAATCCGGCGCCCCGACCGGGACTAGAACCCGGTGTGCCGGCACCGCTAGGCGGAGGATTAGCCTAGTGAGCCGCAGCGCCGGCCGGGCCATCTTCTACTGCTTTCCCAGGCCATAGCAGAGAGCTGGATCAGAAGTAGAGAAGCTGTGACTCCAACCAGTGCCCATATGGGATGCCGGCACTGCAGGCGGCACTTTACCCACTGCGCCATGTCGCTCCCCCTCTTCGTGGAGGAACAACACAGGACCCTGTGCTGTTCTTTTGTCTGCTCGGCCCTCCCCGGGTTTGCTGCTGGTTCTTCCCGGGTTGGCTACCGTCCCTCCACCTCCATGGAGGGGCGGGCCCCCTGCCACCTTCCCCACTTCCGCAGGGGAGCGGCACACCGCCGGCCGGCTCTCTCGGGGGCTGCACAGGTGTTCCCTCAGATGTTCCTGGTGCATGTTGTCTCTCTCCTCCTTTATAGTCCTCTTCCACCAATCCCAACTCTGCTACCCACACGCCGAGTACGCTGCTCTCCTCCAATCAGGAGCAGGATCAGCTCCTGGAGGTCATCACTCAAGTTGGTGAGAGGCAGCTGCGTAGAAGCTGTTTTCTCCTCTCCCAGCGCCATATTGTGGGAGAACAGATGCATAGAATAAGTCTTAATTCCAGTAACAGTCTAGTCCGAGTTGCTCCCCACAGATCCCCCTTTCTTTTTATTTTTTGGCGTTGATACGCACCTGTCTTCGGTGCCCCGCGGCACACACTCTGCTCTGCTTGCTACAGTTGCCACAGGTGCTTACAAGCCCTACCAGTCAGGCAAACCGAATCCGGGTCCTCTCTTCGCCATGTTGTGAGGAGGTTTTTAGGCGCTGATGCGTGCCTGTGTTCGGTGCCCTGCAGCGCATGCTCTGCTCTGCTAGAACTGCCTGCAGGTACTTACAAGCCCTACCAATCAGGCAAACCGAATCCAAGCCTTCTCATTGCCGTATTGTGGGGAGACTTATTGGTGTTGGTTCGTGCCTATCTTCGGTGACCTGCAGCTCATACTCTGGTCGAGCTGCTTGCTGGTGCTTATCGCCTAATCAGGCAGACCGAATCCAAGCTCTCTCATTGCGGTATTGTGGGGAGACTTATTGATGTTAATTCGTGCCTGTCTTCGGTGACCTGCGGCGCATAAGCTGCTAGCCGCCCGCAGGTGCTCACCACCTCCCTAATCAGGCAGACCGAATCCAAGCTCTCTCATTGCCATGTTGAGGGGAGGCCTTATTTTTCTCTATTTCTCTATCTCCGGGCATTCCTATCTCACCTATTTTACTTCTATCTACCAGCATTCCTATTTCTCTCATTTTACTTCTAAACTTCTGTTTCTCTTATCCCTGTGGCTTCCTGGCGCCCGCCCCGAGGCTGCTTCTCGGCAGCTTCCCAGTGCTGAGCCGCTTCAGCCCGCGCTTCTCTCATCTGCGCGGCTTCCCGGCTTCGCGGGCGCACTCCGCGGTCTCCGCGCCCCTTCGTGCCCACACCACGGCCTCGCACTAGCCCCACGTTCCCTATCTATTCACGCCCCGTGCTCTCTCTGCACGCGGCGGCTTCCGCGAATCACACAGCCTAGCTCACGTTTCCGCCACTAGCATTCAATCCAAGTTCCCCGGGCTTACCTGGCGAATTCAACCTAGCCCACGCTTCCGCCTCACGGTTTGGCTTCCAGTCTTTTGCTCCCCGGGCTAATCTGACAGATTCCAACCTGGCCCACGTTTCCGCCTCTGGTTTAACTTTTCGCCTTTTGCTCCCCGGGCTGACTTAAAGAATTCCAAGCTGGCTTACGTCTCCGCCTCGGCCTGCCCCCGCGGCTACATCCTCCCTAACATTTTTCTCTACCCGGTATGTTTCCTAACTTTTCTTCCAACAATATTCCTCCCTCATTTCTCCTGGCTTCTCCCCACAGTCCGTATCCAAGTCTGTTTGTTCTAGCTTTCACTTTCGCTTTCGACCTTAGAGATTTCTCCCAGCTTCCCCCCCGTAGTCCGTATCCGAGTCTATGCCTAGGCTTTCAATAGCTTCTTCTGGCACCTTTTCCGTCCGGCTTTCCCCTAGGCTCTTTGCTAGTCTCTCTCTCCGGTATTTTCCCACTTCTTCCCGTTTCTTCCCTCCTAGGTTTCCTATCCGCTTCTTCCCTCCTAGGTTCCCTATCCGAGTCATGGCACCATTATGTCGCTCCCCCTCTTCGTGGAGGAACGACACTAAACCCTGCCTAGGCTTCATATCCGAGTCACGGCACCATTATGTCGCTCCCCCTCTTCGTGGAGGAACGACACTAAGCCCTGCCTAGGCTTCATATCCGAGTCACGGCACCATTATGTCGCTCCCCCTCTTCGTGGAGGAACGACACAGGACCCTGCGCTGTTCTTTCATCTGCTCGGCCCTCCCCGGGTTTGCTGCTGGTTCTTCCCAGGTTGGCTACCGTCCCTCCACCTCCATGGAGGGGCGGGCCCCCTGCCACCTTCCCCACTTCCGCAGGGGAGTGGCACACCGTCGGCCGGCTCTCTCGGGGGCTGCACAGGTGTTCCCTCAGATAGATGTTCCTGGTGCATGTTGTCTCTCTCCTCCTTTATAGTCCTCTTCCACCAATCCCAACTCTGCTACCCACACGCCGAGTACGCTGCTCTCCTCCAATCAGGAGCAGGATCAGCTCCTGGAGGTCATCACTCAAGTTGGCAAGAGGCAGCTGCGTAGAAGCTGTTTTCTCCTCTCCCAGCGCCATATTGTGGGAGAACAGATGCATAGAATAAGTCTTAATTCCAGTAACTTAGTCTAGTCCGAGTTGCTCCCCACAGCGCCACAGTGCCAGTCCCATGTTTGTTTGTTTATTTTTTTTACTTTTGACAGGCAGAGTGGACAGTGAGAGAGAGAGACAGAGAGAAAGGTCTTCCATTGCCATTGGTTCACCCTCCAATGCCGCCGCGCCGGCGTGCTGCGGCCAGCGCATCGCGCTGATCCGAAGCCAGGAGCCAGGTGCTTCTCCTGGTCTCCCATGGGGTGCAGGGCCCAAGAACTGGGCCATCCTCCACTGCACTCCCGGGCCATAGCAGAGAGCTGGCCTAGAAGAGGAGCAACCGGGACAGAATCCGGCACCCCAACCAGGACTAGAACCCGGTGTGCCAGCACCGCAAGGCGGAGGATTAGCCTAGTGAGCTGCGGCGCCAGCCCAGTCCCATGTTTTTTATTTTTCTTAAAATTTTTTTTTTTTTTTGAAAGCAGAGTTACAAAGTGAGAGAAGGGGAGAGACAGATCTTCCATCTGCTGGTTACTCCCCAAATGGCCACAACAGCTGGGGCTGGGCCAGGCTGAAGCCAGGAGTGTGGAGCTTCTTCTGGGTCTCCCATGTGGGTGCAGGGATTGGGCCATCTTCCGCTGCTTTCCCAGGCACATTAGCAGGGAGCTGGATCGGAAGTGGAGCAGCCGGAACTCAAACCGATGCCCGTATGGGATGCCAGCATTGCAGGTGGCGGCCACGGTGCCAGCCCCACAGAGAACCTTCTCTGCTCCCCGCCTCCCTAGGAGTGGATAGTCAGACATCGCTGGCCAGTTACCAGAATTACCTGGTGGGGTTTCGTTAGGAATACAAACAAACACACGTCCCCGGAGCTGTTGAGTCAGGAGATCCAGGGACAAAGCTTCCGAAGGGTCATGTTTAGGAGCCACTGGTTTGGGTGAGATTTTCCACAGGACAAGCTCGGGGGGGGGGGGGGAGCAGCCGCTTTGGACCGCAGTCGGGAAGGGTCCGTTCCCAGGATTCTCCGCCTGCTCCCCCAGGTGGCCACAGGGACTCCTGGCCATGGGGCTGGGCCTTGTGGTTCATCCCCGCTTCCCCCAGGACCCTCAGCCCAGGCCTGGGTCTCCATCCGCTCTCCCAGGGGTAGGGAGTAAAGGGGCAGGGCGCAGGTGGTCCTAGGCCTCGGCTGGTGAGACTCACCCCATCATCTGCTGTGCCCCACCCACAGCGGACAAGTACTGCCCCCTGCTGATCAAAGAAGGAGGGCTGCCCCTGCTGAGGGACGTGATCCAGATGGCGACGGCGCGGCAGGAAACCAAGGAGATGGCCCGGTAAGAGCGGTGTGGCATGTCGGCCGAGATGCCCAGGGACACTCAGGGCGGAGCATGGAGGTGGAGTGTATGTGTGGCCAGCGAGGGCCTCTCTCAGCGCCCTTCCAGCCACGGGGGGCAGGAAACTAGAGGCCCGAGCTCAGGACAGAAGCCCCTTGTAAGCCTCTCTGTGAGTTCTGTTTTTCTTTTATTCCTGACAAATCCCATCGGCTCATCACTGGACGTTAGCAAGTCCGAGCTGTTGGTTATTCTTAGCCAAAGACATTCCAACCAAAAGGAGGGCTCGGTGGGCTCAGATACGTCCTGGACGTCAGATGGGCAGGCACGTGGGATTCTGGGCGCCAGGCTCAGACACGGCGAAGCTGCTGGCTTCACCGCGGTGTCCGAGACCGCGTGGGCTCTGATTCGCCCCCTGAGCTGAGTGCCAGAGGCGCCACGAGGCAGAATGAGCAGGAACAGCCAGGGCCCAGCAGGAGGGAGCCCGGTCAAGGTTTGCCCTGGGCCTGCAGTCCCAGTTGAACGCGGCGCCGAGTGTAGGGGCAGGGGCCCCGCCCTCGCTGGGCTGAGGGCTGCAGGGGTCTGCCATCATTCTCAGCGGGAGGCTCCGCCTACACCGTCATTGGCAGATGAGGGTGAGGCTGGGTAGAGTGAGCGAAGAGCCAGCCGGAGACAGCGTTAGACGTGGACAGGCCACGCCGGTCCTTGCCCAGCGGGTCTACGCGGAGTCCGCAAGGCTCCCCAGGACGTTAGGGAAGGCCCGGGGAGACGGGGCCTGAGGTGAGTGCCTGAGCCAGTGACCCTGGAGCAGGCCCAGAGGCAGCCCCCTCCCCACCCTGGCCAGGGGACCCCAGCAGCACAGGCAGGCTGCAGCGAGCCCCGGCCTCGCGGCTCCGTGTTGGCCAGGGTCGGGTGACACCGACAGCCGCAGTCAGCAGTCGCGGGGGGCCAGGCTGAGAGCGGAGCTGGGGCGCCGGGGCCTGGTGGCCACAGTGCCTCAGGGCCTTGTGCCAGCCCAGCTGTCCCCGCCTTTCCCCAGCAAATACGTGAGCAGCCAGTGTGGGAATGCCCGTGGGCTCGTGGGAAGGGAAGGGGAGAGGGCAGAGGGGGACAGAGGAAGGGAGAGGGCAGAGGGGGACAGAGGGCTTGGGGGCCAGGCCTGAGCGGCCTCCAGAGACCCGGGTCCACAGCCACCCTGGGACCCAGGGGTGGGGTGAAGGAGCCAGGGAGGCTGGCGGCCACGGTGGCCTTGGTGCCATTTCCTGCCTGCGCCACCAGCCATTGTGTCCCCAGCATCAGAGCCCCCCAGTGAGCCCCCCAGGGGGCGGGCGGGCTGCTGGCCCCAGCCTTGTCCTACCCCGCCCCCTGTCTCCAGCAAGGTGACTGAGCACTGCAGTACCTTCAAAGAGGAGAACATGGACGCGTCCAGATAGAGGCTCCGCCACGCCCGCCAGCGCTCCGCACCCGGGGCCGGGGCACCACTCACGCAGCCCCGCCGCAGGCCCTCTGGGAGCCTCCCGCAGGACACAAAGACGCGGGGGACTTTTGCACAACCGACGCTTTTCCTTAACATTAGTGAGATATATATATTATATATATATATTATTTTTTTTGGTTAGGAAGTGTGAAGTTTTGTGTGTATGATTTCTGTACGGAAACAAAAGAGACCCTCCCCGAGTCCTCGCAGCTTTATGGCCATTCTCAAACCCCACCGAGAGCCTGCATCGCTGCCACCCTACCCTGCCCCTGCCCCGCCCGAGGCCCCAAGGCCGATGACCAGCGAGAGCCCGGACCTGTCCTGTCCGCCCCTCCCCGGCTGGCACCCAGACCCCTGAAGGCCCGTCTGGGCCCCTGGGTGCGGCTGACGGGGCTTAGAGTTGAAAACTGGTCCTCCCGGGTCTCTCCGACGCCTTGGTGCTCCCAGCTGCAGGCCATCGGGGCAGGAGAGGGCGCGTTCCCAGGCCTAGGGCCAGGTGTCCCCGCCCCAGAGGCCCCTGGAGGAGCGGGGCTCCCTGCGGCTCTGCAGCTCCTGGGCCAGGCCTGCCTGCGGCCACGCTGCTACGGAGGCTGCCTCTGAGTCTCCCACCAGGCCCCAGGCTACCGCAGGCCCCAGCCCAGGGACATCAGAAATTCAGGGGTGAGCTACTGCCCCTCTGCCAACACGTCCCGCCTGCACCTTCCGGAGCCGGGGGCTTGCTCCGGCCCTCCCTCACCCTCCTCTGCCCACAAGCACCCAAGGTGCCCAGGCACCCCCACCAGCAGAACTGAGCCTGCTTCCTGCACCCCGCGCACCCTGCTGCCCAGAGGCCATGCGCCTCCCCAGGCAGGAGGTTCCCACCGCAGTCCCTCAGGGCAGCAGCGGGCGGCCGCCTCCAGACCAGCAGCTGGGCCGCCGTGGTGGCCACTGGGCCTGCCCCGGGCTCTGCTCCGAAAAGCAGCACCTGTGCGCCCCTCCTTCCCGCACGCTTCTCATCAGACACAGGTGGGGAGGCCAAGGAAGGAGCCGGCCCCGCAGGCGGCCCCTGGGCCTGCTCTGGACTCTGCCAGCAGTCCTGCCCCGCAGCCGGCAGCTCAGGGACGGTGCCCAGCCCTTCCTCCTGGAGTCTCCCCTGGCCGAGGGGGGCGGTGGCCCCGTGCTCCCGCCGCGTGGTGGACGGCCGCCTCGGCCCAGCCAGAGCCCCGGCAGGGCTCCCCTCGCGTCGCTTTACCACCTGGGGCCGGGGCAAACGTCTGTACTTGGGGATGTCACAGAAATACATTTTTGTGCGAAGTGCAGAAGAGCAGTGTCTTTCCTGCGCGGGGGTGTGGGTTGCCGCCTGGCTTCCAGGGCCCCAGAGGGGCCTGAGGAGCGGGAGCTCTGGGGGGAGGGCTGCGCTGGGTGGGTCCGTCGCTCGGGCACCTGGCTCCTCCACGTTCTCTGCCCACGCCTGTGCCCAGGAGGGCTGTGTGATGGGAGACAGACGGGAAGGAGATGTGGCGCCCCCTGCAGGCTGGTGTGCACAGGCTCAGGGCAGCAGGAGTTGGCTGGGTGGGGGGCTTGGGAGAGGGAAGAGCCCACCTGTGTCCCCGGTGCAGTTGGAGGAGGCTTCTTCCAAGAGACTTCAGAGAAGAGAGACGATGCCAACTGCCAGGCCTGGCCCCAGGGGCGTGGGGGTGCGTTCCCGCGGAGGGTCCGCAGCTGGGGTGCCGGGATGCGTGGTTCCCACCCCGGCGCTGGGGCCACGGTGCCCAGTGTCAGGTGCCCTGCACTCCCGTGCCTGAGGCCACGCTGAGCCTGTGGCTCCCCGTCTCCGTGGAAGGCGCCTGAGTGAAGGCTTCCCGTGGGAGCCCCAGGCTGGGACTGAATGTGCTGGGACCTGAGCATCTGACCCTCCCCCCCTCCATGAACGAGGTCCCCCCTTCTCACCCCCTGACCAGGGCCTGGACCAAGCCTCTCCTTCCCGGTGAGAGCCCCGCCCACGGCTACCCGAGGGGCTCGGGGCCTGGGCAGAAAGGACATTGGGGAGCCTGGTCCGTCTTGGGATCTGGGGAGTGGTCACTCCGGGGAGGGAGGGCCGTGCCAGCCCGGGCAGGCGACAGTGCTGAGTGCGTCGTGTGGGTCGCGCTGCCCGGTAGTCCACCCAGCGGCCCATCTCACGGACGACGACGCTGAGGTTCCGAGAGGTCAAGTGACTCATGGCCTCGAGGCTGCCACGGCAAAGGAGGCCTCTGCAAATGAGTCAGCTTCCGTCACGCCGGGAAAACGCCTGGCGCGGGCACCGAGGAGGAAGAGGTCCTTGCGGTTCTGAGCACCCGCACCGCGCCACCTCCCCAAGGGACCCAGCCTTCCGGTACGGGAGCCCTTCAGGGACGCGAACCACAGCAGTATCTGAGTCCACTTCATGCTGCAAAATACAACACCTGTGACCCGGAATTTATAAAGAACAGAAGTTTATTCTCTGGCCTGAATGGCCAAGACGAAGGTCCCGCCTTCTCCTGTGTCCTCGGCAGGCGGGAGGCGGGAGGGCGAGGGGTCCTCACCTGGCAGGCAGAGGAGAGAGGGGTCCCCGTGACCTACGCTGGCATCGGGGACTAAGTTGCCAGCACGCAGATCTCCGGGGGGACACATTCAGGCCACAGCGAGGGCGGAAGCAGGAACTCCCAGATGGGCCCACGCGCCCTCCCGCAGCTCCCCAGCCTGTGTCCCCACCATTCCCGTGCCCAGAGCCTCCCCCGCATCCCTGCTCTGTTAGTCCACCTCTGCTGGGGTCCCCCGCGCTGGGGCGTTTATAAACAGAACGTGTACTGCTTGGGGAGTGAACCAGCAGATGGAAGCTCACTCTCTGGCCTTCCCTCTGTGTCATTCTGCCTTTCAAATAAATGAATAAATAAATATTTTAAAACATAAAAAACTTGCCAGATGAAGGGTAGACATGTAGACGCTGGCTCAGCGCCTGGGTTAAATTCCAGCCTCCTGCTAATGCAGACCCCGGGAGGCAGCCATGGGGCTCAGGTGATCTGAGCTCCAGCCACCCACGTGGGAGATCCGGATCAAGTTACAGGGTCCTGGCTTCAGTCTAGTTCGGCACTGGCTGTTACAGGCATGTAGGGAGTGAACCAGCAGATGGAAGATCTCGCTCTCAAATAAATAAAAGCGAACGTAAAAGAGGAGATATATATCGCCATGCAGTGCCTTCAGACACGACCATCCTCTCCCAAAGCACGCTGATAGCTAAGCCAGAGGGCCATTGTATCACGGCTCCCCAGGAAATACCACCTGACGAGAACCAGAGCCATGCAAACCTACAGGAAGCTCACTGGAAGACGCCCGGGGGAGGGGGACACAGTCTCCCAGCGTGAGGGCATGGGCGGCCCAGGAGCCAGCGTCCTCACAGCACCATCACACTGGATGCCACCCTCGCCCTCCTGGGGTGCACCCACTGCGCTCTGCCCTGGCAAGATGGGAGTTGTCAAGACAGGCATGGGTGTGGACCTGGGGCAGTAGGTGCCTGAGGGGCAGGCAGCAGGGACCCACCCTGCATGTCAGGGTGTGGCCGGGCTCCCAGAGCCAAGGACAGGCTGGGCTCCCAGGCCTCAGGAGACCACACCCAGGGTCACGGAGGGCGGCGGAGGCCCCAGCACCCTGCGGGTGCCACCACAGCAGCACCCAGTGGAGGAAGGGCACGGCAGTGCGGGGCCTGGCACCTGGAGGGAGGGTGGGAGCCAGGCGGGAGTGTTCCTGGCATCCGTGCCTGGAGCCTTCTCCTTGGCCAGGCCTCACCCCGGGCCTACAAAAACCACACACTCTGAGTACAAATGACTTCATCTGCCACCCCCACTCACACATGGAAAGTCCTAAAGGCTAACAGTCCAAGGCCACATGGTTGGATGACCCCGGTCCCCTCGAGGTGTGTGTGGCCGACCCCTGGTGGCCAGCCCCTGCACCTGTGCGCAGAGCACCTGCCCAAACGACTCACACTTGAGGTCCTGCCTGGGCCTTTAGTGAGACTGCATCCCGGCCACTGGGGAGGGTCTTTCTCAAGGACCGAGAGCCACGCCTGTGGAGGAAAGTCCTAATTTCCATGATGGCCAGCTAACAGACACAACTGGCCGCATCCGCACCTCCGCTTCCGATGCAGCCCCCTCCTGATGCATGCTGGGAGGCAGCAGGTGTCGGCCCTAGTGCCTGGTCCCGGCCATCACGGCAGCTCTGGACTCCTGCCTTTGTCTTGGCCCATGCCTGGCCGCAGCAGGCATTTGGCGAGTGAACCAGCGGATGGAAGAGTCTCTGGATCACTCTGCCTTGTAAGATGAAAATAAACATTTTTAAAATTAAAAAAAAAACCTGTTTCTTGCCACTCAAGCAAGCGTCCAGCTTTGTTCACCCGTGGCACGGGCACAGCGGTGGGCTCAGAGCAGGCAGCTGCAGGGTGACCTGCGTGGGTGACGGGCACAGAGATCACAGCTGAGCTGCAAGTCACCGGCGCCCAGCTCAGTGCCGACCCGGCGTGGCTCAGTGCCGACCCAGCATGGCCACAGGTGGGAAACAGCTCAGTGCCGACCCGGCGTGGCCACAGGTGGGAAACAGCTCAGTGCCGACCCGGCGTGGCCACAGGTGGGAAACGCCAACTAAGCGGCTAGCACCAGCTTCAGCACGCGGGATCTGGACGCCCAGGCCAGGCTGAGCCTCCCTCTCACTCCCTCTCACTTCTGTGCCTCTCAGGGAGTTGGACCGCTGCCCTTTATCCTATTCCTGATGCTTAAGGACCCCAAGGGGCCGGCACGGGGGCGTAGCGGGTAAAGCCACCCCTGCGGTGCCAGCATCCCATACGGGCACTGGTTCGAGTCCCAGCTGCTCCACTTTTTTTATTTTTATTTTTTGACAGGCAGAGTGGACAGTGAGAGAGACAGAGAGAAAGGTCTTCCTTTGCCGTTGGTTCACCCTCCAATGGCCGCCGCGGCCAGCGCTGCGGGTGCACCGCACTGATCTGATGGCAGGAGCCAGGTGCTTATCTCCTGGTCTCCCATGGGGTGCAGTGCATCCTCCACTGCACTCCCTGGCCACAGCAGAGAGCTGGCCTGGACGAGGGGCAACCAGGACAGAATCCGGTGCCCCAACCGGGACTAGAACCTGGTGTGCCAGCGCCGCAAGGCGGAGGATTAGCCTAGTGAGCCGCGGCGCCGGCCCCCAGCTGCTCCACTTCCAATCCAGCTCTCTGCTGTGGCCTGGGAAAACAGTGGAGGATGGCCCAAGTGCTTGGGCCCTTGCACCCACTTGGGAGGCCCGGAAGAAACACGTGGCTCCTGGCTTCAGATCGGTGCAGCTCTGGCCATTGTGGCCATCTGGGGAGTGAACCAGCATCTAAATGGAAGACCTCTCTCTGTCTCTGCCTCTCCTTCAATCTGTGTGTAATTCTGACTTTCAAATAAATAATTTTATTTATTTATTTGAAAGCGTTAGAGAGAGGAGAGGCAGAGAGACAGAGGCGTCCATATGGGATGCTGGTACTGCAGGTGGTGGCTTTACCCACTACACCACAGCGCCAGCCCCATAAATAAATCTTAAAAAAAAAAAAAAAAAAAAAGTTTTAGGCGTCTGAAATCGCACAGAAAGGTTCTGATTGGCCCTGCCGAGTCGCCCACCCCCTAAGCTGCCCCAGGGCTATGAGGTTGGTGAATGGGGGCGTGGACCCCGCAGGACGGAGACGCCTCTGCCCACCGACACTCACAGGGATGTGGAGCGATCAGAACAGCCTTGGTCAGAGGAAGCTGCAGGAGGACCCGTGGGAAGACAGAGCCGGCGGCGGGAGGCCTTGGGGCCAGGCGGACAGCCGGGGGTCGGGCTGGACTCTGCAGGGTGTTGGCGAGGCGGTCCCCGCGGGACAGCGCACCGCGAGGGGACGGCGCACCGCGAGGGGACAGCGCACCGCGAGGGGACAGCGCACCGCGAGGGGACGGCGCACCGCGAGGGGACAGTACCCCGTGAGGGGACAGCGCACCGCGAGGGGACAGCGCACCGCGAGGGGACGGCGCACCGCGAGGGGACAGTACCCCGTGAGGGGACAGCGCACCGCGAGGGGACGGCGCACCGCGAGGGGACAGTACCCCGCGAGGGGACAGCGCACCGCGAGGCGAAGGGACAGCGCACCGCGAGGGGACAGCGCACCGCGAAGGGACAGTGCACCGCGAGGGGACGGCGCACCGCGAGGGGACAGCGCACCGCGAGGCGAGGTGGTCCCCGCGGGACAGTGCACCGTGAGGGGACAGCGCACCGCGAGGCGAGGGGACAGTACCCCGTGAGGGGACAGCGCACCGCGAGGGGACAGTACCCCGCGAGGGGACAGCGCACCGCGAGGCGAGGCGGTCCCCGCGGGACAGCGCACCCCCTTACTCAACCCCAGGACGCGGGCCCCGCAGACCGCAGGCCGCATGGGTGAGCGGGGCAGGGCCTCAACGCCTGTCCCGGGCTCGGCTGGGGGTCCCCCGGCCACGGCTGCCCACGCGCCCCCGCTGACCTCCCACACCTGACCAACGACCGGAGGCGGGGCGGGTGCCAGCCTTCACCGCGCACGCACAGCCTCTGACTGTTGGAGCGGGAGCTCTACGCATGCGCGATGCCGTCGGGGCGGAGCCCAGAGAGCGGGGTCCGCACGCCCAGGGCTTCCAAAAGTTACCTGGCTGGCGGGGGCCGGCGTGGGGCGCTCGCCGGCTGCGCGCGCGCCGGGCCCGCCCTCCGCCTCCTCGGGCACCTGTTGGCTTGAGGGCTCGCTCGGCCTCAGCTGTCACCCAATAGGAAGCCTCGCTCGCCCGACGATGCCCCGCCCACCTCCCGGGCCCGCCAATCCTCGGGCGGCTGCGGCGCCTCTCCCTCGCAGGGCCCGCCCCTCTGGGCGCTTCTTCCGGGTGGGTCCCCGGGCCGAGGCGATGGCGCCCTGGGCGCTCCTCAGCCCCGGGGTCCTGGTGCGGACCGGGCACACCGTGCTGACCTGGGGGATCACGCTGGTGCTCTTTCTGCACGACACCGGTGAGCCGGACCACCCGACCCCGCGTGGCTCCCCAGACGCTTGGGGCTCCCCGGAGCCCCCTGCCTGTTCCCCCGAGATCCGCCGGCTGCCGAGACCCCTCCCCATCCGTCACTCCGAGAGCCACCTGCCCTCCGCCCGCGACCCGGCTGACCCCTCATTAACCCAGCCGCCCTGGCCATCCTGGGACAATCCGGTGCCCGCCAGAGCCAAGCGCTGAGCGCCCCCCTCCGGACCCCTCCCGTCCCCTATCCGGCCGCCGCGATAGCATCATTCTCCCACCGCCGCCCCCCATTCCTGTCATCCCCCCAGCCCCGCTCCTCCACCTGAAGGGGTTGCTCAGGTCTCCCCATCCGAAAAGGACCTCTCCTCGGGCCGCCTTTCAAAGCCACGCTCCGCTGTCTGGCCGTGGCACGCCCCCGAGACCCCCCTCGCCACCTCCCCAGAGCCCCACCCGGGCCCAGGCTGCTCTCCCTCCCCTCCACCCCCCTGCCAGGCGTCACTCGCCCCCACCCCTTCCTCCAGGCTCCCCCAACCACCCCACCCCACCCATCAGCTCCTGCCTGTAACCGTCCATGGCTCCCTACCACCCTGTTCTCGGGCCTGCACGCTGGGCAGCAGCCACGCTGGGACCCCACCTCCAGGCCTGCCTTCAGCGAGGAGCACCTGCTCACCTCCAGCCACGCCCCCCACCCCAGCCCACGGCCCCGCCCCAGCCCCTGCCCCAGCCCCTGCCCCAGCCCCTCTGGTCCGGCCCCGCCCCCGCCCCCGCCCCCGCCCCAGCCCTAGCCCCTGCCCCAGCCCCTCTGGTCCGGCCCCGCCCCCGCCCCAGCCCTAGCCCCTGCCCCAGCCCCTCTGGTCCGGCCCCGCCCCCGCCCCAGCCCCAGCCCTAGCCCCTGCCCCAGCCCCTCTGGTCAGGCCCCGCCCCCGCCCCAGCCCCTGCCCCAGCCCCTGCCCCAGCCCCTCTGGTCCGGCCCCGCCCCCGCCCCAGCCCCAGCCCTAGCCCCTGCCCCAGCCCCTCTGGTCAGGCCCCGCCCCCGCCCCAGCCCCTGCCCCAGCCCCTGCCCCAGCCCCTCTGGTCCGGCCCCGCCCCCGCCCCAGCCCCAGCCCTAGCCCCTGCCCCAGCCCCTCTGGTCAGGCCCCGCCCCCGCCCCAGCCCCTGCCCCAGCCCCTGCCCCAGCCCCTCTGGTCCGGCCCCGCCCCCGCCCCCGCCCCAGCCCTAGCCCCTGCCCCAGCCCCTCTGGTCAGGCCCCGCCCCCGCCCCGCCCCCGCCCCTCTGGTCCAGCCCCGCCCCGGCCCCGCCCCAGCCCCTGCCCCTGCCCCTTCTCCAGCCCCAGCCCCTCTGGTCAGGCCCAGCCCCTGCCCCCGCCCCCACCCCGCCCCAGCCCCTCTGGTCAGCCCCAGCCCCGCCCCCGCCCCTCTGGTCCGGCCCCGCCCCCGCCCCTCTGGTCCCGCCCAGCCCCCGTCCCCGCCCCTGCCCCTCTGGTCCCGCCCAGCCGAAACCTCACCACCCTCTCCGGCCCCCAGAGCTGCGGCAGTGGGAAGAGCAGGGGCAGCTGCTGCTGCCGCTCACCTTCCTGCTGCTGGTGCTGGGCTCCCTGCTGCTGTACCTGGCTGTGTCGCTCATGGACCCAGGCTACGTGAACGCCCAGCCCCAGGCCCAGGTAACGAGACCCCCGAGGGGCCCACGGGGATCCAGACCCCAGCGACAGCCTGCACACCGGGCCTGTGCTGCGGGCTTCTTGTGGCACTGGGTGAATGCTATTTTATATATATATATATATATATATATATATATATATATATATATATTATTTATTTGAAAGTTAGAGAGAGGTAGAGCCAGAGAGAGAGAGGTCTTCCATCCAGTGGTTCACTCCCCAATTAGCCCCAACGGCCAGAGCTGATCTGATCTGAAACCAGGAGCCAGGAGCTTCTTCCAGGTCTCCCATGTGGGTGCAGGGGCCCAACCACTTAGGCCACCTTCTACTGCTTTCCCAGGCCACAGCAGAGAGCTGGATCGGAAGTGGAGCAGCTGGGACTCGAACCAGTGCCCATATGGGATGCCGGCACTGCAGGCCAGGGCTTTAACCCACTGCGCCACAGTGCTGGTCCCTGAATGCTTTTTAAAAAAGACTTATTTATTTGAAAGCCAAAGTGACACAGAGAAATATCTTCCCTCTGCTGATTCACTCCCCAAATGGCCGCAGCCGGCCAGGGCTGGGCCAGGCTGCAGCCAGGAGCTTCATCCGGCTCTCAGGTGGGTGGCAGGGACCCACAGGCTTGTGCCACCATCCGCATTAGCAAGGAGCGGGATTGAAAGCTGAGCAGTGGCCGGTGCTGTGGTGCAGCGGGGTAATGCCCTTGGGCCCCTGCACTTGCGTGGGAGACGCGGAAGAAGCTCCTGGCTCAGCTCCAGCCATTGTGGCCATCTGGGGAGTGAACCAGTGGATGAAGATCTCTCTCTCTCTCTCTCTCTCTCTCTCTCTCTAACTCTGTCTTTCAAATAAATGAAGGGAGGGAGGAGGGGAGGGCGGGTGGGTGGAGCAGCCGGGACAGGAACAGTGCTGTGCCATGGGATCATGGCGTTGCTGGTGGCGGCTTTTCTTGTTACGCCCCGTACCTGGCCCCAGGGATGGATCCACCACGGCCCAGAGCGGGCCAGCAGCCTGAAGGCCACACAGCCTCACAGGCCGGGGGTCCTTCCCCACTCCACCCTTGCGTTCTGCACGGGGCAGGCCCCACCCCCGCCGGTGCCATCTGTCTCCGCAGGGGACCCCGCCTCACCCCCAACATGCTTGACTTCCAGGAGGAGCCCAAGGAGGAGCAGACGGCCATGGTTCCCCCGGCCATGCCCCTGCGGCGCTGCAGATACTGCCTGGTGCTGGTGAGTGCTGCCTGGTGTCCCAGCCACCCCCACCCCACCCCCGCTCGAGGAAGGCCTCCCAGACCCAGTTCCTGGCCCCACGGGAGGGCCGCACTGAGCCCCAATCCCGTCCATGCCCACAGCAGCCCCTGCGGTCCCGGCACTGCCGTGACTGCCGCCGCTGCGTCCGCCGTTACGACCACCACTGCCCCTGGATGGAGAACTGCGTCGGGGAGCGCAACCACCCGCTCTTCGTGGCCTACCTGGCCCTGCAGCTGGTGGTGCTGCTGTGGGGCCTCTACCTGGCCTGGTAGGTGCCACCGCCACCACCCGGCGAGCGGGGGTGGCCTGGGCGGAGCGAGGGGCAGCGGGCTCCCCTGCCGCCCCCAGCCCCACGCCCTGTCCCCGCCCCGCAGGTCCGGCCTCCGCTTCTTCCAGCCCTGGGGGCTGTGGCTGCGCTCCAGCGGGCTCCTGTTCGCCGCCTTCCTGCTACTCTGCCTCTTCTCGCTGGTGGCCAGCCTGCTGCTGGCCTCGCACCTCTACCTGGTGGCCAGCAACACCACCACCTGGGAGTTCCTCTCCTCGCACCGCATCGCCTACCTCCGCCAGCGCCCCAGCAACCCCTTCGACCGCGGCCTGACCCGCAACCTGGCCCACTTCTTCTGCGGCTGGCCCTCGGGGTCCTGGGAGACCCTCTGGGCCGAGGAGGAAGAGGACGAGGACAGCGGCCAGGCTGTTTAGGGCCACTGAAGGCAGGGCCACCATCTCGTGCCTAAAAACCGGAGAGGCTGTGTATGCCCGGCCCGGGGCCAGCCCCTGGTGTGGCCTGGGGCTCTTCGGCGCTGCCCACTCTTCCCTGGCCTCTGCACTGTTGCCAGGCAGGATCCCAGCCTCACTCAGCGGTGGCTTCCAGGGCTCACGCACAGATGGACGCCGGGCTCCACCCCACCCCCCCAAGCCGGGCCGCCTCCAATGCACAGTTGTACAAATTTAATGATCCGTAAAGCAAGTCAAGTATTAAAAACATAAACTGTTCCTCGCTGTGGCACCCTTTCTGGCCCAGGTCTTCCCAGGAGGCAGGGTTAGGGCGGGAGGCCGGGGAGGGTGCACCTTGCCCAGTGACGCTGGGCGGAGCCCACGCTGGCAGTCCCCAGGCCGCTACCTGGGGCCCCAAAGCGTAGAAGCACTGTGGAAGGCCTGGGCCTGCGGGCAGCGGGGGGTTGGCCAGTCCGGGGCTGGGGCGGAGGCGCCGGGAGAGGGCCTCAGGGCTCCAGGAATCGCTCAGACACGAAGTCGAAGTCGCGGAAGGCGGCCTGCTGGCGGGCGGTGAGGGGGCTCTGCGGGGCAGGCGGGGTCAGCGCAGGCGGCAGCGCCGTGAACTCGCCCTCGAAGTAGCGCAGGTCTGCGGGGCCGCAGAGGGTGGGCACGAAGGGAGGCCGGACGGTGCGGGCGAGCAGGGCCCGCCAGTCGGTGGCCTGGGGCCAAGAGCAGAGGGGGAACTGAGGGGCCAGCAGCCGCAGCCCTGGGGGTTGTGACCCCACCCCTCCTCCCACCCCCACCCTGCCAGGCACCGGGCACCGTGCCGCCCGGCCGCTCACCCTAAAGAACGGCTGAGCCTTGATCTCCTCTGCGTCCTGCTCGCCCGCCCCCAGACGCTGCTCTGGGGTCTTCCGCAGGAGCTGCGACAGGGCAGGAGCGCACGTGGGGCACCCGGGCCCGGCACTGCCAGGCGCCGCAGGCCCCCCAAGTGCACTGGGCAGCGGCGAGCGCCACCCGGAGGCAGAGGCCCCAGCCCAGGAGCAGCTGCCCCACCCCCGCCCAGCCGGGACCCTGCCATACTCACCTGCTGAATGAGCTCCAGGCTTTGGGTTGAAAGAAAGTGGGGGTACGGGGCATCCGCGTTGACGATGCAGTCAAACACCTCTTCCTCCGTGTCCCCCGGGAACGGGCACTGTGGGCACGGGGCTCAGCAGGGTGCCTGGCCACCCCAACCACAGGCCCCGGCAGGCCGCCCCCACCCCCGGCACTCACCTCCCCCACCAGCATCTCGTAGAGCAGCACGCCCAGCCCCCACCAGTCCACAGCCCGCGTGTAGGCCTCTCGGGTCAGCACCTCGGGGGCCAGGAACTCCGGGGTGCCACAGAAGGTGCTGGTCCGGTCCCCGAAGCCGATGCCTGCAACACCCCGCCAAAGGCTGCCTGGTGAGCCCCGGTCCCAGAACCCTCCGCGCCAAGCCCGGCCACGTGCACTAGGAAGTGGAACCGTCCGGCTGTATGAGGAAGCTGTCTCAGCCACGCTCCTGTGCCAAGGTCACACGGAAGGCGGCACGGAGTGCCCTCTCCCAGCCCTGTCTGCGGGCTCTCGCTCTGGCCCAGGGTGCAGTGCAAGCTAGGAAGAAGAGCTGACGGGCCAGCTGCCCGCTCCGGGGAAGGCCAAGGCGGGGGAAGCAGGGCTCGGGGTGGGGGTGGGGGTGGGGGACGCCGGTCGGCCTGGGCTAGGCGGGCACAGCGGAGGACGCAGCCCCCACCTTCCTTGCACAGCCCGAAGTCTGCAATCTTCAGGAAGCCCTGGGCATCCAGCAGGAGATTATCCAACTTCAGATCCCTGACGGCAAGGAAGGGGCAGATCACGGGGGGCTGGGAGGAGCACCTGCCGCAGGGGCAGCCGCAGGAGGACAGCCCTCCCATCGTGCCCCCTCCTCAGCCCCCACCACCCCCGGCATCCTGGAAGAGCACCTGCCCGGGGGGGCAGCCCCCCCACCATGCCCCCTCCTCGGTCCCCACCACCCCCACCGTGCCCCCTCCTCCACCCCCACCGCCCCCCACCGTGCCCCCTCCTCACCCCCCACCGCCCCACCCCATCCCCGGCACTCTGGGATAACTGGTATACCTGTAAATGATCTTCTTTTCATGCAAGAACTGCAGCCCCAGGACCACGCAGGCCAAGTAGAAGCTGAAGGAGTGGGTAAGCTCAGGCCCAGGACAGGCCCCAGGGAGGCCCCAGGTGTCCTGAGCAGTCAGATGTGGGCGAGAGACTGGGACACGCATCAGGCCTGGGCTTGGGGGGCTTCTTCAGTGGTCCCAAGGTTGGGTGCACCCAGAGCCCACCCTCCCCTGGGCTCAACTGTGCCAAGCATTCGGCACACCTTACTCTCCCGGCATCCCCCAGCACCCAACTCATCCTGCCCGTGGTTCTAGTGAGGATCGGCGACTCCGGGTGAGAGGGCACCCGGGGTCACCTGGCTCATGGCAGAGCCGCTGTGCCAACCAGGACTTCGGAGCTGCAGAGGGCGAACAGTGACTCCAGCTGCAGCCCCTGTGCTAACTCCTCACTCCTCTCCTCTACGCCACGATCCAGTGAAAGCTACCACAAGCCCAATTACCAGCTACACAAACTGAGGTCCAGGATCACAAAACCTGTGGGTGGGGCCAGCACTGTGGTGCAGCTGGTTAAGCCACCTAGGACCCCGGCATCCCACATGAACGTCAGTTCAAGTCCCGGCTGCTCCACTTCAGATCCAGCTCCTGGCTAACGCACCTCTCTCTAACTCTATCTTTCAAATAAATAAATGCTTGAAAAAAACAAATACTACCAGAGTTGGTGCCAGGGTTTGAACCAAGGCCTGTCTTTGCCACGGGGGACCCTGGAGGAAGCAGGATGGGGGCTACCAGCGAGAGGGGACCGGGGAGGCGGCTGCGAGACGCAGTGGCAGAGGCGGGAACGCACCAGGCCTGGGGCTCCGGGAAGACTTCCTCGTGGATCTGCATCATGAGGTCACCCCCGGGCACAAACTCTGTCACAAAGCAGGCGTGGCTGGAGGTCTGGAAGCAGGCGAGGAGGGAGAGCAGGAAGGGGTGCCCTGAGCGGCCCACGGCTTCCAGGATCCGCTTCTCGCAGTACAGGCTGGCGGGGAAGGCAGCGGCTCAGAGGAGAGACCCTGGGCTGTGCCCCGCCGCTCACACGACAGCCCTGGCTCCCTGGGGCGTCAGCAGGCAGTGACCGCTCTCCATGAACTGGAGCTCACAGGGGTCACTGGGCCTGCACCCTTCTTTACAGAAGAGCAAGCTGAGGTTCAGAGAATGGGGGCCCTGTCCAAGGGCACCCCGGTCACGGCTGCAGGCGCTAACAGGACCCAGGCGCAGGCGCTCAGCCTACCAGTCAGCACGCCGACTGCGTGCCCACGTCTTATAGTGCAGCACCTGGGTGCTACCCTGCCCCTGGCTCCCAACTCCAGTTTCCAGCTCATGCGGAACCCAAAGGCAGTGGTGACAGTTCCAGTAACTGGGTTCTTGTCACTCAGGTGGGGCCCTTGGAGTGAGGTCCCAGCTTCCTGCTTTGGCCTCATAGCCCAGCCCCAGCCTTGGTGAGCATTTGGGGAATGAACCAGCAGATGGGAGTGTGAACTCTGACACACACACACACACACACGCACAAACACGCACACACAAAAGACAGAAACGAGGCCTGGGCTGAGCGCACAGGGTCACCACTGCACAGCCCAGGAGCCTTCAGCGGAAGCCTGGGCGCCAGCGACCCCGGGTCCCCCCAAGGCCAGGGTCCCGGGTGCCTGCAGCCCCACTGCACACCTCTCCATCTCGTCTCGGCTGAGAACCTCGTGCTTCTTCAGCGCTTTGATGGCGTAGTACTTCCCCGTGCCCTTGAACTGCACCAGGAGGACCTGAGGGCCACAGGGGGGTGGCTGCAGGGGGGCAGTGTGGAGAGCCTTCCCTTCGCCTCTCACTACCCCAGGGGTCCTCCCACCCGCACCCCTCACCTTCCCAAAGTGTCCCCGGCCCAGCACAGCCAAGCAGCGGAAGTCCTGAAGCCGGGGGGTCTTCCTGCAAGATTGAGCACAGGAAGCCCCCACCCCAGGTCAAAGTCTGGGCCTCCACCCAGGGCCACTCCAAGCCTTCCATGCCCAGCCCTGGGAGGCCCTGCCCATTGAGGGGCTCACGGCAGAGCCCTGCAGGGTGCAGGTTCCTGGACAGGAATTCCCAGGAGTCTGGCATACACCTGGCGCTCAATAATGTCAGCTTGGCAAGTAAGAGCCGGAGAGCGAGCCAGCGTAGGCACTCACCAGGCAGTGGTGGTGAACAGACACACTCGCTTATACCTGGTGGGGGAGGCCGGCTGGGGCGCCGCGAGTCCAGGCCTGGGCTCCATGTGCGGGCGTTTGGTGCACTGCGAGGTAGAGGGGGCCCAGGGCAGGGCAGGGCTGAGCTGTGTTCCTGCCCTCCCGCCAGGCTTGCCACCCTCCCACAGGGCCCCCCAGTCCTGCCCGCCCCTCACCGGAGTCTCCTCGGGGGTCCGCTCCTGGGGCAGGCAGAGCCGAGGGGGCTTGGGCGGGGGCCGCATCTCTTCTCCCAAGGGGATCTTCTTGGGCAGGAAGTCACTACAGGGAGGAAGCAGCAGGCACAGCAGGAGGGGGTAGTGGACGGACAGCGGGTCACACAAACAGACGGGGCGGGGGATGGAGAGACAGCCACCGGCTGGCCCTGGGGAGAGGCGGATGCCACAGAGCAGCGGGCAGTCTGGGGCGAGGCGGCGCCTACCTGGGTGACACAGGCTCCGAGGGGCCCCGTGGTGTTGTCGGGGCCTGGGGCCCCCCTTTTGGGGGGCTGATGGTGCTGGGCGAGCTGCAGGGGGGCAGCAGGCTCATGACCAGGCGTCCCCAGGCTGCCATGCTGAGGTTCATCTGGGACGCTCTCAGGAAGTCCTGCCCTGGGGGGAGAGGGCGGCTCAGTGCCAGGGAACCGCCCCCCCATGCCCCAGCCCCGCCCCATCCATGCACAGCCCTGGCCCCTGCACACCTCTCCGTTTGGAGAAAATGCATTTCTGTCTCTGTAGCCGGGGCCTCCTCTCAACGACTGGGTCGCAGAAAGTCACCTGCAAGGCCAGGGACAGGGCTGGAGACGGTCCCGCCCTCCCCACCGGCCACAGTGCCTCCCCGCCCTCCGACCCCAGCCCGTGCTCCCCCTCAACCAATGCGGGAGCCGGAGGGCCCAGAGCCACAGCAGCCCCATTCTCATGAGTCCCTGGGGGAAACCCAGGCCCCGGGGCGTGGAGCCCTCCCCGGCCGGCCCTGTCTCCAGTATCCCTGATACACTCGGGGGCTCTCGGGGCACCTGCGCGAAGAGCCGCCCCTGCGGCACCAGGCTGAGGGTCAGCTGGTGACAGGCATTATCCAGGAAGTCTTCGAGCCTCAGGAAGACCACGCCACACAGCTGCCGCCAGTCCCGCCAGTGCACGCCGATCTCCAGCTCGCGGGCCTACGTTGGGGAGGCCAGGCTGAAGGGCATGGGGTGCGGCAGGTGACCTGCCCCGGAGGGCCTTCCAGCCCGTGGCCCACCGTTACCAGGACCGCACCACGGCCAGCCTTACGCGCTCCAGGGCGGTGACAAAGGTCTGGTCCCAGGACTGCTTGGCCACCTGTCCCCAGCCCGTCTGGCCCACCACGCGGTTGTCCACCTTCAGCACTGCCAGCACCTCGCCTGCAGGGCAGGGCCGGGGACTCAGGACGGGCTCAGGACAGGCTCTCCCCATGGCCGCCCCTCACAGCTCCTCCCCAACTCACTGGTCAGGCCGCCTCCGCCGCGCGGCTGCTTGGCCCTGGCCCGAAGCCAGCTCTCAGAGGGGCTGCCAGCCAGCGCGGCCGCTGGAGATCGCCCAGGCACGGTGGTCAGCAGCTGCTCACAGCCCAGGAGGCGGACGTGCAGGGTCCCTGCGCAGAATCCGTGGACTGCTTGTCAGGCGCCTTCGTCCCACTGCCCCCACGGCGCCCTGGACGCCAGGGACATGGCTGCCCGAGGCCCTAGGTCCCCAGAGCAGGCTCTGGAGGCCACTGGGTATCCTTGAGACAGCCCAGCAGCCCTCCTTCCTACACCAGGGGGCGGGATCACGGGCAGAGGAGCTGGGCCCAGGCCAGGCCAGGCTGCTGGGAGCCACAGGTCGCGCCAGCTTCCGCACCAGGGCAGGGATGCGATCTTGGGTGGCGAGGGAGAAGCCTGGCTCCATCCCACTTAGCCCTGGCCTCAGATTCCATCTGAACAGTGAGGGTAAAACCCAGCTCTTCCCCCCACCCTCGTGGGTACAAACTGTGGTCGCTAACGCACAGCTTGGGAGGCAGCAGGCGACGGCTACGTAACTGGGTCCCTGCCACCCACAGGGGAGACCCGGATTGAGTTCCTGGCTCCTGGCTCTGGCATGGCCCAGTCCTGGTTATTGTAGGCATCTGAGGAGTGAACCAAGGGTTGGAAGACTCCTCTCTCTCTCTCTGCCTTTTAATTAAGCACAAGCAAATAATTAAATAATTTTGAAAGTAGTAACGGCTACCGTGTTTGAGCACTGATTACATCACCCCTAAGAGGCAGGGGCTCTCAGCACCACCATTCCACAGATGCACAAACTGAGGCTCAGAGAAGGGCCGTCGCTTGCCCAGGGTCCTAACCCAGTGGGCGCTGGGGTGCTGGGGCCAGGATTGGAACCCTCCCCCGAAGCTCCTTCCTGCCATAGTCCCCCAAAGAGAAGGGGAGCTCCGCAGCGGGAGGGACCCCCGGCTACCTGTCAGGGCGGTGGGCTTCCCAAGTGTCGCTGAGGGCTGGGGGTTCCCAAGCAGCGGCGCCGCCTGCAGCTCCCGGGCCACCTGGCTGCGCAGAGGGTGGGTGGGAGGCAGGCCCTCCAGCAGCCGCTCCAAGGCCAGCCGCAGGAGGTCCAGCTTCTGGGAGGACTCCTGGAGCTGGGCCTGGGCCTGCAAAGGAGACACGGGCAGGGGCAGGCCATGGGGCACGGGGTGGGGGGCACTGGCCCGCGCCACCCGGAGCCACCCCGCCTGAGGTCGCCACCACATGTGCCCCTTGCTTCCGCTGCCAGCCTGCGTGGCCCGTCCAGCAGTGACTCCCGCCGCTGCGCATGGAGACGGGCAGACCCCCGAGGGAGGGGCACGGCCTGACCTCAGCCAGGGCCTTGCGGTCCTGCGTCCTCCGGCCGCCGAGCAGCTTGACCACGTTCTTGGCGCCCTCAGCCACAGCGGCCTCGATGCGCAGTCGATGCTGCAGCTCGTCGGCCAGCAGCTCAGGGCCTGGCGGGGGAGAGCGGTCAGCAGCCCCGCCCCGCCCCCACCCCGCCGCTCCCGCCCCGCCTCCCCAAGCCTCACCTGGCTCAGGGGCCCCGCTGGCCTCCAGGCTGGTGATCTTCATGCGCAGCAGGGCCACCTTCAGCTGGCTGTCCCGCAGCATCTGCTGGGCAGCGGCCAGCAGCTTCCTCTCCTACGGGGACGTGACCCGTGCCCATGAGACCAGGGCTGGCCAGAGACACCCCCATCCTACCAGAGTCAAAGCCAAGTGCCTAGCCCCCCCCCCCCACAGAGCGAAACCAGACACTACAGCCGAGCCTCCCTTCTCGGACCAGGGCAAGGGTAGCGGGCAGAGCTTCCTCCATCAGACCTGCAAGGGCTAAGATCAAGCCTCCTCCCTCACATCAGGACCAGGGCTAGCTTCCTCCATCAGACCAGGGCCAGGGTTAAGCTTGTTTCCATTAGATCAGATCGAAGGAAGGCTAAGCCTCTTCCATCAGATCAGACAGGGGTCAAGCCGCCTCCCCCATCAGGTCCTTCCTGTCAGAGGAGCACTGGGCCAGGTTCCCTACATCAAGCTGGGAGTCGAGGCTGGGACCAGCTGGGACCCCACTGGACCAGTGTCGGGGTCTTCCCTGGTGGACCAGGGGTGAGGGCCACGCCTTCCCACCCGACTGGGACCTGAGGGTGCATGTCCCCATCAGACCAAGGACGGGGTCAGTGGCTGGGATGCACCTCCCCTGACGTCCGTGAGCCAAGCCTCGCCCCTCCCCCGGGCCTTACCTTGGGGGTGCCGCGGGCACACGTGTGGGTCATGTTCTCAGCCCCCTGTTTCACCTTAAGCTCCACCTGCAGCTGCCTCCGCAGAGCCTCCAGGTGCCGGGCTCGTGGCTGCTCCGCCCGTGGCCAGGGGCCCGAGGCCACAGGCTCTGTGTGCAGGGAGGGTGGGGCACACGGACCCGTCACCCAGGGCCCCGCTCTCACCCAGGGCCTGGCCCTCTCCTCCCTCCCTCCCTCCCCTCCTGGGCCACTCAGCAGGGGCTGTGGGAGAAGGCGACTCCCCACTCACCGGCCGGGGCCGGGCCGGGCAACAGGACGCGGGCATGCAGCTCCTGCAGCTCAGCATGCAGCTGCTCCAGGCGGCGGTTGGAGGCCCGCAGCAGCTGCCGGACGTGGCCCAGGTGGCGGCGGTCCGTGGCCACACGCAGCAGGTTCTCCACGCCCTCCTTGATTTTCAGCTCCTTCTGGATGGCCCGGCGGACGGCCTCTTTCTCCTCCTCCAGGGGCCGCTGACCGGATCCAGGCTGCTGCGGACGGAGAAGGGTGAGGCCTGGTGGGTCCTCCAAGGGCGCAGCACAAGGAGCAGACAGGGCCCTGGACCCACACGGGGGCTTGGGGCAGACGGCGCGCAGGACCCACACGGGGGCAAGGAGCAGACAGCGCGCAGGACCCACACGGGGGCTTGGGGCAGGCGGCGCCCAGGACCCACACGGGGGCTTGGGGCAGACGGCGCGCAGGACCCACACGGGGGCTTGGGGCAGACGGCGCGCAGGACCCACACGGGGGCTTGGGGCAGACGGGGCCCTGGACCCACACGGGGGCTTGGGGCAGGCGGCGCCCAGGACCCACACGGGGGCAAGGAGCAGACGGCGCCCAGGACCCACACGGGGGCTTGGGGCAGACGGCGCGCAGGACCCACACGGGGGCTTGGGGCAGACGGGGCCCTGGACCCACACGGGGGCTTGGGGCAGGCGGCGCCCAGGACCCACACGGGGGCAAGGAGCAGACGGCGCGCAGGACCCACACGGGGGCTTGGGGCAGACGGCGCGCAGGACCCACACGGGGGCTTGGGGCAGACGGCGCGCAGGACCCACACGGGGACACATCTTGGGACACATCTCTGCCTCTGGTGCTCAGCACCCAGACAAAAAATTTATCTGAGGGGCCAGTGCTGTGGCGTAGTGGTAAAGCCACCACCTGCAGCGCCGGCATCCCATATGGGCACTGGTTCAAGTCCCCGCTGCTCCACTTCTGATCCAGCTCCCTGCTATGGCCTGGGAAAGCAGCAGCAGGTGGCCCAAGTGCTGGGACCCTTGCACGTATGAGGCAGGCCTGGAAGAAGCTCCAGGCTCCTGGCTTTGAATTGGCCCAGCTCAGGCCATTGTGGCCATCTAGGGAGTGAACCAGCGGACGGAAGCCCCCCTCCCCCCGCCGCCCTGCCTTGCTGTAACTCTGCCTTTCAAATAAATAAACAAATCTTTTTTTAAAAGAAATGTATCTGAGAGACAGGGAGCTCCCATCTCCTGGTTCTCTCCCCAAGTGCTGTCAAGGCAGGAGCTGGGAACTCCATCCGGGTCTCTGCGGGTGGGCACGAGCAGGAAGCTGGAACCCAGAGCTGCGGGCGGGCGTGGACCCTGGGCCGTCGGATGGGGTGCCCCCACCAGTGTCTTAACTGCCGGCCCAGATTCAGAACACACTCTTGCCAAGAAGACACGGGGCAGTCATTCACCACTCTCACTGCCCGGCGTGCTGGGCCTGGAGATGTGGGAACGGACACAGAGAAGCTAAGAACCGGGCCCACACCCCCAACACAGAGAGGAGGCCCCGGCCCCTGCCTGCCAGCCACACTGCGGCCTCCTAGTCTGGAATCAAAGCAGAATCCGGGCTGGACCAAGGGGCTTCCTTCCAACACCCCAAAGCCACGACGGGCAGCGGGGCAGCAGTGCTGAGGGGGGCCCGGGAGGAAGCAGAAAGTTCGCTTCACCCCAGGATGGAGCCACGGAGAGGAAAACCTCCCCAGGCCTGTGCTCAAACCAACCCGTGCCAAAGCCCACGGTGGTGGCGGCCAAGGTAGCCACCGCCCCCCACCCCCACCACTTACCTCTCTGCCGGCCATCTCCCCAGCCCAGTGTTGGGGCTGGCTGCCCTGCCTCGGGGACCCCCACCCCAGGCCTCCTCAGGGCCCACTGGCCAGGCCGTCAGCGGCCAGGGCGAGGCTCAGGAAATCCTTTTGACCGCCCCAGGCAGAAGGGCTGGAGCCAAAGCCCTGAGCAAACAAAGAGCCCTTGGAGCTGGGGGCCCGGCCGCCGGGGTCCTGAGTCACCGGGCCGCGGCAGGGCGGAGGCTGGGAGGAAATCGGAAAATGTGTACACGCTGCGCCTGGAACCGGCAGAGGCTCTGGGCGCAGTGGGTGGAAGAGGCCGGCCACCTGCAGGCTGCCGGGGTGGGCGCGGTGGGGGCACCAGGCAGCCCCTGGCTCCTATACCTCAGCCGGGCACACCCCGGTGCTGCGTGCCCCGGGCTGGAGTCCTCCTCCCCACGCTACCCCGCCGCACGCGCTCCAGGGTGGGACACCCCCGCCCCGTCCCTCCTCCACGACGCACGCAGCGGAGCTCCTGGGCTCGCGCCGCCCGCCGCCAGCTCGCCCCGGGGCGCTCTGCGTATCCGAAGGTTCCCGCCCTGGCCCAGAGCCGGGCCCTCCGCGGGCGTGCACGCGCCGAACCGAACACTCCCGACGGTGCCCCTGGGCCCTGGGAGGCGCCCCCTGGGGCACACACCCGCCTCTGCTCCCGCGCGCCAGCCTGCACCGGCTGTGCGCTCCCAGCGAATTCCCACTGGCCCTAGGGTCCCGCCTGGAGGAACTGCCTCCAGGCAAGTCAGGGGCGCACCGAGAGGAGCTCCGGGGCTGACCCGCCCGGGGCTTTGCGTCACCCACCCTGGGGACGTTCCCAGCGCTCAGGTCTGCCCAGCCTAGGAGTCGCGGGGGCCGGCCGCCGGTTTAGAGCCGGGGGCTGGAGACGCGCCAGCGACTGGGGCGCCCGGGGCGGCGAGCGAGGCAGCCCCGCACCCCCGTCCGCGCGCGCCATTCACCTGCCGCGGCGCCCCCTCCTCCATGGCGCCGCTCCGAACGCTGGGCCCCTCCTCTCCGCCACTCCGGTGCCGGAAGCCCCAGCCCCTCCGCCAGGACTTTCAAACTTGAAACTTCCCGGGAAGCGGCACCGGAGATGCGGGATCGGGCGCCCCCTCCCGAAACCTGCTGGCCCGCCCGGCGCCTGGGGACCAGCGCCGCCCCTCGGCCGCACCGGACTCGCGCCCCGCATCCCGTGCCTTCATGAGGTTGGAGGCCCCAGTTCTGAAATTCCGCGGCCCCAGGGCTGCAGGCCACGCTCGGTGTGACACAGGCCCCGCGCCCCGGGGCCGGACCCGGGCTCTCCAACTTCGCCCCGGGCCGGGAGGCGCCCCCTGGCGGCTGCTCACCGGCGTAGCGAGTGCGCTCGGGGCTGCGACCGCCTCTGGGCGCCCCCCACCCCCGCTAAGGCTCCAGGCCAGTTCGTCGGGATGTCCTTGGTGTGAAATGGGCTAATCCCAAAGCAGTCACCCCACGGAGTGGTTGGCTCTGTCTAGGCGTCAGTCACTACAAGAACACGGACGTCGTTAGGAAGCAAAGCTTCCCTGGAATGATGGCAAATGACGCTGAATGAACCCAGTGTCCCTCAGGCCCCCACCTACCTGAGCTCGCAGGTGCGGTCACTGGGCTGTCACCCAAGCCCGCCTCACCGGGAGACACGCTGGTGCAACCCCCACCGTCTCAGGAAAGTAGCCCTAACGAGGGACCCTGGCTCTTTCTCCGTGATAGGGCCGGCTGCTTCGTCACTTCCTAGCACTCCAGCCTCCCAGGACCGTGCCAAGACCTCACTGGACGGCACCTCGTCCAAGGGGTCAGAAGTGAGGGCGGCTCACACACCGTCGCTGAGCTGGCCGCGTAACCGCTGCACCACGCCAGCCGCCCAGTTTTTGAGGGCTGGACATTTAACACAAGCACTTGGCACATACTAGGTTTTTTTTTTTTTTTTTTTTTTTTTTTTTTAAGATTTTATTTGAAAAACAGAGGCAAGAAACAGAGGTCTTCCACCTGCTGGTGCACTCCCCATAACAGCCGGGGCTGCGCTGATCTGAAGCCAGGAGCCAGCTTCCTCCCGGTCTCCCATGTGGGTGCAGGGGCCCACGGACTTGGGCCATCTTCTACTGCTTGCCCAGGCCACAGCAGAGAGCTGGATCAGAAGCAGAGCAGCCGGGACTTGAACCAGCGCCCAGATGCTGGTGCCACAGGGGCAGCTCTACCTGCTACGCCGCAGCGTCAACCCCTTAAATGGGGTCATCACACTGTCCTGAGCTGTGTGTTGTTACCCACCATTTAAAAGTTTAAAAAGGCCGGTGCTGTGGCTCAACAGGCTAATCCTCTGCCTTGCGGCGCCGGCACACCGGGTTCTAGTCCCGGTCGGGGCGCCGGATTCTGTCCTGGTTGCCCCTCTTCCAGGCCAGCTCTCTGCTGTGGCCTGGGAGTGCAGTGGAGGATGGCCCAGGTGCTTGGGCCCTGCACCCACATGGGAGTCCAGGAGAAGCACCTGGCTCCTGCCTTTGTATCAACACGGTGCACCGGCTGCGGCAGCCATTGGAGGGTGAACCAACAGCAAAAGGAAGACCTTTCTCTCTGTCTCTCTCTCTCACTGTCCACTGTCAAAAAAATAAATAAAAGTTTAACCAGCCTTGCCAAGCAGCACTTAGAAATGTCGGCTGGTGGTGCGGTACACAGGCGAAGGCCATGCCTGCGACGTGGACATCCCCTGTGGGTGCTGGCTCAAGTCCTGATTGCTTCCCTTCCAGTCCAGCTCCCTACCCCCAAGTGCTTGGGTCCCTGCACCTGTCTGGGAGACCTGGAGTTCCTGGCTCCTGGCTTTGGTGGAGCCCCGGAGGTTTTGCAGCTGTTTTGGGTGTGAACCAGCAGATGAAAGCTGTCTCCCTTCAAATAGATCTCCATATTTGAACTGATGGGTGAAGGCTACTTCCCAATAACTGGAAATCACTTTCCTGGGAAGGCTTCCCTCCTCTCCCCACAGCCAGAGCTGAATTCACTGTCCAAGTTTGCTGAGGTGTTTCCCCACCCCACACTAGCAGGGGCGGGAACGTCTGGCCTGCCAAGGCAACTGCAGGCAGGAGACGTACTTCCATCTGCTGGCCTAGTGCTTGAATGGCCAGTCACTGGGCCGGACCAGGCAGGAGCCAGGAGCTTCGTCCGGGTCTCCCACATGGGCCATCCTCCCCCGCTTTTCCCGGGCTGTTAGCAGGGAGCACCTGGGATTCACACCAGCACCCACATGGGATGCCAGTGTTGCAGGCGGCAGCTTTCCCCACTATTCCACAACAGCTGGTAATGTTTTAGGCCTGGGAATGTTATATCCAAACGACCCTTGGCAGAAAAAAGGGTTCAGTTAGCAGAACCCACCTAACACACCTGCACTGGGAGAGCAAGCCCTGGGCTGGCTCTGAGCAGCCCGCCAGTGTCTGTTGGGACCACCCGGAGATGGGCCTCCTCATGAGCTCAGGTTCATGTCCAGCACCCACTGGGTCGTGAACAGTGCAGCCCACTCTCCAGCTAACTGCCATCACTGGACCGCCAGGCTGGAGGGAAGCTAGAACTCCCCACCAGGCTGTATAGACGCCTCCCCCTCCCCGCACACCTACCTTCGCAGTGTTTGTCCATCTGGAACACACCCTTTTGTCCTTGTTTATATACACACCCGTTTTGTGAGGACCACTTCCAATCCTCCTCCCTGCTTGGTGGAAGATGGCCCAAGTCCCGAGGGCCCTGCGACCATGTGGGAGACTGGGAATAAACTCCTGGCTTCCGCCTGGCCCAGCTCCAGTCATTGCGGCCATTTGGGGAGTGAACCAGCAGATGGCAGACCTCTAATTCTGCCTTTCAAATAAAGAGTAAACTGTTCACGGATCTCATCAAAGAACTTCCCCAGGAAACCCTGAGTTTCGGCCCTTACACAGAACTGTTTTTGTAATAATCAAGATCCCTAAGCAAAATCCACCACCACAAAAAAAAGGCAGAAACCTATTTCTTGGACTGAAAACAGCAGTGATTATCAAGCCCAAAACCCCCCAAAAATGCATGCAAGAACCAAAACTTCATGTTTGTGTCAGAGCCAAGCAGCTAACACCAGATGTGACGCACGCGTGCCAGCCAATCAAGCTCAGTACCAGCCGCTCCAACTGTCCCACCAGCCCGCTGAAAGTCCCAGAGCCCGCCCGGAGGCGACAGTGGGGCCGAGGGCTGGTGGGTGAAGGCTGCCATTTTGCCTGCTCACTTTCTGTTCATTTAAAAGGCAGACTCAGAGACCTTCCACTGCCAGGTTCACTCCAAGGCCAAAACAGCCAGCTCTGGGCCAGATTAAAAGCCAGGAACTGGGCACTCCAACCAGGTCTCCTACGTGGGTACAGGGGCCCAAGCACCTCAGCCACCTTCGGCTGCTTCCCCGGGTGCCACTGGCAGAGCTGGCAAACTCGACATCCCAAGACGTGGCTCCACTAAGCCACACTGCGGGGTCCTGACCCACCTCCCTTCCTGGAAGCACCTGGCTATCACGGGCTTGGGGTCCAGACTACGGCTTCCTGCTAAAGCACACCCTGGCCAGCAGCTGTAACGGCTCAGGCAGCTTCCTACCTCTCACAGAAGCCCCAGTTACCTCCAGGATCCCAGCTTTGGTCAGGCCCAGGCCCAGCCCAGCCAGAGCCCTCACGGGTGTGTGGCTGCCAGTTCCGTTTCTCAACAAACTCTAAAATCAGTGATGGAAAACCCAACAGCATGAGGATCTCACCAGCACCCAAGACACCACCAGCTGTGGCCAAAAAAAAACAAACAAAAAACAGCACTGCAGGCTTACCTATTGAGGAACTTTCTCCTGAATAGTTAAAACCCAAGTTACCCAATAATTTCTTTAGAAACCTTTACTTACATTTCAATTAAAATGAATTTCATACTGCCTAGCTTATACCTTTTTTTTTTTTTAAAGAGTTAGTGAGACACAGAAAGGTCTTCCTTCCATTGGTTCACCCCCCAAATGGCCACTACAGCCAGCACTGCGCCAACCCAGAGCCAGGAGCGAGGTGCTTCTCCTGGTCTCCCATGGGGTGCAGGGCCCAAGCACCTGGGCCATCCTCCACTGCACTCCCGGGCCACAGCAGAGAGCTGGCCTGGAAGAGGGGCAACCGGGACAGAATCCGGCGCCCGGACCGGGACTAGAACCGGGTGTGCCAGCCCCGCAGGCGGAGGATTAGCCTAGTGAGCCATGGCGCCAGCCCAGCTTATACCCTTTTCTACAGGTTATCTGCACTGTAATTTGTACTGTAATTTTCCCTTTCTCTAGTCTCTGAGAACGTGAATGTCTAAAACCAAAGACGAGAATGACCCATCCACAAACATCTTCATGTTCCTTTATTGGAGCACACAGTGAGGGATTCCCTCCAGACCTGAGCACAACGCACTCCCCACCCCGCCGAGCCTGTCACACTTCGCCTACTGGTACATCCCAAGCTTTGGATTTGTCCAGGGTGCTCAATAATTCATCTGTGAAAAAAGTGGCATTTAACTTCAGCCCACTCACAGCATTCAAAAGCTTATCCACTTTGAGAGTTTCTCAAAGACGCTCTGTACAAGGGCAGTGGGCATCTTCCCACCGGGACTGAGGCAACACCCCCAGCCTCAAGGGGACCGTTCTGACAGTCTCTTCCCGTGGGCCACACTGAAGCGCCAGCGAAGACCCGACAGCGACCGTCTCCTGTCTCCCTTGGCGTCAAGGCACCAGGTCTGTCTGATGGTGGTGGCAGCCACTAACATATTCAAGTAAATAAAAGCCCATTTTAAAAAAAACTGCCAATTTGGTAAAAGTACAACACTCAGAACTCAGCTGAGCAAGATGCTCTCCAAACGATGTGATATTTTAAGAAAGCAAAGGCAAGCCATGCCCATGGTTCCCAGGTGTGGGGAGACAATACTACATTAATTCAAACCCCTTTACTGAATCCACATAGTCCTGAGGTCGTCCTGCAAAGTGCATATCAAAAACTACGCAATTACGGTGATAAAAGTTTGACAGTAACGTTACTTACAAGTCAAACTCAGTTCCTCTGTTCTGAGAGAAAACCATCAAATCCTTTGTGTACACATTTAGTTTTATTGTAACAAAGCAACTTGTACACTTTTAACGTTTAAAACTGAGCATCTTTCTTTTCCAGTGAAACAAAAAGAAAATTTAAAAATAAACAGGAACAAAATTACAATAGAGAATGTCAATTCCAAATAAGATCCTACAGGTTCTGCTGATTCTCCCATCGAGTGGCAGGGCTCAAGTCATCATTAGGAGAGAATTTTATTTAAAAGTGTCATCTTCAACTGCAAGGATGTCCGTTAAACATCACAATTAAACATGCCAAAGGAGAAGCCATGTTGTCAAAATGCCCACTTAACCCACCCAAACATCTCAAACCCACCCTTTGCTGACCTTCTATAACCCCATTTTTTTAAGGTTTTTTTTTCTTTTTTTAAACAAGAGAAAGTTGACAGATACATGTTGGTAAATGCTAACTGTCCGTATTCACATAGAGACACAGTGTAATCTCTGAGCCCAATATACAGAGAAAGGAGGAGAAAAGCTAGAATTCTATGCACTACTACACAGGGGCCTGGCACCCTCCAGCTTCCAGCAGAGCCGGGAGCAGGAGGGTTTCTTTTTCCCGCAGAGCACGGTGGTGTTGATTCCATACAGTTTTTGTCGAGACGAGAGGGATAAAATGAATTTGGAACAGAAAGGGGTAGAGATTCTTTTCCCATTGTATTCTGCTTCAGGTATTTTCCCCACAATAAGGTGAGAACCATGGTGTAGAGAAAAGAGACCTCAAAAACAGGGAGACTGAGCACAAGAGGGAAAAAAATAAAAAGAAGACGGCAATTTGCTCCCAGGGACTGGAGAAAATTAAAAAAAAAAAAAAAAAAGTTGGAATCCATCAGTGTTTTCTATTAGTCATCTTCTCCTTCATCCTCCTGAAAGAGAAAGTGGGAGTTAATCTTCAGGGTTAATTCTAAGGTCCCCTGCTAGCTTTGACAGGAACCACAACGGACCCCCCAGAATGCAATGACAATGTGCCCATTTTCTCCATCTCTATCACCCACTTACACTGAATCCAGACAGAAGAGACCAGCGGTGCTGCCTTACATCAACCACTGACTCTCTGCCCTAAGCAAACTACTGGACCCATTTATTTCTGACCAAATAATCCCAAACAAAGCCTATCTCTTCTAATTGGACTTTTTAACAAATCCTGTCCAAAACGTGCAGAGCTCTCGTATTTGAGTGATGGTTTACAATTTGGACGCTGTCACTTTAAAAACTGGCTAGGAAAGACAAGGGGACGATGCCAGTGCCATCATTAGTACAGGGAGCTTATCAAGCACTTCCTGGACCCCCAGACAACTGTCTGAAGTCGTCTTCACAAATCCCCCAGTATCAGTTCTGGGACAGTTTGATACTAAATACATAACGTACAAGACAGTTAATTCTTTGAAGTCATCTTTTGGGATTTAGTCAGATTCTTTACCTCCCCTTCTTCCCCTTCATCCTCATCCTCGTCTTCCTCCCCTTCATCCTCATCGCCTTCCTCATCAATGTCTTCCAACCCTTCTTCTTCTTCATCATCATCATCATCTTCTTCTCCTTCCCCTTCTTCATCATCCATATCAGGAACCTGAAACAGAGTTTCCCTAAGTCCTCACTTTTAGATACAAGCAGCCTCGCACAAACGAACAGCCTCAACTCACCAGGTAGTACTGTAATGGATTCGGCCAGATATCATCCTTGATGACCTCTCCTAACTCATCCGCACCCGCGTCAGAATGGTCAGTGAACCAGGTGAAGAAGCTCTCTGGCTCCTCGTGCTGCCTCTTCCTGCTGGCTTTGTTCTGCGTTTGACTTGAACGTTTCGTCAAATCCTAAATTCAAATGGAGGGAACTTTAAATAAGTTCTTCACATCTAAACTTCTCTATAATTAAAAAAAAAAAAAATTGGCCCAAAGCAGAAGTCATCAGTACAGTAACAGCTGCGTTATTGATAAGAACAATCAAACACACAGCACCTGTCACACACGCTGCCAGTGCTGTTACGATGCTTTTCCCAAAGGGAAGCTACCAGCTAAGTTTATCTAAAATTAGTTCCGCCTTAACAACCACTAAGCATGTGTTACGTATCTTACTCCTTAAATGCACACATAAAGATTTTGCGAAGTATCAAGACATTGATAAGCTCCACCACCAATGTAGAAACCCAAAGAGCTACAGTTCCAATCTTCAGTCCGCAGGGTAACTTCCAACGAGAGCTCTAAGCTTTGTATCTGGATTTGACATACTGGAGCATCTTCTCTTCAGCTTCTGTGTGTACCAGACGCCCAGAGCAGCAGGTACTGCCAAGTGGTGCAACCAAACCCACCAACAAGTCCTCAAGCATACCTTCCCAGATTTCCACTTGATTTCGGTGGACTTCGAAGACGGGTCACCACTCTCATTCAGATGAAATTCTTTGGAGAGAACTTTATTTTCAAAGTAAGGATTTTCATCAAAATACTAAAACAAATGATTAGAAGAACAGAAATGAACACAAACGGCTCTTCTAGCCAAAGTTCAAGTTAATTTCCACACTGCTAAGCTGGATTCTTGATACTTACAAAATCTATTCTGTAACCTGATTTAATATCTTCAAATTCTGTCACTTCCACTCTGGTCAGATAATGCAGCGCCTCTTCATCCTCCTCCCCAAGCAGTGCAGACACTAAACCAGCAATTCACACATCAGCGTGAGCTCACACAGACGTTGACTTCAGTGACCCCTTTCTAGTGTTTCTAAGTTAACTAAAGTCAGAGCACTCGGTGAGAGAGCTGTCCCCATCTTCATCAAGCAGTTAAACTCAATTCCTAGCTAGAACGGGCCTCTCTGAATGAACTACAAGAAATCACCTGCAAGTCTCGTCCCCGCTCTGAGGAAGTCAACCCTCTGACCAGCAAGCTGGGAGAAGTCCTCAGCGGGGCCTCCCCACGCTAACAACCCCACACCCGCCATCCTCTAACGGTGCCCTGCCCACAGCACAAACATACCTTGTGGATGGTTGACAAATGTTGTTACCCAAAAATTTGGGATTTTGGCGATCAGTTCTGACCTCTTCTGAAAAAATGGTTGGCGGAGTTTGTTATATTTCTGTTCTACTTTCAAAATCTCCTCACTGGCTTGTTCATTAAGTCTGAAGCAAATGGAAAAGGACATGTTGACAATGACAGTATTTAACAAACACAAGATTTGGTCAAGACTACAGAACCGAACGTTTATTAGCCTTACGACTGTACAGAGTACCTACTTACACAGTCAATTCACCTGGTTTACAGCTGAAGCCAGCACTCCACAGGGCAGTTCCGTCAGCGCCCAAGCTGAGCATCCTGGTAACACTGTATAAATTCACTTCGTCTCTCTACCTTATTTCCAGGCAAACTTCAACTGTGTCCCTCAAGCACTTTCTCAACAAAGTCACTTAGTAAGTAACAAAATTCTAAGACTAGTTAGAGCAACACTGATGCCAATCATACTAACCTACTAGAGATCCTACACTCATTCAGACAATTTGTAGCCTTTAATATCGCAAACCCGTCTTAGCAGGGCAAATGGAATTTCACTGAGAACTTTGTCACTGTACAAATATTTCACAGAAAAAATAACACTGGATCTGGGTAGTATTTGTAACCAACACAGAATTAGCTCCCTTTAGCCAGTGGATACACATGCATTTTACCAATTACCAGGCCACTAGATTCCTCAGAAAACTCCTCCAATGCAAGCTATGGGAAGTATTACCTGTCTATTTCATTTTGTACTTCATCAATATGTTCAATTGCTTCTTGTTGTTCTTTTTCTGCAAGAAAAAGGAGCATAAGACTCAATACTAATTAACAGATAAATTTAACAAGCACTGGTTTTGGTATTAAGCAACACCGATGTGACGTTTCAATAAAGATATTTTTTAAAAAGTGCCTACCACAAGGCACGCTCTCCACGTGTTCACGCATGTAGCTGACACATAACTTTCACTAAGACCATTCACCAATCATGCTACTCGCTGGCTACACCCAGCAATGTTGCTGTCCCATCGCTTCAAAAAGTTCCAGTACAAGAAATCAGGGACCCGACATTAAAGTTTCTACTATGAAGCGGAGAGGAAACCCGTGTTTACTCTGCCCGCACTGCACACAGAGCCAGCTGCTGGAGAGATCGTGAGAGGCGTCAGTCAGGCCGCCGCCGCCACCTCCACGGCACCCCGACAGCCCCTGCCCGAAGTCGGAGGCCCCGCTGGATACCAGCTACAAAGCACGCGAGCTACGCCCCCCGGCCAGGGAGGGCACGCGGCAGCCCCTCGCCACCGGAACACTCCACTCGGCCTCGCCTTCTTCTTCGAACAAGAACCACGAGACTCGAACCTGACCTTCCCAGTCCTCCACCCCAATTCAGGCGGGCTGACCTCAGCTCAGCCCCACGCGACGTCGGCGCGCGATCGCTACGGGGCCAGGCCACTCGGAGGCGCAGGGGGGAAGGGGGTGTGCTCCGGCTCGGCTGCCCTTTTGTCCGGGGAGCTCTGCAAACCCCACAAAGAGAGGTGGGCGTGCAGGGGCCCGAGCGCGCGGGCCACTTCCGGTAGCCCTGCCGCGAGCGCCTCTCCCGGAGCGGCCCGGGCTCCCGGGCGGCCGCTCCCGAGCCCCCCGGCGCGGCGGCCGGCCCACGTGGGGAGCGCGCCCGGGCCGGCCCGAGCATCCTCCCGGCCGGCCCCGGCGCAGGCCCCGCCGGGCCCGGCCTCCGGGCGGGGGGCGCCGGGGGCACCGCCGCGGGCCGGGCGGGAAGGCGGGCGGCGCGGGGAGGCCGGGCGCGGGGCCGCGTCCGGCCGCACCATGTGGCGGCGGCGGCTGATGGGAGCGAGGCATCATGGCGGAGCACAATAAAGAGCGGCTTCTCGGGAGGGAGGGAGGGGGAGGAGAGCGAGGGAGGGGGGAGAGGAAGGGGGGGTCTCCTCCGCCCGCGCCGAGCAGGCCGCAGCGCCCCCGCCGCCGCGGCGCCACCCGGCCCCCGGCCCCGCCGCGCACAAAAAGGGGCGCCGCGCCCGCGGGCCCCCGCCGGCCGCGCCGCCCCCCGCCCGGCGCCCCCCGCGCGCGCGCCCCGGGCCCCGCCGGCCGCCCGCGGGCCGGGGCGGGAGCCGAAGATGGCGGCGCGGCCGGCCCCCGCCTCGCCGCTCCTCACCTGAGGTCTCGTCGGCCCCGTCGTGGTTGGAGTTGAGCTCCTTCTTACTGACTTTGGCCGCCGGCGCCGACATGGTGCTGCTCCGCGGTCGGGGGCGGAGCGGGGAGGGGGAGAGAAGGGCCGGCGCGGGGGGCGGCGGGCGGCTTCCCCTCACGCCACACGCGCGGGCGCTCGCTCGCTCGGTCCGGCCGCCTCCTCCCGGCGCCGCTCGCTCGCCCTCCCCCTCGCTCGCTCGCTCGCGCGCGCGGCCCTCGCGGCCTGACGACGCGGGAGGGGCTGGGGCGGCGCGCCGGGCCCCGGCCGGGGCTGCTGCTCGCGGAGGGGCGGCGGCGGCGGCGGCGGCGGCGGCGGCGGGCGGGCGGCTCGGCTCCCTCACTCGCGCTCCGCGCTCCAGCTCGCTGCTCGCTCTCCCCGAGCCGCCTCCTCCTCCTCCACCTCCTCCTCGCGGCGAGGGGCGGGCGGCAGGGCGCAGGCGCGCCAGGCCCCGCGCGCACGCCCCGCCCCCGGCCGGAGAGGCTCGCGCCGCCTCGCCATTGGCCGGGGCGCCGGGGCGAGGGGGCGGAGCCGCCGCGAGGAGACACAGGGCCTGGGCGAAGAGGCGGGCGGAAGGAACGCGGCGACGTCCGGGGCCGGCCCCCCAGCGCCGCGCTCCCCTCCCCCCGTCTGTCCCCTTCTCAGGCCCGACCCGGGACACTGGCGCGCGGCGGCCGAGGGGCGGGGCTTCGCGCGGCGGCGCGTCACGTGGTGGCGGCGCGGCTTCCCCTGTCCGCGGGCTGCGAGCTCGCGGGCCCCCGGCGGCGCAGGCCTCGTAGGAGCCGGGGCTGCTCCCCGGGACGTGCGCCAGCCCGGGGGCCCCTGGGCGCCTCCCTCTTCGCGGGAGTTTGCGAGCGGCGGCGCCCTCGTCCGGTCTTGCAGACGGGGAGGCCGGCGTGCGGGGCGCTCCCTCGGGGGGCGCTCGCGGAACCCGAAGCGGCCCCGCGCCCCGCAGCCCGCGTCCCTCTGAGGAAGTGACAGCCCAGTCAGCCGTGACGCTGGGGCCCTTGGCGGGTCCGCGGGGGGCAGGCGGCGACCCCCGCGCGGGCGACGCGACGCGACGCGGACCGCGAGGGTCCCAGCACCCACAAGGTCCTGCCGGCTCCCGAGGCTCGGATGCTGTTCACGTCACGAGTGGCCGGAAACGCTCTGGTTGGAACCACAGCTGACTTGCTGGAACTTTCCCGAACGCGGCCGCGCGTGAACCTGTCCCTCCGCGAGCCCAGCTCTCGCAGTGGACACCTTTCTGAAGGAAGTTATTCGCATCTGGGATACACTGCTCATGTCTGACAGCCAGCTCCCGAGGAAAAAGAGAGGGAAAAACAAAACCCCGGTGTGCAGCATCTGCCGACTCGGCGAGGCGGACGCTTTCACCGTGGCCGAGTCGCGGCTGCCCAGTGGTGGCACTGAGCGGAGTCGCGGGGACTAGGACGGCCGGCCCCGCGGGTGGACGGCTCTGTCGTCCTCGCTCAGTCTCCCCCAGCGCCAGGCAGCTTTTACCCTCGTCACACCCGCGAAGGCCGGCGCGGGACAAGGCCCTGGCGCTGCAGCGATTTTTCCACTTTGTCCACGCGAGCGGCACAAACCCACGCACAAAACCACGCTCGCCCTCACTGAAGCGGATAGGACTCCGACTTTGTTATTTTTTAAGTCGCAGTTGGCTCCTGGCCGCACCATGCTCAGGGACGCGCACACAGGCTGCGCCCCACGACGGCACTGGGGACCCCGGTTCCCGGGCACGCACGGGGGCCCCGGCACCCTGCAGCGCTCGCAGGAGCCAGCGGGCTCCCCCAGCCTCCCAGCAGCCCTTGGGAGAGGCACATCAGGAAGAGAAACAAAGCAAGGGCCGCGTTTCAGGAAACGGGGGCGGCCCGGGCACCCCGAGAGAGCACTTGCCTGCCCCAAGTACTGGGTCTCCCCCGCGGGCTCCCACCAGCAGCTGGCGTCGGCTCCTGACCCTCTCCCCTCCCCAGCCTCCTTTGAAGAGGGATGAACGAGGGGAACCAGAGAGGAGCCTGGGAAATCTCAGCAGCCCGGCCTTGACCAGGCGCCCATGCCTTGCGCCTCCTTTCTCCCCCTCTGATACGTGGGGTACCCGCTGTCGGCAACCAGCTGCACAGCAGTTGCTAGGGTTCAGGAGGGCTCAGGCTGCACCTCTTCGCCCTTCCGCTCTGCCAGCGCCGCAGGGAGCTGAATGGCAGGAGGCAGGCCTGAGCCACATTGTGCTGCTCTGTGCTTCTGCACCACTCGCCTGCTTCAGGGCTCTGCTGAGACTGGCAGGCCTGAGAAACAGCCCCGCTAAACCCTGTCAGGGAAGAGGACTTGGCCACAGGACGGGTCTCAACCCCTGCCGCTGCCCACGCTGGGAGGCCTCTGCATCCCGCGTGGTGGGCCTGGGACGCAGTGGAAGTGAAACGGCAGAAGGGATCCGCGGGAGGGCGGAGACGAGCCCAGTGCTCCTTCCCCACTCCCCAGCGACCCACTCGGTGGCTCCTACCTACCCAAAGCCCCTGCCATCTCCCACCCTACCAGAGAGACCCCAGGCACCACCACAGTCAACTTTGTGTCCTGTTCCAAGCTCTTTGTCAGCAACATACAGTCCTCAGCTCCAAGTTTGCTGGTCTAGTGGGGGCAGGGGTGAGATGATGCCAGCAGGGCACATTAGGGGACTCCTGATGGCCTGGAGCAGAAGCTCAAAGGACAAGACCTCAAGAGAGCTTGGAGGGGGGCTCCCCGGGGCAGGGTAGGCACAGAGGAAATAGCCCCGGCCCGGAGCAAGCGGGCATCCGGGGCCAGATGAGAGGACAGAGCAGAGCAGGAGCTGAGGAGTGGTTCAGGGTGTGAGGGAGGCGTCCAGGTGCGTGTCCAGAGCAGAACCTGGAGAGGTCGGAGGGCCCAGGTGCGCGAGACCCGGAAGTCCAGTCCCGACCTGAGACCTGGGGGTGAGTCACGTGACTGGCTTGGCTTGGATAGAAGGGAGGAGAAGGTGGCAGTTCAGGTCAGAGCTGTGGGTCACTGGCGTCAGACACAGGGGAGCAGGTCGGAGCGGAAAGATAGAGGCACTGGGACCCGGAATTTGGCCGATTTGCACGGAGGAAGAGCCCTCGGCTGGCTGCTGCTCCCCTTGCCCAGCCACGGAGCCCCAGAGGAGGGAGCTCGCGGCGGGGATGAGCGCCCATGTGCTCTGGGTCTCACTTCCGCCCCTTCTGGCTCCCCCTTCCCACAAGCCGAATCCACTCAACTCCACGAGTGAAACCCGACAGGGAGCTTGGGGTCCCATCTCAAGAATGGATGGTTGGGAGGGGGAGAAAAAAGCGGTGCCGATCCTCGTAAATCTCTTTAAGTCTAAAAAAAAAAAAAAGTTGCCGCATGGACATACCTCCGGTCAACAAACCCCGAGAGGCCGATGTGTCCGCCGGCCTCGGGCCAGGAGCTGCTCTTGGCTTCTTCGCGTGAGGAAGGAGCAAAGACGGGCGCTTGGGGGCCATGCTCCCAGGAAACGCTGACCCCAGCGCCGGGCAGGAGGAAGCTGAGGACTGCGACTTCCCCAATTGCCGGGAATTTAAATCTGCCCGGGAGCCGCCGGGAGGGGATATTTACATGACAATGGGACACACACCCCTCGCCCCCTCCCCCTCCCCCAGGCTCTTCCCTTCCCACCCCCCTCCAACCCACAGCCACTCTTCCTAGCTCTCTGCCTCTCTCCAGAGGGGCACTGTGGTGGTGGTGGGGGGGGGGCAGGTTCTTCCTTAATCTGCTCGGTGTTTTCAGATCCTGGTCTCCACTGCGGTGCCCGCAGCCCATCCCCCATGGGTCCCAAATCCTTTAGGCAGCCCTGCCCTCATTAGAAACGGGTCTTCTTCCCTCGGCATCCAGATTTCAGTATGCGCTGCTGCTTACCCTCAGTGTAGAACGTTCTTCAGTCACCCCCCTCCCACATCTGGCCAACTCCTTCCCCACCTCCAGGTCTCCGGGCTCCCGAAAGGCAGGGGCGTGTTGAAAAGGATCCCCAGTGGAGAATGACGGAGGAGGAGGGGAAAGCAGGTACCCTTTTGAGAGCCTTTGGCTTCCCATTTGTTTCAGGAAGGATGGAGGTTAGGAGTTAGAAGGACCTTCCGAAGGTGCCTTGTCCAGGGTTCGCAAAGCCCAGTGCCTCTCGGGGCCTGCCAGATCATAACAAGGAGTAGGGCACCCGGTGAGTTCACCACAACTCCTGGGAGGCCGGTCAGTACAACCAGCGAGGAAAACTGTGCTGGGCAAGGCACGGGCCCACTCGGCTCCCGGGAATTTGATTCCTGGCCGTGTCACCAGCGGCACTGCTGCGGCCTGGTGTGAGAGGTGTGTAGGTGAGAGTGTCACGTGCAGCGAGATCCATCACAGCCAACATCTGGAAACACTGTCCGCAGCAGGAGGCGCGCTGTGAGAGTTGGACAGTGAGGATACATGACCAGCAGCTGCAGAGTGCCGTGGATGGAGCCCACAAGCACGGTGTTCAGACACAGAATAGCAGACGCTGTGCGATGGCAATTTCATCGTATAAAGTACAAGAGCAGGCAAAACTGCTTTCTGCTGTTAGATTTCCGGAGGGGCGACCTTTGCCATGGGTGCAGCAGGGTTGTCACCGAAAGGGGGCACTGGGGCCCCCGGGGTCCTGGTGATGGCCAAGGGCTTTGCTACACCAGTGTATTTGATGTGGGAACCCTGTGGTTGCCAGGCCTTTGGTTTTTCTTCCTTCTTTTCTTTTGTAAAGATTTGTATGTATTCATGTGAAAGACAGAGACAGAAATGGGAGAGAGAGATCTGCTGGTTCACGCCCCAAATAGCCCAGGGGGGTGGCAGGAACTCAAGTACTTGAGCCATCAGCTGCTGTTAGAATCAGAGGAGGTAGGCCGGCGGCTCACTAGGCTAATCCTCCGCCTAGCGGCACCGGCACACCGGGTTCTAGTCCCGGTCGGGGCGCCGGATTCTGTCCCGGTTGCCCCTCTTCCAGGCCAGCCCTCTGCTGTGGCCAGGGAGTGCAGTGGAGGATGGCCCTGCACCCCATGGGAGACCAGGAAAAGCACCTGGCTCCTGGCTCCTGCCATCGGATCAGTGCGGTGCGCCGGCCGCAGCGCGCCGGCCGCGGCGGCCATTGGAGGGTGAACCAACGGCAAAAGGAAGACCTTTCTCTCTGTCTCTCTCTCTCACTGTCCACTCTGCCTGTCAAAAAAAAAAAAAAAAAAGAATCAGAGGGGGTGAGACCCAGACCAGGTGCTCTGATATGGGATGCAGGCGTTCCAGGCTTAATCCGCCCCAAGTGCTCTTTTTTTAAAAAGTATTTTTCCTGTTTAACTGACACATAATGCTTGTACATACTTATGGGATACAGTGTGACACTTCAATACGCCTATACATTGTAAGGGTCAGATCAGGGTCATTGGCAAAACCATCACCTGGAACATGTATAATTATATTCTTTGTGATGGGAGTATTCACTCTACTCCTTATTTTGAAATTTACAATTAAGTGTTCTTACCTGTAGTTACCCTCCAGTGCGTAGAACACCAGACGCCAGTTCCCTTCTCCGCCCGCTCCGCTGTGCCATTAACCGTCTTCCTTTGTACCCTGCCTCCCCCTCCCAGCTTTGATTTTTCTAACAGTAAAATAGAGATACAATTTTATATGAGATCTCTGGGTGTTTAGAAGTTGGCAACTCATTCAGCTTTTTACAAATGCACTTGATAGATCACACAAAACATATCATCCGCCCACTGTCACCCAGGGGCGTGGCTCTGCAGCCTCTGAGACAGTCCGCGATGGTCCCTGTCTTCTGCATATTCCACACCATTAGTCACCTGTTAATGAGACGGATCCGAGGCATAAATCAATGACGTCACCGCTGATAAAAGCCGAGGACTCCCAGATGGAAGAAAAGGCAGAGGCCCCCACCGTCCCCTCCAGCCTGCACATTCCTGGGGCGCTCTGAGGGACCCTGCTCACTCGAGAGGTTTGACAGTCACGAGTGTCTTGGCTTTAGGCTGTGCCCCAGGTGGTGGGGGAGAACAACTGAGTGTTACCTCATCGTGAAGCCCCAGTCTCGGGAGTTACACCTGTAAGATGGGTACTAATTCGAGGGTACCCCATAAACTTGGTGGGAGGGGTGGAAATCTGGTGTAGGGCAGCAGTTAGCGTGCTGCCGGGGACCCCGCCATGCCGGACCAGAGCGCCTGGGTCTGCTTCCCGGTCCAGCTTCCGGCCAGAACGGGACCTCTCTGAAAAGGAAAGACTAACTGGGAAGTAACTCAGAGGCGCCGTGCCAGACGCACGTCGGGGGCGCTCTAGACTCCACCTCCCTGCGCCCTGGCTGCGTGCCTGAGCCGGGGTGGGAAGAGGCACTGTCTCTGCTGGTGGCGGCTTCAATGGATGCAGCTTCTCTGGACAGCAGTTTAGCCATCAGAGCAGCTGTTAAAAGCACACAGGTTGACTCAGAAGTTCCCCTTGAAGGAGTCTACCCTCCGCAGTGGCCGCACAGCTGTCAGGTGACACGTGAACAAGGCCTCTCGCAGGACAATTCGGTTTGTAAAAGCAAAAGGAAACAACCTAATGACTTCTTTAGGCTGCTGGGGACAAAGGCTACAGCCATACCTTGGAATGCCCTGCAGTCATAAAAGCCGAGGGAACCAGAGCTGGGGAAGCGGGAAAACAAAGTCCAGAGCCCCTGGTTAGTATGTTACCGTCGGTGGGAAAGGGGAGCAGATGGGGCCAGCGCCATGGCACAGTAGGTTAATCCTCCGCCTGCAGCGCCCGCATCCCATATGGTTGCAGGTTCTAGTCCTGGCTGTCTGCTGTGGCCTGGGAAAGCAGTAGAAGATGGCCCAAGTCCTTGGGCCCCTGCACCCACCTGGGAGACCCGGAAGAAGCTCCTGGCTCCTGGCTCCTGGCTTCGGATCAGCTCAGCTCTGGCTGTTGCAGTCATTTGGGGAGTAAACTAGCAGATGGAAGACCTCTCTGTCTCTCCTTCTCACTCTCTGTAACTCTACCTCTCAAATAAATAAGTAAATAAAATCTTTAACAACAAAAAGACACACATTCACTGATTTGTGTGTGTGTGTGTGTGTGTGTGTGCATGCGCGCACGTGTTAAGGAAACAAATCTCAGGGTTCTCTCTGGAAGGGGACTGAGCGGCCAGAGGACTGGCTGGGAGGGAGATCTGATTTTTTTTCTCTCGTCCATGTTATACATTTTGAATTTTTTAAACACATTTTTTATTTATCCATTTTCATTTTACTTGAAGGACAGAGACTCAGAGATCTTGCTGGTTCACTCTCCAAATGCTCACAACAGATATGGCTGGACCAGACTGAAGCCAGGAGTCCAGAGCCCATTCTAGGTCCCCCATGTGGGTAGCCCCAACCCTAGTAGTTGAGCCGTCATTTGCTGCCTCCCAGGGTGTACATCAGCAGGACACAGGATGGGAAGGGGAGCCAGGGTTCAAACCATGCACTCGGATATGGGGTGCAGCTGTCCTTAGTGGCTTCTTAGCTGCTGTGCCAAATACCTTCCCCCACATCTTGAATTTTGAACTTTGTGACTATATCACATTAAAAGACAAAAGGGGCAGGGAAGGTCATTCTGTCACCCTGTGCTTCCTGTCCAGCTCCTTGTTAATGTGCCTGGGAAGGCAACAGAAGAGGGCCCAACTGGTCCCTGCCACCCACGTTGCAGACCCCGATGGAGTTCCTGACTCCTGGCTCCTGGCTCTGGTCTTGCCCAGCCCTGGCTGTTGTAGCTATTTGGGGAGTGAACCAGAAGATGGAAAATTCTCTCTCTCTCTCTTTCTGCCATTCAAATAAATAAATCTTTTTTTTTTTTTTTTTGACAGGCAGAGTTAGACAGTGAGAGAGAGAGACAAAGAGAAAGGTCTTCCTTCCATTGGTTCACCCCCCAAATGGCCGCTATGACCGGCACTGCGCCTATCTGAAGCCAGGAGCCAGGTGCTTCTTCCTGGTCTCCCATGCGGGTGCAGGGCCCAAGCACTTGGGCCATCCCCCACTGTCTTCCTGGGCCACAGCAGAGAGCTGGACTGGAGGAAGAGCAACCGGGACAGAATCCAGTGCCCCGACTGGGACTAGAACCTGGGGTGTCGGCGCTGCAGGTGGCGGATTAGCCTAGTGAGCTGTGGCACTGGCCTCAAATAAATAAATCTTAAGGGAAAAAAAAGAGAGAGAGAGAGAAAAGAGGCGGGCACTTGGCACAGAACAGCAATGCTCGTGGGACCCCTGCATCCTGTGTGGGAATGCCTGGGTTCCAGTCAGGGCTGCACCTCAGACTCCAGCTCCCTGCGTGTGGGGACCCCGGGAGGCAGTAGTGATGGCTGAAAACCTTGTCCTCGTCACCCAGGTAGGAGAACCAGAGGGAGTGCTCAGCTGCACATCTGGGGAGCGAATAGCAGATGGAAGAAATCTTTCTCCTTCCCTTTCTGCTTTTCAAATAAAATAAAAATTAGTGATAAATTAAAAATTTGTAACCAGCAAGATAACCATCATGTAAAACAAAAAAGACCCAAGAATGGGCGTTGGAACACTCATTCCTCATCAGAGTGCCTGGGTCAGGGCGCAGCTCCGGCTCCTGACTGCTGCCTTCCTGCTAATGCAGACCCCGGGAGGCAGCAGACGATGGTTCGAGTAGCTGGGTTCCTGCCTTCAGTGTGGGAGGCCTGGGTTGAGCTCTAAGGCTCCAAGCTTCAGTCTGGCCCAGCCTCTGCGGTTGAGGACATTTGGAGAATGGACCAGCAGATGGGCGCTCTGTTTCTCTCTCCTCTCTCCCTCTCCCTCTCCTATAAAGAATGTAAATACTTCTAAATCTTAAAACACACACACACACACACACACAAAGATTACCTGCGCTCCAGTGCTCAGAATCGCTGCCACCCAGCACGGCTCGGGCTCAGCACACGGCAGCTTCAGTTCTAGTGTGCGAGACGGCCCTCTCCCTTCCTCTCCAGCTTCCTGGATTCCTGGGGTGTCACTCCGCAACTGTAGCAACTCCACCTAGGTGCTCTGATCCCAAACAGGCTGCAAGGGGCGGGGCAAAGAGAATGGCCTCCTCAGCCCCACCTAAAGCTTGGCAGGCAGGGAGGTGGCCAGATGTTCCGTGACCCTGGGGCCCAGCTCCCTCTGGGAGCAAGAACTTTCCAAAACACAGCGTTGTGTAGCTGTGTGCACACCAGCGGGCTCAGGAAGACTGACTTTACCAAGTACTGAGCGTCGGCTCTGTGCAGGAGAGGCACGTCACACAGCTTTAGCCTCTGTAGCCTGATCCTTTTGAACCCTTTTTCCAAATCGTGTTATCTTCTTTTTCTACAGGCAAGAGAACCAACACCAGATGAAGCATCGACGCTCAGAGGTCACTTGCCCTGGCACCAAAGGGCCAGAAAGTCGGGACTTGAGCCGCGGCCTCCTTGATTTCACTCTGCTAACCTGGCACTGGCTGCTCAGGCAGGCTGACGGCTAACCCAGCCCCGAGGCTCCCAGACCCTGTTCCCTTTTTTTATTTTATTTATTTGAAAGACAGAGTGAGAGAGAGAAGAGAAAAGACAGATACACAGAGAGAGAGAGAGAGAGAGATATCTCTTCCATCCACTGGTTCACTTCCCCAGTTGGCCACAATGACCAGGCTGGAACTCTATGTGGGTCTTCTACTAGGGTGGCAGGGCCCAAGCACTTGAGCCATCCACCTCGGCTTTCATTTATTTATTGGAAAGGCGGAGGTACAGAGAGGGAGAGATAGAGAGGTCTTCTATCTGCTGGTTCACTCCCCAAGTGGCCACAATGGCTGGAGCTGAGCTGGTCCTAAGCCAGGAGCTGGGAACTTCTTCCAGGTCTCCCATGTGGGTGCAGGGGCCCAAGCACTTGGGTCATCCTCTACTGCCTTCCTGGGCCACAGCAGGGAGCTGGATGGGAGGAAGAACAGCCTGGACTTGAACCAGCACCCATATGGGTGCAGGCGCAGCTTTACCTTCTATACCATAGGGCCAATCATTCAGCCTCTGCTTTCTCAGTTGCATTAGCAGGGATCTGGACCAGAAGTGGAGCAGCCAGGACTTGAACTGGCACTCTGACAACAGATGATGGCACTGGAGGCCACAGTGTAACCCTCTGGGCCACAATACTGGCCTGCAAGGCTCGTCCCGAGATCCCTGGTCCACAAGACCAGCGCTGGCAGGGCGCTAGGCTGCTCCTGGCAGAGTTCCGTATGGAAACAAGAGATCGCTGTTTTATTGCACACGGTGTGCTCTGGCTCCTTAAAAATATGCATGGTTAGGGCCAGCGCTGTGGTGTAGCAGGTAAAACTGCCACCTGCAGTGCCGGCATCCCATATGGGCAACAGTTCGAGTCCCAGCTGCTCCACTTCTGATTCAGGCTGTCTGCTAATGGCCTGGGAAAGCAGCAGAAGGTGGCCCAAGACAGAGGAAAGAGGTCGATCTTCCACCCACTGATTCACTTCCCCAATGACCACAACAGCCAGGGCTGGGCCGAGGTGCAGCCAGGAGCTCCATCTGGGTCTCCCACGTGGGTGCAGGGGCCCAAGGACTTGGGCCATCTTCTACTGCTTTCCCAGGCCATAGCAGAGAGCTGGATCAGAAGTGGAGCAGCTGGGACTAGAACTGGTGCCCATACGGGATGCTGACACTTCAGGCCAGGGCTTTAACCCATTTTGCCACAGTCCTGGCCCCACATAAATATTTAAAAAAATTTTTTTAAAAGATTTAATTATTTTACTTGAAAGTCAGAGTTACACAGAGAGAGGAGAGGCAGAGAGAGAGAGAGAGTCTCCCATCTGCTGGTTCACTCCCCAAATGACCACAATGGCCGGAGCTGCGCCGATCTGACGCCAGGAGCCAGGAGCTTCCTCCGGGTCTCCCACGTGTGTGTAGGGGCCCAAGGACTTGGGCCATCTTCTACTGCTTTCCCAGGCCACAGCAGAGAGCTGGATTGGAAGAGGAGCAGCTGGGACTCGAACAGTGCCCATATGGGATGCCGGTGCCACAGGGAGTCTTAGTCTACTAAGTCACAGTGCTAGCCCCTACAAAAATTATTTTTTAAAAGATTTATTTATTTATTTAAAAGGCAGAGCAACAGAGAGAGAGCGAGCGACAGAGAGAGAGGAAGAGACAAAGATCTTCCATCCACTGGTTCACTCTGCAAATATTCACAACAGCCAAAACTGAAGCTACAAGTCAGAAACGTCTTCCAGGTCTCCCAAACTAGCCAAGTTATTATCAGATGGAATTGAACCATAGCCTCAGAATAAATACATCATAATTTTTTTTTTTTTGCCACGGCGGCCTTTTTTTTTTTTTTTTTTTTTTTGACAGGCAGAGTGGACAGTGAGAGAGAGAGACAGAGAGAAAGGTCTTCCTTTTTCTGTTGGTTCACCCCCCAAATGGCTGCACTGCACTGATCTGTAGCCAGGAGCCAGGAGCTTCTCCTGGTCTCCCATGCGGGTGCAGGGCCCAAGCACCTGGGCCATCCTCCACTGCACTCCCTGGCCACAGCAGAGAGCTGGCCTGGAAGAGGAGCAACCAGGACAGAATCCAGTGCCCCGACTGGGACTAGAACCCGGTGTGCTGGCGCCGCAGGTGGAGGATTAGCCTAGTGAGCCGTGGCGCTGGCCACATCATAACTTTATAATGGGACTGTAGCACCCGGGGCTTGGGACCAGGAATGTCTGGTTGTTTTACCTCCATTGTCCATTTGTGGGGTCTTTCAAAGCCGCCAACACAAAGAGCCTATACAAAACGGTCACCTCTGTAGGCAGGCCCAGCCCTGGTTGTTGCTGCTGGGGAGTGAACCAGCAGGTGGAAGATCTCTCTTTCTGGTTCTGTGTCTCCCTCTCTGTAACTCTTTCAAAGAAATAAATCCTTTAAAACATTTTTAAAAAGAAGATAGAAGATAATTTTGTATCTCAGTCTAGAAATAAACAGGAGCCAGTGCCCAGCAGAGCTGGAAGACAAAGAATCCAGGAGAGCAGGGTGCAGCTCAGAGTGGGGACAGGGAGGATGTGCGATCACACAGCAGGCCGCACAGAAAAGCAAGACTTCAAACCCAGGCCCCTAACTCCCATCCACAACACCTATAATATACATACATACATATATATATATATATATAATTTATTTATTTACTTAAAAGGTCAGAATGACAGACAGAGCCAGAGCCACAGAGTTCCACTGATTCATTCCCCAAATACCAGTAACAGCTCAAGCAGGAGCCTGGAATTCTGTGTCTCCCGCAGGGGTGGTGGGGCCGCCTTCCGCTGCCTCCCAGGTGCACAGTAGGAACAGGACTGGAAGCAGGGCAGGACGTAGCAGGCAGCTCTTTAACTTGCCGGGCCCTAGCACCTGCCCCTCCCATCCATGATCCTACTAACCCTTCATTAACAGCGCTGGCATGGAGCTCGGGCGGCAGATCCCAAAAGCCTGCCCTGGCTTGGTGCCGGGAGGGTGGACGGCGGCTCGGCTCGGGGCTGGGGCTGCTCCTGCAGTGACCTCCGGAGCTGAGCGGAATCTTTGCCCCGGGCCCCAGCAGGGAGAGCGGCAGCCATTGTCCCTCCCTTCCTGGCTGCCCCCACAGAGCGGTTTAATGAGTTTATTGAGGCTCCTTTTGTCTTCGGTCCACCTTTGACTGGGGCCTTTCCGGGAGGAGGTGGGCTGGGGCCTGAGGGGAGGGCTTGGGTGGGGAGGGAAGGGAGACAGAGAAGGAATCTTGGCCTTGGAGGGGTGGCTTGACTTCTCAGGTGTCACCCCTGCCCAGGGTCCTTCCTTGGCTGCACAGTCCCCAGATGCCCCCACCTGGTCCCTGGGTCCATCTCCTCTGTAGGAGTCACCCCCACCTCCACCCCGGGGCGGTGAACACCACCTGGCAGCACCTACTTCCTGGGATCACTCTTCCCTCTGTAGCTACTGATCTGCTTAGCACATGTCAGGTGTCTGGGTGGGGGTGGGGCGGCATGGGGCAATGGTTGAGAAACCACCAGGGCTACCTGCGTTCCACACTGGAGTTCCGGGTTCCACTCCCAGCCCCACTTCTGACTCCAGTTGCTGCTGACGCCCAAGCTGGGAGGCGGCAGGTGATGGCTCAAGCAAGGTCACCCCGTGGGACACCTGGAATGTGTTCCAAGCTCCTGGCTTCAGCCTGGCTCGGCCGTGGCTGTGGAGAGCATTCGGGGAGTGAACCAGTGAGTGGAAGATCTCTCTCTCTGTCTTTTTGCTTCCCAATAAATGACAGTAAACAAATAATTTTAGAAATTCTCTGCTCAGAGCAGGCCGGCGCTGGCATTCCATACAGGAACACCTGTTTGAGTCCTGGGTGTTCTGCTTCTGTCCAATGGAAGCTGGACTGCTGGGCTGGGCCTCAACCAGCGGACACGGATGTGGGCGTCCCAAGTGGCGGGTTAACCTGCTGTACCACAATGCTCACCTCCTTCCATACACTTTAAATCTGTCCTAAATTACTTTTTCTTTTAAAAATATTTTATTTATTTATTTGAAAGGCAGAGAGAGGGGGAGAGACAAAGAGAGAAAGCTCTTCCATCCTCTGCTTCATTCCCTAAATGGCCAACATGGTCAGGGCCAGACCAGCGAAAGCAGGAGCCGGGGACTCCATCCTGGGCTCTCACGTGTGTGCAGGAGCCCAGGCCCACGGGCCATGACAGGGCCTCCACTGCTTTCCCGCTGGAGCCGGCACTCACATGTGATGCTGGCATCCCAGGCAGCTGCTTAACCTGCTGTGCCACAACACTGGCTACACAGATCACCGTAAAAAGAAATTATTACTGGGGCTACCAGCATTGTGGAGTAGCAGGCAAAGCTGCACTTGTAATGCCGGCATCCCGCATGGACACTGGCTTGAGTCCCAGCTGCTCCACTTCTATCCAGCTCCCTGCTAATGCACCTGGGAAAGCACCAGAGGATGGCCAGTGCTGGACACCTGCACCCAGGTAGGAGACCAGAAGGAGCTCCTGGCTCCAGGCTTTGGTCTGGCCCAGCCCTGGCCATTATGGCCATTTGGGGAGCGAACCAGCAGAAGAAAGATCTCTCTCTCTCTCTCTCTCTCTTTGTCTCTCACTCTGTATCTCTGCTCTTGAAACAAATAAAACGAATTTTAAAAAGTATTTATTTGAAAGGCAGAGAGTGGAGGAGATGGAGCTGACATTCACTGGTTCACTCCGGATGCTCCCGAGGGCTGGGTTGAGGCTGTGACGGGAACTCAATCCAGGTCTCCCAGCTTCTTGAGCTACTGCTGCTGCCTCCCGGGTCCTCCTCAGCAGGAAACTGCGTCAGATGTGGCACCAGGAGTCAAACCCCGACACTCCAACATGGAGCATGAGATTTGTTTTTTAAGATTTATTTATTTGAAAGACAGAGCCAGAGAGCGAACAAGAAAGGTATCTTCCATCTACTGGTTCACTCCCCAAATGGCTGAACGCTGGCTGGCTGGCCCAGGCTTGGGGTGAAGCCAGGAGCTAGGAATTCCATTCGGCAGGAGCCCAGGCACGGGCTGCTCTCCCAGGCCCACGAGCGGGGAGCTGGTTCAGAAGTGGAGCAGCTGGGACCAGACCTGGTGCTCAGACATGGTGGCTTAGCCTGCTCTGCCACATGCTGGCCCCCAGGTTATTATTATTTTATTTAAAATATTTATTTATTTATTCAAAAGTTAGCGTTACACAGAGAGAGAAAGAAAGGCAGAGAGAGAGAGAGAGAGAGGTTTTCCATCCACCCGCTGGTTCACTTCCCAATTGACTGCAACAGCTGGAGCTGTGCCGATCTGATGCCAGGAGCCAGGAGCTTTTTCTGGGTCTCCCATGCGGGTGCAGGGACCCGAGGACTTGGGCCACCTTCCACTGCCTTCCCAGGCCACAGCAGAGAGTTAGATTGGGAGTGGAGCAGCCAGGACTCGAATCTGCGCACATGTGGGACGCTCGCACCGCAGACGGTGGCTTCACCCGCTCTGCCACAGCGCCGGCTCCCCCCAGATTATTTATAAACCTGATGGAATGTAAGTGCTCTGTAATTGTTCTACTGCATTGCTTAGGGAATAATGACTGAAAGACTACGTGTTTAGTAATTATTATCATTAGTACTTATTACCATTATTTATAAATATTTATTTATTTATTTATTTAAAATGAAGAGTGGGGGCCAGCATTGTGGTGCCCACTCCTTTAAGGCCCGATTGCTCCACTTCTGATCCAACTCCCTGCTAATGCCCAGGATTCAAACAAGACTCTACAACGTGGAAGGCAAATGTTCCAAATGGGAATTCAACCCATTGCACCAACTGCCCATCCCCTAAATCTAAAACTTTTTTATTTTTAGTTTATTATTTATTTAAAACATTTTTTTTGACAGAAAGAGAGAGACAGAGAAAGGTCTTCCTTTTTCCATTGGTTCACTCCCCAAGTGGCCGCTACAGTTGGCACACTGCGGCCGGTGCGCTGCACCGATCCGAAGCCAGGAGCCAGGTGCCTCCTCCATGCGGGTGCAGGGCCCAAGGACCTGGGCCATCCTCCACTGCCTTCCCGGGCCACAGCAGAGAGCTGGACTGGAAGAGGAGCAACCGGGACAGAATCCGGCGCCCTGACAGGGACTAGAACCCGGGGTGCCGTTGCTGCAGGCGGAGGATTAGCCCAGTGAGCCGCGGTGCCGGCTGAATCTAAAATTTTTGATATCACAACTGGAAAATTCAAACCCTCAGAGTCCAAACACAGGTGCACTAAAAATACTGCATAAAGGGGGCAGGTGCTGTGGTGCAGTATCAGATATCAGAATGCCAGTTGGAGTCCCAGCTACTTTGCCTCCTTTGCTTTTTTTTTTTTTTTTTTTGGAAGATTTATTTATTTATTTATTTGAAAGACAGGGTGACAGAGAAATAGAGACAGAAACACACAGAGAAAAAGATCTCCATCCACTGGTTCACAGCCCAAATGGCTGCAACAGCTGAGGCTGGGTCAGGCGGAAGCCAGGAGCCAGGAGCCAGGAGCTCTTCCTGGGTCTCTCAGCACATAAACAGGGAGCTGGATCGGAACCAGAGCAGCTGGGATTCAAAGAGGAACTCAGGAGACGCTGGTGTCAAAAGGGTGGTGCCACAACTCTGGCTCCTGTACTCCGCTTTTGATCTAACTTCCTGCTAAGGCACTTGGGAAGGCAGGGAATGATGGCCCAAGTACTTGGTCCTTGTCATGCGCGTGGGACACACAGATTGGGTTCCTGGCTCCTGGCTCCAGCGTGGCCCAGCCCTGGCTATTGCAGCCATTTGGCATTTTGAACAAATACTCTAAAAAACATGTGTAAGTTCACCTTCAGGCTATGTGTATAAGGTGTTTAGGAAGCAGACATGAATTTCGTGTTCATGTCCAGACTTGGCTCCCATTGTCAGAATGGCTCACTAGGGACATGCAAATATTCCAAAACCTGGAAAAAAAAAGTGTCAACTCTGAAGCACTTTTGGTTTCAAACATGGGAAACTAGGGAAGCTCCACCTGTGGTCCCAGTCTCAGCCCCAAGTCCAAGAAGGGCTTCAAATCCAGACCCCTCAATCCCATAGCTATGCACTTCATTACTGATGCCTGCAAATTCTCCCAGTGTTTAAGACGGCCTCACAAGGAGAACCTTGTCTAATTCGGGTACATGGTTCAGCATGAGCAGTGGGGTGGGGCTACGAAACCCTCACCCAGGGGGAGGGACCAGAGACACTGCTACAGGTCCCACCCAAGACTTAGGGGTTTACCTCCTGGTTAAAGCGTCCTCGTAAAATGGGAGCTCAGCTTTGGAGTCAGAGCGTGGAGAGCCCAAAGGTATGCAACTCCTAGACGTCAGTCACAAATGCCAACAGGGGCCGGTGCTGTGGCATTGCGAGGAGTTAAGCCACCGCCTGCAGGGCCGGCATCCCATATGGGTGCTGGTTCGAGTCCCGGCTGTTCCACTTCTGATCCAGCTCTCTGCTGGGGCCTGGGAAAGCAGTGGAAGATGGCCCAAGTCCTCGGGCCCTGCACCCACGTGGAAGACCCAGAACAAGCTCCTGGCTCCTGGCTTCGGATCAGCCCAGCTCTGGCCATTGAGGCCATCTGGGGAGTGAACCAACATATAGAAGACCTGTCTCTCTCTGCCTCTCCTTCTCACTCTAACCCTGCCTTTCAAATAAATAAATAAACAAATCTTAAAAAACAAAGCAATCATGAGCAATCCAGCGACATCATCAGTCAACACCCTTCATCCTTAAGACATAAAAAGCCGACCCCAGAAGGAAGGTTGCCACCTGCTCTCTCCACTGGCCCACTGCGTTTTTGGGAAGTACTTAAACACACTTTTGCTTTGCTACCCCTACTTTTGTGTCTCTCAACTGTGATTCATGAACTCCCTCGGCGAGAAGGAGCTGAGGCAAGCCGGCCGGTGACAGCTCCTTTCTAGGCAGTAATTTCTATCGCACTCAGGTTTCCCGGCGTTGTTGATGGAATCGGTCCCGGGGCCTTGGCCGGAAGGGGTTCCAAGGAGGACTCTGGTACTGGGCGGCCCGGACGGCACCCAGGCCACAGCCATTTCTGAGACAAGAGGAACCTGTGGCCGTGCATTCCTGCCCAGAGCCTCAGGACCAGGCGTGGGGTCCTACTCAGCGGCCTGGGTCAGTTACGCCCCCTCCTCCCCCCTCGTGGACGTACAATAAAAACAGCTGCTCCCTCGGGGGAGGGTTTAAGACGATCAACACGTCTGGCAGGCACTCACTAATTGCTAGTTGCCTGTGTCCTCAGTTTTGATTGATTGATTTATTTTTTATTTGACAGGTAGACTTATAGACAGTGGAGACAGGTCTGTTCACCCCCGGAATGGCCGCTATGGCCGGCACACTGCGGCTATCCGAAGGCAGGAGTCAGGTGCTTCTCCTGGTCTCCCATGGGGTGCAGGGCCCAAGGACCTGGGCCATCCTCCACTGCACTCCCGGGCCACAGCAGAGAGCTGGCCTGGAAGAGGCGCAGCCGGGACTAGAACCGGCGCCCATATGGGATGCCGGTGCTGCAGGCAGGGGATTAACCGAGTGAGCTATGGCGCCGGCCCCTCAGTTTTGATTTAAAAAGCACTTTTCTGTATCCACCTCAGCGGGGCCTCGCGATTCTTCAACCTGTGGTGCGCATGGGATGTTTCTCATCACTGTGTTGAGGCAGAAACCAGGACCGGAGGGCAACACTCGACTCCGAGCTGCCCGCCAACCCCAGGGGCGCCCCGCGAGGCTCCGAGAGAGCACCCAACCCTCAGAGGCCTTGAACTTGGCCGCCCGCCAGGACCTCCGCTCCCTGCCCGCGCCTCTGCGCGGGGTTGCTCGGCGCCATCTTTGAGCCTGGCACCCGTGCTGCCCTTCCGCACTTCCTGTCGGTCAGGAGTAGTCACGCCTAACCCGAGTATGCACTTTCTGGGCAGGAGCGAGGTGTAAAGGGACTACTCAAAACTAGTCACGCTTTTCGCCTTCGTCGATAAAGCATCATTCTTTTTCTCTTGGCTCTTAGACTAGGCGCTGTGACCCATTCAAAAATGGTGCCGTCAGGCTCCAATCCCAGGCTTCAGCTCGCGGAGACCCGCGGGAGGAGGGGGAGGTGACGGTCGCGCCGGAGTGCGCCGGCGCGAGGGGGGGGCGGCGCCGTCTCTATGGCAACCCGCGCGCTGCCCGGGCCGCTGTGTCCGGCGGGAGGCGAGGGTGTCGCGGCGCTGGCTACCGGCGGGGCTCCGAGCGCAGAGGGGCCCGGGCGGCCGGGGCCGCTTAAGGATGAGACCTTGGGCGTGGCGTCCGTGCCCTCGCAGTGGAGGGGCGTCCAGGGCATCCGCGGGGAGACGGTGAGGGTGCGGGCCCCGGGCGGGCGGGGTTCTGAGGCCAGGCCTTTTTGTTTTTGCACTTTATTATTTATTTATTTATTTATTTGAAAGGCAGAGAGAGAGAGAGAGGTCTTCCATCCGCTCGTTCACTCCCCGAATGGCTGCAGCGGGGGCCAGGCCGAAGCCAGGAGTCGGGAGCTCCCTCCTGGTCTCCCATGGGGTGCAGAGCCCAAGGACCTGGGCCATCCTCCTCTGCCCTCCCGGGCCACAGCAGAGAGCTGGACAGGAAGAGGGGCAACCGGGACTAGAACCCGGGATGCCGGCGCCGCAGGTGGAGGATTAGCCAGGTGATTGTCCGACCCCTTACCTGTTAGTTCACTTTATATGAGAGGCAGAGACCAAGATCTCCCGTCCCTCAGGTGCCCGCTACCGCTGGGGCCGGGCCGGGCTCCCTCGGGGTCTCCCGTGGGGTGGCAGGGACCCAGATGCTTGAGCCGCACCTGCTGCCCCCCCCCCGGGGGGGTGTTCACAGGAAGCTGGAGTTGGAAGCCGAGGCTGGGCCTGCACTGCCGGTGTGGGGAGTGGGCTCCCACCTGGCCTCCTGAGCCCCGCCCCCTGGGGGGTCCTGGCCCCGACCCTGAGGGCTGGGGGTGAGGGCGCTTCCCCGCCAGCTCTGGCTCCCTGGGCGACGGTAGTCGCAGGATGGCGAGGGCCCCAGGAGCGCGGGAAGTTGCTTGTTCCAAGTGAACTGAAGTTTAGAAAAATCTAGACGAGCAAAAAAGGGTAATAGGAGCCCCCGCAGGAGTGGGGGTTTGGCCTGGTGGTTAGTGCCCGGGGCTGAGCCGTGGCTTGGCCCGTCCTCTACCTGGGTTTCAGTCGTGGCTTCGTGGCTGGGCTCCGTCCTCCGCCCGGGGCTGAGCCGTGGCTGGGCTCCGTCCTCCGCCACTGTGCACCGGGCGGCAGTGGTGCTGGCTCGGGTGGACGGACCCCCACCGCCCTCTGGGAGACCTGGTTGAGTGCAGGCTGTGCCCGCCTGGGGGAGCAGACCCTCGAGTGTGCATCTCCACCTCAGATGAAAATCACTGAGCCCTTCTCTGGTGTTTTCGTCCCTGCGGCTGGGCCAGCCTGGGCTCCCCCCCACCCCCCAGCTTTTATTTATTTTTTAAAGAGACAGACGGAGGCGGGCCGGGGCGGGCAGAGCTCTCCCTTCCGCTGGTTCACTCCCCAAATGGCCGCAGTGGCCGGGGCTGGGCCAGGCCGAAGCCAGGAGCTTCCTCCGGGTCTCCCACACGGGTGCAGGGGCCCCAGCACTTGGGCCATCTTCTACTACTTTCCCAGGCCACAGCAGAGAGCTGGATGGGAAGAGGAGCAGCCAGGACTAGAACTGGTGCCCCTATGGGATGCCAGAGCTGCAGGCGGCGGCTTTACCCGCTGTGCCACAGCGCCGCCCACGTGGAGAAGTTCTGGTTACAGTGCGGCTCACAGCCTGTCTCTGGAACATTCTGAAATCTCCTGCTCTGGCCTGACTTAGTGCCATCTCTTCACGAGCCTCAGGTGTTCACCTGGGCCCTGTCCTCTCAGAGGTCTCCCGTCCGCTGGTTCACTCCCCAGATGGCAGCAACGGCCGGAGCTGGCTGGATCTGGAGCCGGGAGCGGGAGCTTCTTCTGGATCCGTCTTGGCCATCTTGGCCATCTCCGCTGCCCCCCCCCCCCCCAGGTGCCTTAGCGGGGAGCTGGATCGGAAATAGAGTAGCTGGTTCCTGTTTTGTGTTAGACCTGCTGCCTGCCCTGGGCCAGGTGCACCTTCAGCAGGTTTTGTGCCCGCGTCACCCCCTGCTGGCGTGCGTGCGCGTGCGGGTGCGCGTGTGTCTGGCCTCTCTTCAAGGAGAGTGCAAGCTGCCCCTGGACCTCTGAGTCTGCCGGGCAGCTCTGCTCTCGGGCCCTGACCGTGATTTTATTCAGTATGTTTAGTGTGGGCAGAGGCGGCCTGCTGGCGTGGGCGGTAGCCGGGGCAGCCCTCTGTGCGTGGCTGACTCTGGCCTTGGAGGAGCTGCTTCCTGCCCTGGTTTACTGCACAGGCAACCTGGAGTAAACAGGAGACGGCCTGCTGCTGGCTCATTGTTCCCCGTGCCCCTGGAGGCCTCACGGACCCGCGCGGTGGACGCTGTGTGTGGCCACGCCGCCCCCTGGCCCTGTGCTTGGCCAGCAGCACGGGCCTCACACCTGAGTGCGGTTCCGAGGCTCCGTGCTGATGAAGGGACGCTGCCTGGGGCTGGGGTCTCCCCTCCCCTTCCCTCCCCTCCTCCCCAGGTGTGCACGCGGGATTCCTAGGAAAGCAGAGGGAGGGGAGGGCTGAGGTGCAGGGGGCCTGAGGGCTTCTGAGCCCCAGGTCCCTGGGGGCGCTCCTCGGGCAGCGTCCTGAGCAGGGGTGATGGGGGAGCCGCTGGCTGGAGATGAGCGGGCAGGCTTTTTTTTTTTTTTTTAAAGATTTATTTTATTGGGCCGGCGCCGCGGCTCACTAGGCTAATCCTCCGCCTAGCGGCGCCGGCACACCGGGTTCTAGTCCCGGTCAGGGCGCCGGATTCTGTCCCGGTTGCCCCTCTTCCAGGCCAGCCCTCTGCTGTGGCCAGGGAGTGCAGTGGAGGATGGCCCAGGTGCTTGGGCCCTGCACCCCATGGGAGACCAGGAGAAGCACCTGGCTCCTGCCATCGGATCAGCGCGGTGTGCTGGCCGCAGTGCGCTGGCCGCGGCAGCCATTGGAGGGTGAACCAACGGCAAAGGAAGACCTTTCTCTCTCTCTCTCTCTCTCACTGTCCACTCTGCCTGTCAAAAAAAAAAAAAAAAAGATTTATTTTATTTATTTGAAAGAGTTACAAAGAGAGGGAGAGAGAGGTCTTCCATCCTCTGGGTCACTCCCCAAATGGCCGCAGCGGCTGCAACTGGGCCAATCTGAAGCCAGGAGTGTCCTCTGGGTCTCCCACGCGGGTGCAGGGGCCCAAGGACTTGCACCATCTTCCACTGCCTTCCCAGGCCACAGCAGGGAGCTGGATGGGAAGTGGAGCCGGCAGAGCGGGCACTGCATGCCGGAGCTTTAACCTGCTGTGCCACAGCGCCAGCCCCCGGGCAGGCTTTTAACATCTTAAAAAGCTGAGGTCCTGGCCAGCACTGCAGCTCACTAGGCTAATCCTCTGCCTGTGGCGCCGGCACCCCGGGTTCTAGTCCCGGTCGGGGCGCCGGATTCTGTCCCGGTGGCCCCTCTTCCAGGCCAGCTCTCTGCTGTGGCCCGGGAGTGCAGTGGAGGATGGCCCAAGTGCTTGGGCCCTGCACCCCATGGGAGACCAGGAGAAGCACCTGGCTCCTGGCTTCGGATCAGCGCGGTGCACCGGCCGCGGCGGCCATTTGGGGGTGAACCAACGGTAAAGGAAGACCTTTCTCTCTTTCTCTCTCTCTCTCTGTCCACTCTGCCTGTCAACAACAACAAAAAGCCGAGGTCAGTGTCGTGGGACCAAGTAGTCGGGCCCTTGCTGCTCACGTGAGACACTGATGGGATTCCAGGCTTCAGCCTGGCCCAGTCCTGGCCGTTGCAGCCATCTGGGGAGTGAACCGGCAGGTGGAGGGCGGAGGGCCTCTCTCTGCCTCTCCCTCTCTCTGTCACTCTGTTTTTCTTTATTTGAAAAGCAGAGTGATACGGGATGGGGCAGATCCTCCATCTGCTGGTTCGTTCCCCAGGTGCCGGAACAGCAGGCCTGGACCAGGCCAAAGCAGGAGCTTCAGCTGGGTCCCTCACGGGGGAGGAGGGTCAGGTACATGCGCCGTCTTCTCCCGGGCACATGAGCAGGAGGCTGGATTGGGAGAGGAGCAGTCGGACCCGACTGGCACCCGCGTGGGATGGTGGCGCCCCGACTCCGGCCCCAGTTTTATTTATCGGAGGGCGGAGTGGCGAGAGGGAGAGACCGGGAAAGAGCTCCTCCATCCGCCGGCTCACTCCTCAGATGCCTGCCCGGCTGAGGCTGGGCCGTGCCGAAGCTGGGAGTGCGGAACCCCGCGTGTGCCCCGTGTGTGCGCCCCGCGTGGGTGGCAGGGACCCCAGCGATCAGCCGTTGTGTGCCGACTTCTTAGGTGCAGCAGCTGGTACTCAGCTGACCCTCCGATGCGGACTGGGGTATCCCGGGTGGCCCAGACCGTAATTTTATTCGGTGTGTAGTGCACCTGCGTTTGGACTGGAACCCGTCACATGAGGTCAGGTGTGGACTATTCCACTTGTGGTGTCACAGCCGTGCTTAGGAAGTTGAGGGTTTGCGGTGTCGGGTTAGGTTTGTTCCACCTGTAATGAGGGGCCCCCCTCCTAGGATGCCTGAGAGTCCTCGCGGGTGGTGAGGTCAAAGCTGTGGAAACAGAGTCTGGTGGTTAGCCCTGAGTGGTTGCCACCGTTGGGGCGGCCGCTGTAGCGTAGCTGGTTAAGCCGCCACCGCCCAGGACAACCATACCCCACGTTAGAGCGCCAGTTTGGATCCTGGCTGTTCCGCTTCTGATCTGGCTTCCCGAGAACGCTCCTGGACGGCAGCAGGTGGTGGCCCAAGTGCCTGGACCTGGGAGAAGCTCCTGGCTTCAGCTGGAATCTCGGGAGTGAACCAGCAGGTGCAAGATCTGTTTCTCCCACTTTCTCTAATTCTGCCTTTCAGGTACATAGATTAATTGAAAATTAATCTATATTTATCTCTTTTTTGTAATGAGTCTTTAAAAAAATGGTTGCGCTGGGGTGGTGCTGTGTTCAGCCCCAGCATCTCATGTGGGTACCAGCAGCTGGTCCACTTTTTTAAAATTCTTCTGAGTCAGGCCGGCGCCGCGGCTCACTAGGCTAATCCTCCGCCTTGCGGCACTGGCACACCGGGTTCTAGTCCCGGTCGGGGCGCCGGATTCTGTCCTGGTTGCCCCTCTTCCAGTCCAGCTCTCTGCTGTGGCCCGGGAGTGCAGTGGAGGATGGCCCAAGTGCTTGGGCCCTGCACCCCATGGGAGACCAGGAGGAAGCACCTGGCTCCTGGCTTCGGATCAGCGCGGTGCGCCGGCCGTGACGGCCATTGGAGGGTAAACCAACGGCAAAGGAAGACCTTTCTCTTTGTCTCTCTCTCTCACTGTCCACTCTGCCTGTCAAAAAAATAGAAAAAGAAAAAAGAAAAAAAATTCTTTTGAGTCAACTATTTTTTTTTTTAAGATTTATTTTGAGAGGCAGAGAGAGAGAGAGAGAGATCCTCTGCCCTTTGGTTCCTTCCCCAAATGGCCACAATGGCCTGAGCTGGGCCCATCTGTGGCCACAGCAGAGAGCTGGAAGTGGAGCAGCTGGGTCTGGAACCGGTGTCCTCGTGGGATGTAGGCGGTGGCCTTACCGGCTGTGCCATAGCGCTGGCCCCCAAGCGGCTCTACTTCTAATCAGTCCCTGCTGATGCACCTGGGGAGGTAGCAAAGGACAGCCCAAGTGCTTGGGCCCCAGCACCCACGTGGGAGACCTGGGAGAAGCTCCTGGCTTCAGCCTGGCCCAGCCCTGGCCGTTGTGGCCTTCTGGGGAGTGAGCCAGCAGATGGAAGATCTCTCTCCCTCCCTGTCTCTAACTCTGCCTTTTAAATAAATAAATAAATAAATATCTTTAAAAAATCATTGCACTGTTGCCATCATGGCTTCAGGGAGTTTGCGGTGCACACACGGCCTCTGAAGGTCCTGGGCCACCAGCAGATGCCCCGTGGCCCGGCCCTGCCCTCCTCAGTGTGCCAGGGCGGTGGCCTTCTCTGGGCCGTGGCTTCCAGTCACCTGTCTGTTCCCAGGTTCTGCCCAGAGCCCAGTGACTGGGGAGTCTTGGATGCCTCCATGAGTGAGCGCGGGAGGCGTCTGGGTCTGGGCCAGGCCCTGCATGGCTGCCAGGTGCCTGCCTCTCCCGCACCTGCCCTGCACTGGGGACGCGCTGGCCCGGTCTCGAGGCAGACCCCTGGCCTCGGCGGGACGGCCCTGTGTCCCTGTCCCATCCTCCCACACTCCCCTCCTGATGACCTGGGGCTGTGTGGCTTCAGGTCTCTGCCTCCCCCACCCTCTCTGAGCGAGGTCTGCTGCTCTCCCACCCTCCCTACCCAGCCTCTCCTCGTCCCCCTCCCGCCGTGGCCTATGGGTGAGCCTCAGCCCTGCGGGTGGCGACTTTGTCCTGGTTTCTCCCTCATCTGTGTCGTGCTTGCCCCGTGTGAGCACCAGGGACACAGGAACCTCGCTGTGTCCTGAGTGCCCAGACAAGCCAGCGTCTGGGGTCCCTTTCATACAGAGGCTGGTCGGCTGCACGCCGGCTGCCATGCACAGGGCCCGGGGTACGACCAGAGACAGCCAGGGCTGATGCGGGAGGGGCGCGGTGTCCCGGGAGACAAGCCGAGAGGACGGGGCAGCCCCTGCCCTCCCCTGGGCTCGGCCTCCTGAGCCGGGACGCGTCCAGGCCTTGTTCTTGTCCTGGGAGAGGCCACGTGAGCAGAGCCTCTCGCGGGCCGCAGTGTCCACACGGTGGCCACCTCCCAGAGAGCCCTTGGTTGGTAAAGACTGGACTTCTCCCTGCACGAGGGCAGCTGGTGTTTCCTCCCACAGTCTCGTCCACACCCCTACCCCGCGATCAGGGGACAAACGCCGGGGCTGGGGCTGGGGGGACCTGAGAGCCCTCTGGAGGCAACGGCCGCCCCCGAAGCAGTCCCTGGCTCTCTGATGGCCAGATGGAACTGCCGCCCCCCTCAGCGGCACAGAGAGGCTGCCAAGTCCTCTCCAGCTGAAACCACACGGGACTCCTCTGGGGCAGACAAAGTGACCACATACTCTCTCACTGGGATTCTCGACAGGGAAACGTGTGGGTCACCGGAGGCGGGGAGGTGACCCTTGTTTGTTTTTTTTTTTTTTGACAGGCAGAGTGGACAGTATGAGAGAGAGAGACAGAGAGAAAGGTCTTCCTTTTTGCCATTGGTTCACCCTCCAATGGCCGCCGCGGCTGGCGCACTGCGGCCAGCGCACCGTGCTGATCTGATGGCAGGAGCCAGGTGCTTCTCCTGGTCTCCCATGGGGTGCAGGGCCCAAGCACTTGGGCCATCCTCCACTGCACTCCCGGGCCACAGCAGAGAGCTGGCCTGGAAGAAAGGCAACCAGGACAGAATCCGGCACCCCGACCGGGACTAGAACCCGGTGTGCCGGCGCCGCAAGGCGGAGGATTAGCCTAGTGAGCCGCGGCGCCAGCCGTGACCCTTGTTTTGATCCCTGCCCCCAGAAAAGCTGCCAGACGGCTAGCATCGCCACCGCGGAGGCCTCTGCCCAGGCCCGGCAGCATGTGGACGCCCAGGTGCAGACGGAGGCCCCCGAGCCGCCCAGCGTGCAGCCGCTGTCGCACCATGACGCCCCCCGGCTTGCAGCCTTTCTTCGGAGAGTGGAGGCCATGGTCATCCGGGAGCTGAACAAGAACTGGCAGAGCCACGCCTTCGATGGCTTCGAGGTGAACTGGACCGAGCACCAGCAGACGGTAGGTGCCGCCACTCTGCTCTGCCCCCAGTCGCAGTCGTCCCAGTCTGGACAGCACGCTCCGCCTCTGCTGCAGGGGTGAGGCGTGGCGCTCCTCCGCTCCTGTCTCTGCACTTGGAGGAGTGGACCCCGGGTGGCAGCAGAGGCAGGATTCGAGGCTGGGAGCCACAGCGCCGGCCCCCGGCCTCTTTTCTTTTAAAAATTTATTGTACTTACTTGAAAGGTAGTTAGAGGGAGGGACAGAGAGGGAGATCGACCGATCTTCCATCCACTGGCTCACTCCCCGAATGGCTGCAACGGGTAGGGCTAGGGCTGGCCCAAGCCAGAAGCCAGGAGCCACAGACTCCATGAGGCCGGGTGGGGTGGCACAGCGGGCAGAGCCACGGCCTGCAGCTGCGGCACCGCACACGGACGCTGCTCAAGTCCCGGCTCCTCTGCTCCCGCTGACGCCCCTGGGGAAGAGTGGGCGATGGCCCACGCGTTAGCAGGGAGCTGGATTGGAAGCAGAGCTGGCTCACGGGATGCGGGCAGCGTGCCCTTCCCTTTACCGAGCTGGGTGGTCAGGTAGCCGGAGCCCTTAGCCCTCCTCCCAGCCTTCACTCCTCGCGTGCCGTCCTCCTGTTTCCTAGGAAACGTGGCAGAGGTCGAGTCCCGGCTGCTCCACTTCTGAGCCAGCTCCCGGCTAATGGCCTGGGAAGGCAGCGGAAGATGGCCCAAGTGCTTGGACCTAAGTCTCTCTCTCCCTGTAACTCTGCCTTTCAAATAAACAGGTAAATAAGTCTTCAGAGGAAGAGAACAAGGGGGAGAACGCGACCTAAGGAGTCTGTGCGGCCCCCTCCTCTCGGGAGGGAAAGTGTTGGCTGCTGACCGTCAGGGTTCCCCGTTCCCGTGGCTGCCTTTGGTCCATGTGTGGATCCCTGCTTCTTTTCATTGTTTATTTTTGTAAAGATTTCTTTACTGGGACTGGGACTGTGGTGTACTGGGCTGACTCTGCCTGTGGCGCCAGCATCCACATGGGCGCAAGTTCATGTCCTGGCTGCTCCTCTTCCGATCCAGCTCCCTGCTGTGGCCTGGGAAAGCCGTGGAAGACAGACCAAGTGCTTGGGCCCCTGCTCCCTCACAGGAGGCCTGGAGGAAGCTCCTGGCTCAGATCAGCCCAGCTCCGGCCGTTGTGGCCATTTGGGGAGTGAACCAGTGGATGGAAGGCCTTTCTCTCTGTCTCTCCCTCTCTCTGTAACTCTACCTCTCAAGTAAGTAAATAAATCTTAAAAATTGTTTATTTTGAAAGAGAAGGAGAGATAGAGATCTTCCATCAGCTGGTTCACTTCCCAGATGGCTGCAGCAACCAGGAGCCAGGAGCTTATTCCGGGTCTCCCACGCAGGTGCAGGGGCCCAAGCACTTGGACCATCTTCTGCTGCTTTCCCAGGCCATAGCAGGGAGCTGGATCGGAAGTGGAGCAGCCGGGACATGAGCCAGCGCCCACGTGGGGGCCGGCGCTGCAGGCCGTGGCTCACCTGCTACACCACAGCACCGGCCCCCACTGTGCCTGTCTGTCTCAAATTAAAAAAAAATCAGTTTTTACTTCTAAAAATGGTTTTGCTTAATGCAGAAAAGGAGTTGTTTAGCTTGTGATCATGGAGGCGCAAGCGAGCTGAGCCGGCGTTGGCCTGGCCGTGGTGAGAGCCTCACTGGACGGCATCGCGGTGTGGGAGCAGGCGTGAGATGGAGAGACCGTGTGCTCTCCGGTCAGGCCAGACGGTGTCAGGGTGTCTGGGAGGCCTTGAGCTCAGTCTTTTATAGCAAGAACTAACCAGGCCCTGCGAGAAAAAGACTCATTTTAGAGTCTAAACATTTACTTAGATATCTAATATTTTAAAATATGTAAAGGCAGAATGACAGAAGGTGAGAGACAGACAGAGAGGACTTGCCTCTCCTGGTTCACTCCCTGAAAGGCCACAGCGGCCAGGGCTGGGTCAGGCCGAAGCCGGGAGCTTCTTCCAGGTCTCCCATGTTGGGGCAGGAACCCTAGCACTTGGGCCATCTTCCACTGCTCTCCCAGGCACACGAGGAGGGAGCTGGATCGGAAGTGGAGCAGCCGGGACTCAAACTGGTGCCCATGTGGGCTGCAGGTGCTGTAGGCATCAGCCTAAGCCACTTTTGTACCAACAGCCCCAGCCCCGATCTCTAATGTAAAAAAATTTTTTTAAAAATTTTCTTTGAAAGGTAGCGAGATAGAGGCTGGCAGAGAACTAGAGACCCTCCGCCTGCGGTTCACTCCCACAGAAGCCAGGTCTGGGCAGGCTGAGGGCAGACCCATGGATCTGATCTCCGGGGAGGTGACATCAGCTCTTGCGACCCAGGTGCACGCTGGCAGGAGGCTGGGTGGGAGGCAGAGTGGCCGAGGCTCCCGTCTGTGCCCTGAGGCGGGCTGTGGGTATTGCGGCCGCACACTCCATCTCGAACCCCTAACCGTCAAGTCAAAGTTCAAGAAAAAAATGGGTTTAGAATTTTAATTTTGTAAAAATGTTATTTGAAATGGACAGCGCGCCGGCCGCAGCGGCCACTGGGGAGTGAACCAACGGCAAAGGAAGACCTTTCTCTCTGTCTCTCTCACTGTCCACTCTGCCTGTCAAAAAAAAAAAAAGTTGGAGGGGCGGACTGACCAGGTCAGTGGGTCTTGGTCCTGGTCTCGCAGCTGCGGGACGCAGGCGTCCCCGTCCCAAGGGTTGGGTTACCTGCTGCACCAGTGGCCACGCCTGTGTGTAGGCTGCACCGGGGTGCAGGGCACGACCCGGCTGCTCCTTCTGATCGGACTTCCTGCCAGTGCGCGGGGTGGGGGTGGGGGTGGGGGTGGGGGCAGAGTGCCTGGGCCCCTGCCACCTCCATCGGAGATCAGGATGGGGCTCCTGGCTCCGGCCTGGCCAGAGGGAACCAGTGCGTGGAAGATCTGTCTTTCCCTTTCTCTCTGATGCTCTACCTTTCAAATAAATGAATCTTAAAAAAAAAATTCACCTGTCATTCACCCTCACACCCTGTCAGTACAGCTCACGGGACGTTGTAGTCTGTCTGCCCGCGGCGCAGGCCTCGCCATCAGTTTGTCCTTCTGTCTGACAGACAGGGGGAAAGGGATGGCAGTCTCCTGTTTGCTGGTTCACTTCCTGAATGCCCACAGCCAGAGCTGGCAGCCAGAAGCCGGCAACTCGGTCCAGGTCTCCCATGTGGGTGCCAGACACCCAGCCACTCAGCTGTCTGCTGTCTCCCAGGGCCAGTCCCCGCGAGCAGGGAGTGGAGGTGGGATCCAGACCCAGCTGCGGCTGCACGTCCTGCTGGTGTCCCAAGCTGCTCCTTCTGTTTTTTAGATTTACTTACAGGGGCTGGCGCCGTGGCACAGTGGGTTAAAGCCCTGGCCTGCTGCACCAGCATCCCGTATGGGCGCCAGTGTGAGTCCCGGCTGCTGCACTTCCAGTCCAGCTCCCTGCTGGGGCACATGGGAAAGCAGTGGGAGATGGCCCAGGTCCTTGGACCCCTGCGCCCACGTGGGAGACCTGGAGGAAGCTCCTGGCTTCAGATTGGCCCAGCTCCAACTGTTGTGTCCATCTGGGGAGTGAACCAGTGGATGGAAGGCCCCTCTCTCTTTACCTTTCTCTGTAACTCTTTCAAATAAATGAATCTTTTTTTTTTTAGATAAGACCTAGTTTTTAAAAATTATTTATTTATTTATTTGAGGGGTAGAGTTACAGTGAGAGGGAGAGACAGAGACAAAGTCTCCCTTCCGTTGGTTCACCCCCCAAATGGCTGCAACAGCTGACGCACCGCGCTGATCCGAAGCCAGGAGCCAGGTGCTTCTCCTGGTCTCCCATGGGGTGCAGGGCCCAAGGACCTGGGCCATCCTCCACTGCGCTCCCTGGCCACAGCAGAGAGCTGGATGGGAAGAGGGGCAGCCAGGACTAGGAACTGCGGCCATATGGGATGCTGGTGCCGCAGGCAGGGGATTAACCTACTGTGCCACGGCATTGGCCACCAAATGAATGAATCTTAAAAAAAAAAAAAAGATTTATTAAGATTTATTTATTTGAGAGGCAGAGTTACAGAGAGGTCTTCCATCCACTGGTTTACTCCCTAGATGGCTGCAATGGCCAGGGCTGGGCCCTCTTCTGCGTCTCTTCTTGGGCCATCTTCCACTGCTTTCCCAGGCCATCAGCAGGGAACTGGATCAGAAGTGGAGCAGCCGGGACTTGAACCGGCGCCCACGTGGGATGCCGGCACTGCAGGGGGCGGCTTAGCCTGCGCCACAGCGCCAGCCTGCCCTCTGCTGCATCTTCACTGCTCCACCAAATCCCCACCCTAACACGTTGGCCTCACTCAGAAGCTTATGGGCTGGCGCTGTGGCGTAGTGGGTGGAGCCGCCGCCTGCAGTGCCGGCATCCCACATGGGCGCCGCTGGTACGAGTCCCGGCTGCTCCACTTCCCATCCAGCTCTCTGCTGTGGCCTGGGAAAGCAGTGGAAGATGGCCCAAGTCCTTGGGCCCCTGCACCTGCGTGGGAGACCCGGAAGAGGCTCCTGGCTCCTGGCTTTGGATCAGCCCAGTTCTAGCCATTGCGGCCATTTAGTGATTGAACCAGCAGATGGAAGACCGACCTCCCTCCCTCCCTCCCTCCCTCCCTCCCTCTCTCCCTCTCTCTCTCTCTGCCTCTCCTTCTCTCTGTGTAACTCTTTCAAAGTAAATAAATAAATATTTTAAAAACAAGAAGAAGAAAAGAAGCCCGTGTGTCGCCGCCAGCCGGCTGCCTCGCTTCCCCCAGCCTCTGGCAGCTGCTCCAGGGTTACCGCCTTCTGGGTGGCGTCTTCTGGGCGTCTGCGTGGCTTGACGTGGTGCCGTATGACCCTGGTTCCGGGCCCGTCCCCGTCCCCGGCTCGGGGCGCCTGTGCCTTGCCGAGGTTCCCGTGGCCCTTCGCTTTCCCGGCCTCGCGCGCTTCTGCTGCTCCTTGTCGGGCGTTTGGGCCGCGCCCGCTTCCTCGCCATCGTGGGCGACACGGCTGTGAACTCGGCGCACGTGTCCCCGTGCGGCTCTCGGGGCCCTCAACATGCAGCTGCCGCCCTCCGCCCAGCGGCTCTGCCCTGTGCCCACGGGCCGCTGGGCGGCTTCTCTGGGGTTTTGGCCGCTTGCTGCTGGGTCGTGGGGCCCACAGGTGTGACTGTGGCCGAGACCTCGTGATCTCAGGTCCCTGTCCCTCGTGCTGGCACCATGGACAGCTCTTTTTATTTTTTTTCCCACAGGCAGAGTGGACAGTGAGAGACAGAGACAGAGACAGAGAGAAAGGTCTTCCTTTTGCCGTTGGTTCACCCTCCAATGGCCGCCGCGGCCAGCGCACCACGCTGATCTGATGGCAGGAGCCAGGTACTTATCATGGTCTCCCATGGGGTGCAGGGCCCAAGCACCTGGGCCATCCTCCACTGCACTCCCGGGCCACAGCAGAGAGCTGGCCTGGAAGAGGGGCAACCGGGACAGAATCCGGTGCCCCAACCGGGACTAGAACCTGGAGTGCCAGCACCACAAGGCAGAGGATTAGCCTAGTGAGCCACGGTGCCAGCATTTTGTTTTGTTTTGTTTTTAAATATTTATTTTGTATGAAAGGGAGAGTTAGAGACAGAGACAGAGGTCTTCCATCTGCTGGTTCACTCCCCGAATATCTGCACTGGCCAGAGCTGCGCCAGTTGAAGCCAGGAGCTTCTTCCAGGTCTCCTACGCGGGTGCAGGGGCCCAGATATTTGGGGCATCCTCCACTGCTTTCCTAGCTGCATTAGCTGGGAGCTGGATCGGAAGTGGAGCAGCCGGGACTCGAACTGGCGTCCCTGGGATGCTGGCGCTGCAGGAGGGGTTTTGTTCCTGTGTGCCCGCCGGTGCTGACACCCAGACCACGCTTTGCGGGAAACGCTTTGCACGCTACATGACATTAGACCACTGCAGCTCTTCTCATTTGTAAAGGTTGATTTATTTGAAAGGCAGAGTGAGTGAGAAAGACAGAGACAGACAGAGAGACAGAGAGACACAGAGAGACAGAGAGAGAGACAGAGACAGAGAGACAGAGAGACACAGAGAGACAGAGAGAGAGACAGAGACAGAGAGACAGACAGAGAGAGAGGACTTCCATCCACTGGCTCACTCCCAGATGGGCCGGGCTGAAGCCGGGGCTGGGAACTCCGTCCTGGTCGCCCACACAGTGGCAGGGCCCAGCCACTTGGGCCTCCCTCCGCTGCTTCCCCAGGGGCAGGGCGGCCGGCACTGGGCTGTTGCTCGGATGCAGGACGCTGGAGTCGCCAGCAGGGCCTCACGGCCGCACCACGGCATCCAGCGTCGTGGCGAGGACAGTCGCGGCCTCATCCCTGCCTCCCAGCTCCGTGCTGAATGCTTTAACTTTGCGTGGCCCCAGGAATACCCCAGGCCGTTCCGGATCCCCACACGGCCTGCGTCTCGGGCCCCGCCCTCCAGGACACGTGGCCCTGAGCAGACCCCACGTCTGAGGCCACTGCCGCGCTCAGGTGGGGGTGTTGTCTGCAGGTGTCCTGTCTGCACACTCTGGGCTACCCCCCCGCCCAAGGGCAGGGGCTACATGTGACCAGCGTCTCCTGGAACAGCACCGGCTCCGTGGTGGCCTGTGCCTACGGCCGGTGAGTGGGGGCGCGCGGTGTGGGGCGGCTGTCCTGGGAGTCTTCCTGCCCAGGGTTGCCGGGCAGGGCTGGCGCCAGGTTGGCAGAAGAGAGCAGGGGCAGCAGGCGTCAGGCTGCGGGGCACAGGCCCACCTGGGGCCATGAGCTCTGCTCCCGCCGCGCCTGCCCCTCAGCCGTCGCTGGTGCCTGTTCCCTGTCGCACCGGCTTCCCACCTGCCGTCGCGTGCCCCTCGGACACCCGGAGCGTCTGGGAGCGAGAGGCGGGGGTGGCAGGAGCCGCTCAGGCCTGTCCCTGTGCAGGCTGGACGATGGGGACTGGAGCACACTCAGGTCCTACGTGTGTGCCTGGAACCTGGACCGGCGAGGCCTGCACCCGCGGCAGCCGTCGGCAGTGGTGGAGGTGCCCAGTGCCGTCACGTGCCTGGCCTTCCACCCCACGCAGCCAGCCCACGTCGCAGGTGAGCGCCGCCGCCTGCCGCCTCGCCCGCCGTGACTGTCCACCCTCCTGCCTGTGGGCCTGGCTTTGGCCACCTGCTGGGAGGACGCAGCAGGTGCCTGGACCCTGGCAGCCTGGGGCTGCAGGGCAGGGAGCTCGCTCGGAGGGACCAGAGGGTGCGGGGCGGGCGGAGAGGCCCCAGGAGGCGGGCGGCCTGCAGGGAGCGGCCAGGAGCTGGGCAGCGGCTGCCCCCGGGGCACGGGGGGTGGGGGCTGGGACGTCCCCTCCGGAGGGCTCCGGGTGCTGCTCCACGGGGTGGGCACGGCTCTGGTCCCTGCAGGAGGCCTGTACAGTGGTGAGGTGCTGGTGTGGGACATGAGCCGGCCCGAGGACCCGCTGCTGTGCCGCACAGGCCTCTCCGACGACACCCACACGGACCCCGTGTACCAGGTCAGCCTTGGGGCGGAGCTGGGACCGGGCAGCTGCCCTGCCTGGGTGCAGCTGGCTCCGGCCTTCCCAGCCTTCCCTGGGTCTCCCCGCGGGGGGGGGGTGCAGCTGCGCCCCCTTCCTCCATTCTGTGCCCGGCCCGCTTCCCCCAGGTGGTTTGGCTGCCCGAGCCCCGCCACGGCCACCGCTTCCAGGTGCTGAGCGTGGCCCCCGACGGCAAGGTGCTGCTCTGGCAGGCGGGCGGCGCCGGCCGCCTGCAGCTCGCCGAGGGCTTCGCCCTGGCCACGCAGCAGCTGCCGCGCAGCACCAAGCTGAAGAAGGTAGGGGTCTGGGCCCCGGGTTCCGGGTGCTGCCCGGGGTGCCCGGGGTGCCGGGCCCGCGCTGTGGCCGCCTGCCTGGACAGCGTCGTGCCGGCCTGGCGCCGACCCGGCTGCTGCCCTTTGTCCACAGCCCTCCCGGGGGGAGACGGAGGTGGGCGCCACGGCGGTGAGCTTCTCCAGCTTTGACCCCAGCCTCTTCGTCCTGGGCACGGAAGGCGGCTTCCCCCTCAAGTGTTCCCGGGCGGCCGAGGAGGCGGCCCTCACGCGCATGCCCAGCTCGGTGCCCCTGCGCGCCCCGGCGCAGTTCACCTTCTCGCCGCACGGCGGCCCCGTCTACTCCGTGAGCTGCTCCCCCTTCCACAGGTAGAGGCGGCAGACGCAGGGTGGGCCAGGGCGCCCACCAGCCGTGACGGCCCCGCCGCGGGCCGGGGTCTTTGGGGGCTGAGCCGGGGCGCCTCCCTCTGCCCCGCCCTGTCTAGGAATCTCTTCCTGAGCGCGGGCACTGACGGCCACGTGCACCTGTACTCGATGCTGCAGGCGCAGCCCCTCGCCTCGCTGCAGCTGTCGCACAAGTACCTGTTCGCTGTGCGCTGGTCCCCAGTGCGCCCCTTGGTTTTCGCAGCTGCTTCTGGGGAAGGTAGGAAGCAGGGGCCCTGGTGGCGCGGGTTTGTCGTGCGTTAGGCTGGCCCCCCTCCGGACGCCCCACTGAGCACGCTGGCCACGGGCGGGAACTGCACCTGCGCCGTGGACGCCCGCTTCCCGGGCCAAGCTCACGGGGCTCGGGGGCCGCTGCCCCGGCCTCACTGCGCGGCCTCCCCCCGCCGCTCTCCCTGCCTGCAGGGGAGGTGCTGCTGTTTGACCTCCACAGGAGCTCCCAGAAGCCCACAGTTTCCATCAAGCAGACCCAGGACGGGAGCCCCGTCTACTGCCTGGAATTCAACCACCAGCAGACGCAGCTCCTGGCTGCTGGTGATGCCAAGGGCACCGTGAAGGTGTGGCAGCTGAGCACAGAGTTCACCGCGCAGGGACCCCGGGAAACAGAGGACCTGGACCGGCTGGCTGCCGAAGTGGCCACCTGAGGGCGCCGGGGGCGGGGCATGTTTCTGAGCTGAATGAAGGAGCAAAGCCTTTAGGGGCGTGTCTCGTCCTTTATTTTCTCGTGAGAACGGGGTCTGGGGGCAGGAGAGCGGAGCGCGGGCCGCTGCCGAGGTTGAGTCGGAATGAGGGCAGCGGGCTCGGGGTCCCCACGGCAGCAGGGGCTGGCACTGGGCCGGGAGCGGTTAGTGAAGCCCCCTCTACTGAGCCTCATCCCAAGCTAAGCAGGCGCGGTTAGGGGAAGCAGCAGCGGTGGGGGCGGGCATGCAGTGGGCGGGCGGGCCGGGGCGGAGCCTCAGTTCACGAAGAGCGAGCGGGTGAACTCGATGTAGTCGAAGGCGGTGGGCAGCTCGCGGCCCTTGCCGTCCACGTAGGGCTTCATGTGGGACACGCAGTAGTCGGCTTGCTCGCGGGTCAGGTTCTGCGGGGAGGGGCCCAGGTCGGCTCAGTGGCCGCGCCCTCCTGCCCCTTCCCGAGCAGACCCCGGGTTCCACTTCCAGTGGGGACGCCCCCTCGAGGGCCCGGCCCCGCCGCACCTGGTAGAGCTCCTCCTTGGTCACGTAGGGCTTGCCCTCGGAGCTGAGGGCCCGGAAGGCGCTCTCGATCTCCTCGCTGGACTTGACGTTCTCGGTCTCGCGGCTGATCATGAAAGCCATGTACTCCTGCAGGGAGACGTGGCCGTCCCTGGGGCAGAGGGGCGGGCGGCGTGAGCCGGGTGGCGGGCAGGAGGCCAGAGCCGCTGCCGCTCCCGCCCCTGCAGGCGTTCACCTGTTGGGATCCACGGTGTCCAGGATCGCCTCGAACTCGGGGTCCGGCTCGCCTTCCTCCACCATGGGCAGGTCGTAGCCCAGGGAGCGCAGGCAGGATTTGAACTCCTGGTGGTTCAGCCTGCCGGACTTGTCCTTGTCGAAGTGCCTGCGGCACAGGCCCGAGGGCTGCTCAGACCTGGGGTGCCGACCGCTCCCACGCGAGGGGCGGCCGCAGGGGGCGGCTGTACTCACTTGAACATCATGCTGAATTCTTTGAGGGCCTCCTCAGTCACCCCCGTTGTGTTCCTGCAAATGGCACAGAGTGAGTGAGTGAGTGAGGAGCGGGCCCCCCGCAGCGCGTGACCGTGACCGTGACCCCGGCCCCAGCCCGGCGGCAGCACCTGGCCTGGATCTGCTGCTCCAGGTTGTGCTGCATGCGCATGCCCAGCTGGTCCAGCTGGTCCCACTGCTGGGCCAGGCCCACGGTGCTGTGCTCCGTGTACTTGTTGTCCAGGATGAGGGCCTCCTCCATGGCCGCCCCCAGGTCCTCGATCTTCTTGAGCTGGCTCCTCATGGCCCGGATTTCCTGGTGCTTGCGCTGGGGAGGTTTTGGGGAGGGACACGGATGTGGGACTGGGTGCCCTCCTGGGCGCTGTGCTCCGGCTGAGGCTGAAGAGGCCCAAGCCGCCCCGGCAGAGGGAGCCACAGCCAGCGGCAGTCCTGCTGTCCCCGAACTGAGACCAAAGCGGTCTCTGTGTTGGCAAGAAGGGATCAGGTGGAAGCTGCCGAGCCCAGGCCGCTTTGAGCCACAGGGAGGAGGGTCACACACCAGCCAGCAGTGCCCGCGCTGGCTCCCGGCTGATGCTACTCACTTTGGTGGCTTCGAGCTGGGATTCAAGGGTTCCCGACTCTTCCACCATGCAGGACCTGCACAGAGAAGCGCAGTGAGGAGGGCCCGATCTCGAGCTCAGGTTCCCCGGCTGGAGCCCTGCCTGGCGGCCTCCGAATCCTAAGGAAGCGGAGCCACCTGCTATCGTGTCTCTTCCTTGCCGGCCCTGGGAGCCAGGGAGGGGAGGTGACGTCTCCGCTGGCCACCCTGCGGGCCAGAGCAGCCCCTCAGCCTGCTCCCAACCTGAGACCCTTGTCCGTGTGGCTCTTCCGCCCCAGAGAAGCGAGGCCCTGGAGGGCGACCCGGGAACCAGCGGGTGGCCCTGGCAGCACTCTCTGCGGCCTCAGTGGACGCGTCAGGAGAGGCGGGGCCGAGCAGCTGACAGCACCCGAGAGCCTCCTGCAGGCTCCCAGGGAGGGGCCCGTTCTAGGGTGAGAGCACAGGCCCTCGGATGAGCCAGCGAGCCGGGGCCGAGGACTGGGACCAGACGTGGCTCTCGTCTGCCCGAGGAGGGAGGGGCTGAGCGAGCCCACACCTGGGCTCCATACGCACAGGGCCAGGGCCAGGGCCTGAAGAGCAGGTGGCAGTGGGAGCTGCCTCCCTCCCAGCAAACAGTGCAAGTCACAGGCGGGCACCAGTGAACAGAGACGAGAGCTGGGTCACGTGCAGGCACGAGGTCACACAGTGCACACAGCCTTGGGGGTTTGAGCCCAGCCTCCCCGTACCCTGTCCCAACCTACCCTCTACACCCCGAGGGCCGGGGTGAGCGCTGAGCTTCCCCCCAAGTTCAAAGTGCTCTAGCAAAGCAAGGCGCCAGCTTCCTCCTGCCCCAGCAGGTCAGACCCACAGTCACACCACGGCCCCCAGGGACAAGCACATCCCCAGGCCCTGGGTGCCAGCACCGGCGAGGGGGACAGACCCTCCTTCCCAAGCGGCCGGGGGCGGTGGGTTAGTCAGAAAGCGGAGCCGCCTGGGGAGTCAAGAGTGCACCGGTAAAACCACAGTGAGGGAAGAAAAGAAAAAGAGGAGAGAAACCTTCCAGACAGATCATCCCCAACTTCATACTGATAGACACGGATGACCCGGCGATATGCTATGCTAGTCAGAGAAGAGAAACCAAATGAATACGCGGGAGGAGGAGCGGGGCACGCAGGGGCGGCGCCGCGGGCCAGGGCCAGGCGAGCTGAGCCGGTGGCGCCTGTGCACCAGGTAGGCCGCCCTGCAGCAGCTCGCGTGGCCTGGGCCACACGGGAGGGGAGCACAGCACCTCGGGAAAAGAAGGGCGAGAGCAGCAGGCAGGGTGGGAGCGGGGGGAGAGCCAGGCAGCCAGGCTGGGTCCCGGGGCTCAAGCCAGACACCGCCACGGCGTAGGTCGGCGGGGCCCTCGCCGGATTCCTGTCTGCAGAACCTCAACGGTGGCCGTGTGGGCGGCTGCAGCCTGGGTGAGCCCGGCGGCCCCCTCCCCAGGCAGCGCTGGACACGCCTGCTCTCTGCAGGGCACAGCTCTGATCTCCTCCCTCCTTGCCTCAGCCCTGGGGGGCGTCACCACACAGCCCCCCCCCCCCCCAGCTGTGCACCGACTGCACCAGCCTGAGCCTGCCAGCTCCCTGTGGCTTCACACCCGCTGGCCGCCTGCGCTGAACTTGGCCCCTTTGGGCAGACAGGGAAATGGGCATGAGGGAAGTCTGACGTGGCCCCGCGGCTGCACAGGCACCAGGCTCCGGGGAGGCTCTGGCGTCCTCGCCTGGGCACCTTTCCTCCCCGGACAGAACCCCTGGAGTCTGGACAGGAAGGCGGGAGGGGCTCCGGCGGGGGCAGGGGCAGGGGTGTGGGGGCAGGGGCCGCACAGCCTGCCCGGGCACCAAGGCCCATCCTGGATCCTCTGCAAGCCAGGCCACGGGGACGGGGGCAGACGGACAAGCACACGAGACAGCACACGCGAGCCCGGGAAAGAAGAAGACGATATTAACCCATCGAGGAGATACGTTCTGCGGAGCGGGGATCCAAGCAGCCGGACAGGTGGTGTCCACACGGCAGCGGCAGTCGGGGCGGGGGGGACAGAGAAGACACGAGAAAGAAGAAAAACAAAACCAGGAACGTCAGAGCCCCACACTGCGTGAGCCTGCGCCGCCATCGCGGCCGAGCTGCTGCGGGCTGACTGGGCCACGCGTGCTCGCACCCGGGCCAGGACATCCAGCGACTTCCTCTGGGGAGGGCAGGGCCCGCCTCCGGCTCCAGGCTTGAGCAGGCCGGGCCGGCCCTTCTGTGCCCCCCCGCCCCCCGGGCCAGGTGTGGGGCGGGGCCAGCCGGCAGGCACCTGGTCTCCTGGATCCACTGGTGGAAGGCGTTGGCGTGCTGCGCGAACTCCTGGCGCAGCTTGTCGTTCTCCTCCTGCCGCCGCTGCTCCTTCTGCAGCTCCAGCTCCCGCTCCTGCGGACACAGCGGGCGGCGCTCGTCCCCTGCGGCCAGGCCGAGCACGCAGGAACGCGGCCCCCCGCGGCGCTGACCGCTTCTGCGACAGCCCGGGCTGGCCCTGGGGGCGGGGCGCACCTTGATGATCTTCTGCAGGTTCCTCCAGGTCTCCTCCAGCGCCTCCATGGTGAACCAGGTGTAGGGGTTGGAGGCCACGCGGAAGCTCTTGATCTGCCGGTCCAGCTCGGCCAGCTGGTTGAAGTCGGCCTGGGCGGAGCTGAGGGAGGAGCGGAAGGCGTCGTGGGCCTCGCGCAAGGCCTTGATCTCCTCCAGGGAGTTGCAGCGCACCGGGTCCGTCAGGTCCTCCTCCGCGTTTTCAAACCAGCTGTTGAAGGCCGAAGCCTTCTTGGCGAAGGTCAGGAAGAGGTCCTCCACCTGGAGCAGTGGAATGGATCAGGGGCCAGGCCGAGGCGCCGTCCTGGGCGGGGGGTGGCGGGTTTGGAGCAGGAAAGGCGGGGGCGTCCCCCACACCTGCCCCCTCGGCCCCTGGCGCGTGCCTGTGTCTGTCCTGGGCCGGGGAGCAGCAGCCTCCCCAGGCAAAGGTCTGGCTTGCTGTGGCCTCTGCCAACGCCACCTCCGTGCCGCCATCGCAGCCCGCCCCCGGCCCCCTCACCTTGCGGAAGTGACTCTGAGCCTCCAGCAGCTTCTTCTTGCGGGCGGCCGAGTTGGCCAGCAGCTGGCTCCACCTCTTCATGAGGGAGGCGTGCCGGGCCTCGATGGCCTTCGACTGCACGTGTTTGGCGGCCACCAGCTGGTCTTTGAGGGCGGTGATGTTGGCGATGCCCTCCTGCTGGAAGGCCTGCAGGCCAGCATCGAAGGTTTCCTGGAACGAGGAGTGGCAGGTCGATGAGTGCCCACTGCAGTGACGCGAGAGCTGCCCCCCAGGGCGCCAGGCCACTGTCGGCCGAGCCCCTGCCCTTTCAGACTGCAGACGGCTGCAGCCTCGGCCCCTGCGGCCCCGCCCCTCCCCGCCCCTCGCCCTCCTCCCAGCGGCCCCTCCCGTTCTCCCTTCCCCACAGCCCGGGCAGGCTGAGGATCGGATCGAGAGGCGCCCCCGAGAGGCACCCTTGCATCTCAGGTCCACGGGGCCCTGCGCTGTGCATGTGGCTGCTCCCCGGGGAGCACCTGGTCATGAGCACTGCCCAGTGACAATCCAGTACGGCAGCGAAGGCGACCGGCCAGCAGCCGCCACACCCACCTGCTTGGTGAGCAGGGTCTGCACGGAAGACAGGTCGCGGCCGTAGTCGTCCGTCTTCAAGCTGTTCTCCTTCTCACCTACCAGAAACCGAGCGTGGAGAACTCCCCCTGCTCCCCAGCGCCGCACACGGACTCAGGCGATGAGCCCCAGCCACACCACCACGTGCTTTCCGAGGTCTCTAAACCCGCCCAAGCCGCCGCTCCCTGCCTGCACCTCACGTCCAGCCTGGCCCGATGTGGGGCAGGAGCGCTGTTGTCACATGACCACCAGGGGCACGGGGTCTCGAGGTCAGAACCCCAGGAGCTCCTCCGCCGAGAGGGGCTCTGACCAGGGCACAGGCGCAGTAGGCCTGGGGCCCTCAGTCCCCTCCCGTGTGCCAGTGACAAAACCGTCTTGAGAGAGGGGGGTATGTGAGCGCTCTCCCACCGGCTGGTTCACTCCCCACACGCCGGCACTGGCATTTGCCTCGGGCTGGGCCAGGAACTCAATCCGGGAGCCAATCCCGTGAGCTGTGACTGCTGACTCGCAGGGTCTGCGTTAGCAGGAACTCGAGTCCAGACTGGGAGATGGGAGCTGGACCAGGCAGCCACTGCGGGATGCAGCCTCGCCCGCCCCAGGCCCCAGGCTGTGCTGAGGCAGCCCCGCGACGTGGGGGCTGCGAGGCCTGCAGCTGTTAACCCTGGGTCGGCCCAGCCCTGGCCGTGGGACAGGCGGTCCTGCCTGGGGCGGCGGCTCACCGATCCAGGACTCCACCACGTCTGCCTTCCAGTTGAACTGCAGGAAGGCCGAGTTCTCGTCCAGCTTGGCCTTCCGCTGCGCCGCGGCGCCCTCCAGGTCCGACACCTTCCCGCTCAGGCCCTGCATCTTCACAGAGATGCTCTCCTCGTGGTGGTTGCTCTGGGCGACAGGAGACGCGGGGGTGAGGCCCTCCCGCCGCAGCACCGCCTCCGTGCCCCCTGGGAGGCCCTGGGCTGCTCCCACTCCTGCCCGCTGTGGGGGGAGGGGAGGCTGACTTCCCACCGCAAGGCAGAGTGAGGGCCCCCAGACGAACGCTCTTCCTGGCGGCCCCATTCCTTCCTTCTGCCTTTCGGAGTTACTGATTTGTTTGAAAGGCAGAGTGAGAGACACACAGGGAAGGATCGCTCATCTGCTGGTTCACTCCCCAGATGGCTGCAAGGGCAGGGCCCAGGCCAGGCTGAGCAGGAGCCTGGAGCTCCATCCGGCCTTCCGTGTGGGTGGCAGGGCCCAAGCCTTGGGCCGTCTGCTGCTGCTTTCCCAGGCGTGCTAGCAGGGAGGGAGCTGGATCGTAAGTGGAGCAGCCGGGACTTGAACAGATGCCCACATGAGACGCTGGTGTCGCAAGAGGTGGCTTAGCCCGCTGCGCCACAGCGCCAGCCCAGGCAAATCTATTTCTAAGAAATCGTGAAGAATGTGCCGACATTTTAACTTATGATGGTGCAGTCGTCAGCATTTGTGAGAATAAAGAACTGAAAAAGCCTAAATGATTATCCCTTAAATATGAGCTAACAGCTGTGTGCAGCACCAACAGCTCAGGAGCAGGTTCTGACACTACGTACGCTGAAAACTGTTCATCTCTAATTACCCAGTTCAGTCTTGGTGAAAATGAACACAAGTTAGCATACAACTTAAAAAGTTGCGGGGGCCGAAAAAAAAAAAAAGAAATTGGGGGGGGGGGGCGGTGCTGTGGCGCAGGCGGGTTAACGCCCTGGCCTGAAGCACCAGCATCCCATATGGGCACCAGTTCGAGAACCGGCTGCTCCACTTCCAATCCAGCTCTCTGCTATGGCCTGGGAAAGCAGCAGAATATGGCCCGAGTGCCTGGGCTCCTGCACCCACTGGGGAAGACTCGGAAGAAGCTCCTGGATCCTGGCTTCAGATTGGTGTTTCGGCCAATTGGGGAGTGAACCAGCAGATGGAAGACCTCTCTCTCTCTCTGCCTCTCCCCTCTCTGTGTAACTTTTATTTATTTATTTATTTATTTGACAGGCAGAGTGGACAGTATGAGAGAGAAGACAGAGAGAAAGGTCTTCCTTTTTGCCATTGGTTCACCCTCCAATGGCCACCATGCTGTGGCCAGCACATCGGGCTGATCCGATGGCAGGAGCCGGGTGCTTCTTCCTGGTCCCCCTTGCGGGTGCAGGGCCCAAGCACTTGGGCCATCCTCCACTGCCTTCCCGGGCCACAGCAGAGAGCTGGCCTGGAAGAGGGGCAACCGGGACAGAATCCGGTGCCCCGACTGGGACTAGAACCTGGGGTGCCGGCGCCGCAGGCGGAGGATTAGCCTAGTGAGCCGTGGCGCCGGCCAAACTCTTTCAAATAAATAAATAAACCTTAAAAAGAAGAAGAAATTCAGGGAGAAGACAGATCCTGCAGGGTGAAGCAGGGGCTCTCCACCAGCATCCGCAGTGAGCGGCCTCCCAGCGTCAGGGAGCGGAGTCAGCAGCTGGGGTGGCGCGGCTGGGTCTGCCTGGCTCCCTCACACTGGCTATCCGCTGCTCAGGGCGAGCAAGCTCTCGGGGAACACCGACTCTGTGCTGTTCCCTGCTGAGTCAGCACCCTGACTCGTGTCTGTGGCAGCAGACGGCCCCTGTGACACCACCACACCCGAGTGGCTTTGCCGGGGACGTGGGACCCTGGCCTGGCGGTGCTGGGAGAGGTAGCAGGAGCCTGTAGGGGGGCTGCTGATGGACACCGGTCCACACCAGTGCGTCCTGGGGAGCGGCCAGGCTCCGGGTAAGCTGGGGTCAGCTGCCGCTTCGCCTGACGTGGCTCTGCACAGGTGGCGGGGATGGGCGACCCGAGCTCCACACTCTGCTGTTCGTGGTTTCTACCGTGGCAGTACAACGTCTATGCGGAAGTGAGCCAAGGGCAGAGCAGTGGGCCAGCCTCGCAGAAGGACCACCAGTGGCACTTCCGGGCTTGCTTAATTACGGCAGAGCATTGTGGCAGCAGGCGCTGGCGGTCACCGTCTCCCCTGGGCACATGACACGGGAACGGGGGCTACACGCGGCCTGTGTGCGGGTCCCTGGGAGCAGGGTGCTCCACACGACCCGTGTGTGGGTGCCTGGGAGCAGGAGCGACCGTCTCATCACAGGACCAGGCTCAGCTTCCTTATGAATTTTTTTTTTTTTAATTTTGGGGGAGGGACACGGAGCGAGCCCCGTCAGGCTCACCTTCTTGATGAGGTCTTGCCCGTTTGTGCAGACGTCGTTCACGCGGTCCTTGTGCACGGTGAAGTCCGTCTCGAAAGCTTCGTGCTTCTTCAGTAAGCCCTGCGGAGGAAGTGGCCAGGCCGGCTCCTCAGAGCCTGGGGGCAGGCGCACTGTGGGGTGAACACCGGACACCACCCACCTGCCCGCCCCACGCCGAGCCTAGGTGGGGGTGAGCTGCTGGCGAGCTCCTGGGGAGGAGGCCGTCACACAGGGAGCAGAAGCAGGCGGCAGCGAGGACGACCCCAGGGAGAGGGGCCGAGGGGGCGTGGTCAGGGAAGGCTTCTCGGAAGGGGCGCCCCTCATTCCTTCCGGCAGGCCCCAGGAGCGGACACGAAGCGGGCTTAAGACAACTGGGCTTCACTCGGCTGCATGTCCCCAGCACTGTCCCTGTTCCCTTCCTTGGAGTGGGTAAGCGGGGACAACGCCCTCCCAGGCTCCTGCAACTCAAGCACGAAGTTCCACTGCCCCTCCTGAGCAGCCGGACGCTAGCCGGTGTGACCGCGTCCTTGTGGGAAGACGGACATCTGGGCAGACACGGGACTGCTGGGTGGGACCAGACGCAGAGGGAGAGGGCAGAATTAAGCAGGCCCCGGTGGCCGGGAACCTGGCTGCGAGCAGAGGCTCACAGGGAGGACCCCCGCCCTGGGGGGCTTTGGAGAGGGCGCTGCCCCGCCTACACCCTCCCGTCAGGCGCCCTCCCGGGGTGGAAGACAGACGCTGTGCTGTGTGTGGCCGCGGGGAGCTGAGAGCGACCCAGAAGCCAGGACGAGGGCATGGGTGCTACCGGGCAGGCAGTGTTGTTCACAGAGGGCCACACGCACGCAGCGCTCGTGGCCGACTCTGTTTACCCAACCAGTGGCCGAGAGGGAAGCAGGTGGCAGCCCGAGCGCGTCTGACCTGGATAGCAGCGAGAGTGTCCCCATAGTCCTCGCTGGCCACCAGGGTCATTTTCTCGTTGATCCAGGCCTCCTCCTCCTCCACGTTGGCGACAAACTGCTGGTATTCCAGGGACTCTTCCAGCCGCTGACCCCTGAGGACAGAGAAGACGCAAATGGGCACGAGCTCCCCTGGGGTTCCAACAGCGCCCCTGTCCTTGGCGGTACCCCTGGAGGGGGACATGACAGCTCAGTCAAGCCCTCTGCGTGCCACCAAGCCCTGGAACCCCACTCGCGGGCTGACGCATGCAGAGCTGAGCGCTCACCGGGCGGCCGCCAGCTGCTTCAGCTCCTGCCAGTGCTCCAGGAACTGGGCCCTGCGCTGCTGGATCTCCTCCTGGCCGATGGTGTTGTCGTCAGCCAGCTTCTTCCCGGCGTCCAGCACACCCTGGGCAGGAACGGTCAGGTGAACGGGGGTGCCGTGCGTCTGCTTCCAGGGGCCTCTGCTCATGCCTCCAGGGAGAGCACCTTGCTGCTTTGGGCCGAGGGGTCCCGAGTGCCGCGCGACCTCGGGCAGAGACAGGGCAGGGACAGGGCAGGGCGGCCGCGGGCCCCACCTGGATGGCCGGCTCGTGCGCAGCCAGCTCTGCCTCCAGCCGTTTGTGCTTCTTCCTCAGGTTCTGCACGCCTGTGAGGTCCCGGCCGTAGTCCTCGGAGCTCACCAACAGCTTCTTCTCCCTGCAGGGCGGCGGAGCAGTCGGCCTCTGCACGCCTGCGTTTTCTCAGGGAGAGGTCAGCTCAGCCTCGGACCCGGATGAGCCCACCTACGTCTACCTATCTCCAGGAAAAACGCTTCCGGCCAGTTTCCCACAAAACCACCCACAAAACCAAATCTACCTCCCCTGTGAGCGTGCCCGAGATGGCGCCGTCCTGCACGGGCCTGCAAGCCCTGCTCACCATGCCGGCCTCCACAGAGGAGGGGCCGCGCGTGATGACGGCAGGCACCAGGGCTGCCCTCAGGAGCCCGACTCACACAGCCACGGAAAGTGGGTTTTACGAAGAAGCCGATGGCCGGCGCTGCGGCTCACTAGGCTACTCCTCCGCCTTGCGGCGCCGGCACACCGGGTTCTAGTCCCGGTCAGGGCGCTGGATTCTGTCCCGGTTGCCCCTCTTCCAGGCCAGCTCTCTGCTGTGGCCCGGGAAGGCAGTGGAGGATGGCCCAAGTGCTTGGGCCCTGCACCCCATGGGAGACCAGGAGAAGCACCTGGCTCCTGCCATCGGATCAGCGCGGTGCGCTGGCCGCAGCGCACTGGCCGCGGCGGCCATTGGAGGGTGAACCAACGGCAAAAGGAAGACCTTTCTCTCTTTCTCTCTCTCACTGTCCACTCTGCCTGTCAAAAAATTAAAAAAAATAAAAAATAAATAAATAAAAAGAAGCTGTGCGTGGATTTCTAAATATTTTTACACCACAATAAACATCCTTTAATCCTGTTTTCCCGCAAATGTTGCTGCACGCTTGCGTGTGAGCACAGAGGCGTCTACACCCACGCTAGTAACTCAGCACCCGGAGTGAGGGTGGAGGAGGCTGTCCTGAGTGGTCTGTCACACACCACACCAACTGCAGAAGGGAGACAGATCCGGCAGCCTGGGAGAGGACAGCAAAAGCACCCCGACTCTCCCTCTGTGAGCACGAGGCCTCCCCCCAGCCACACAGCAACTCCTCAATACACCCAGGATTCACGGGGCCCAGGGCAGGGCAGTGTGACCACTGTGGGCCACTGCTGCCTGCCACGCACCTGGCCAGGGGGCACAAGGCACGCCAGGTGAGTGTGGCAGAGCGGGGACCCAGGCAGCAGGTTCCCAAGCCTGTGCCCTTCCTGTCTGCCCACCACGGTCCCGGGGGGCCTGCCGCCCCGGCCAGTCCAAGCGGCGCCCGCCTCCCGCCCCAGCAGCACGTACTTGATCCAGGACTCCTCGTCATCCATGTCCCGGAAGAACTGGTGCAGGCGGTGGGACTCGCTCAGCTTGGCTCGCCGGGAGGCCGCCATGCCCTTGATCTTCTGGAAGCGGCTGTTGATGGTGTCGCGCTTATCCTTCACCTGGGACGTGTCGAAGGCACTGCTGGTCATCAGGCTGTCGGCCTGGCTGTTCAGGTCCTTGAGGCGGTCCTGGTGTGGAGACACGAGGCGGGGTCAGAAGTCTGGGCTCCCGTGCAATCTCTGCTGGACAATGATGAGCTGGGATTCCTTACTGGGAGGTTGCACATAGTATTATTATTATTTTTAAGATTTATTTATTTGTGGGGCAGAGTTACAGAGAGACAGAGAGAAAGGTTTTCCCTCCTCTGGTTCACTCCCCAAATGGCCTCAATGGCTGGAGCTGCACTGATCCGATCCGAACCCAAGAGCCTGGAGCTTCCTCTGGGTCTCCCATGCGGTGCAGGGGCCCACGCACTTGGGCCATCTTGTGTTGCTTTCCCAGGTCATGGCAGAGATCAGAAGTGGAGCAGCCGGGACTTGAACCAGCACCCATATGCGATGCCGGGTGGGACCAGACACTGCAAGCGGCGGCTTTACCCGCTGTGCCACAGTGCCGGCCCCCACAACTATTTTCATAACCAAACTGGGACATGATGTGCCCTCCTTGCCGTTTGCACCAAGGTGTGGCAGTGGCGGGGGCTCGGCTGGAATGCACGCATGGCATATGGCACCAGCAGAACCTACTTCTTCACTGCTGCCTTGCAATAAAAAATGCCATTTCACTGAAAATGTCCTCAAAAAGGCAGCACAAGTTAGTTTTACTCAATATCCATCTTTTTATTTGAAAGAACAGTCCGTGGTCATTCGGATTTGAGTATCTGACAGATACGCTGCTCCGAATGAATGAAGTGGGCCTGTCACTTCCAAGACAACTGGCAGTCTGCAGCTAAACAGAAGCTGTGGTGTGGAAGCAACACTGCCGCCTGCAGTGCCGGCCTCCCACGTGGGCGCGCCATGGTTCCAGTCCCGGCTGCTCCAATCCACTCCAGCTCCCTGCTGCTGCGCCTGGGGAAGCAGAGAGGAAGGCCCAAGTCCTTGGGCCCTGCACCTGCGTGGGAGACCCGGAAGCAGCTCCTGGCTCCTGCGTCAGACTGGCCCAGCCCCAGTCACTGAGGCCATTTAGGAGTGAACCAGCGGACAGAAGGCCTCTCTCCCTCCCTCTAACTTTGCCTTTCAAATAAATAAAATAAATCTTTTTATTTATTTATTTGACAGGTAGAGTCACAGACAGCGAGACAGATAGAAAGGTCCTCCATCCAATGGTTCACCAAATGGCCACAACAGCCACAGCTATGCCAATCCGAAGCCAGAAGCCAGGTGCTTCTTCCTGGTCTCCCACGCAGGTGCAGGGCCCAAGCACCCAGATCATCCTCCACTGCGCTCCTGGGCCACTGCAGAGAGCTGGAGTGGAAGAGGAGCAACCGCAGGAGGAGGACTAACCTAGTGTGCCATGGCGCCGGCCCCTAAAATCAATCTTAAACAAACAAAGAGGTATCCCTTTCTTTTCTGCCTATGTAAAGCTGTATTGTAAAAAAAAAAAAAAAAAAAAAGCAACGGGGGGGGGGAGAGAAAGAGAGAGACAGAGAGAGACTGAGATCTACGAGATCCACTAGATCACTCCCCAGGTGGCTGCCACAGCCTGCAGCCAGGCTGGGACAGGCAGCTGCCAGGAGCCAGGAGCTCCATGCTGGGTTCTCACGTGGGTGGCAGGGCCGTCTTCTGCTGCCTTCACAGCACGTTAGCAGGCAGCCGAGACAGAGCCAGCACTCTGACATGGGACGCCAGTGTTCCAAGTGGCAGCTTAGGCTACTGCCCCGCAAGTCCAGCCCAAAGCCGTACTCTTCCACATACGTGACGGGACACGCTGCAACAGAATGAATCAGCAGCAGCCATGGAGGCCAGACGTCTTCTATTACGTGGGACATTAAAAGGGGCTGGCGAACACGTAACTAATGCCACTATCCTCACTACCTGTTTGTATGTTTCAGGAAAACAGCTACTGATCATAAAAATATTACTTATGCTAACTTAAACAAGTTTACCATTTGAACTGAATTATCAGCTATTTAATATTTAAAAAATAACTACAGAGGCCGGCGCCATGGCTCACTAGGCTAATCCTCCGCCTGCAGCGCCAGTACACTGGGTTCTAGTCCCGGTCAGGGCGCCGGATTCTGTCCCGATTGCCCCTCTTCCTGTCCAGCTCTCTGCTGTGGCCCGGGAAGGCAGTGGAGGATGGCCCAAGTGCTTGGGCCCTGCACCCCATGGGAGACCAGGAGAAGCACCTGGCTCCTGGCTTCGGATCAGCGCGGTGCGCTGGCCACAGCGCACCAGCCGCAGCGGCCATTGCAGGGTGAACCAACGGTAAAAGGAAGACCTTTCTCCCTGTCTCTCTCTCATTGTCCATTCTAACTGTCAAAAAACAAAAACAAAAACAAAAAAACCCCTACAGATTGACGAGAAGTTGCAAAAGCAGTGGTGTTCCAGCTTCTCCCAAGGGTAGCATCTTTTACGGGCGCAACACGAGCACCACGGCAGACACCCACAGTCCACGGCCCATACTCAGCTTTCAGCAACTCTTCCACGCAGCGTCCGTGTGCCTGAGCCCACACAATGTTCTGTGTGCTGTTACGGTGAGCGCAGATTCCCGGGACCACCTCCGACCTCAAGACACAGACCTGGTCCTCCCCGTGCCCGGGGGCTCCCTGGCAGCCCCTGGGGCCCGCAGGCCTCTCCTGCCCCCACGCCCCCACCCCTCCACCCCGTGATGCCTGTCTCCAGCCCATCAGCCTGCCCCTCAGAGCACTACAGGATTGCAAGCAAGCAGGCCTCTGAAACTGGGCTTTCAACATTCACCTAAGAATGCACTTTCAATGGTGGCTGTTGATAACCAGAATCTGCACGTGCAGTCTAGGGACGCGGTGATGGGCAGCTGGGACTGGCTTCCCACACAGGAGTCCCGGATCTGCTCCTGATCCTGCTTCCTACTGTTCCCGGGAGCCGCTCACGTGGGAGACCCAGACAGGACTCCTGGTTCCTGGCTGCAGCTGGGCTGGCCCCAGCTATGCAGCATCTGGGGAGTCAACCTTTCCCTCTGCCTTTCACGTGAACAGCATAACCTCCAAAAGCAGAACAACACACACACAACAAGCCCGCACTTGCAGCATTTCCATGGCCCCGCAGCCGTTTAGCCAGAGCAGCCTGGGGCAGCGCCGCCTTCAGCGCCGCGCTGGGGCCCCCCAAGCCCCACCCACCTCGTGCGCGGAGATGTCCGCCTCCAGCAGCTGATGTTTCTTCAGCAGGTTGTTGACGGAAGCCAGGTCTTTGCCGTAATCTTCAGACGCCAGGAGGGCCTCCACCTGGCAGGGGGACACCAGGGAACGGCCGGTGAGTGTTCTGGGGAATCCCGGAGGCCTGCCTGTCCCTCGGGTCCTTGCTGGGACAGCTGGACACCTCTCCATCAAGAGCTGTCACTTGGCTTGGGTCGTCTACCCCGCCCGCCATGCTCCTCTGGCAGTCAAACGCAGATGCAGAGCCGCTGTGTCCGTCACTACGGCAGCTGGGCAGAAGCCGTCACGGGCACGGGGGCAGAAGGCACCGCAGTCCTCGCCCGGGGAGCTCCCTAGTGCAGGCAAAGGCTGACAGACAAAGGTGACCGTCCCAACAAAATCTCTACCCCAGAGCGGGAGCGCCCCGGGCAGCCAAGACCACGGAGCGGTTACCTGTGGTACAGCCCTGCAGGGCACGTATGCAGTCACTCACGTGTCAGGAAGAACTGTTAGGGACTTGGGAGCACACGGCCAAGACACAGCAATGAGAAATTACACGGTGAGCTTGACCAGGGTAAAGGCCAAGTGTGGAACGGAAAGACATACTCTACAACACCAGCAGCGCAGCTCTCTAACACGCCCCTGTTCCTTCATTCGCTCTGCATTTTCCAGATTTCCTCCAAGGAACGAATCCGGCTGCCGGCCCCCAGGCCCCATGACCCCGCCCTCTCACGCCCGTGGCGGGCAGTGAGCCACGGTGATTGCCGCAGCAAACGCCTCTCTGGTGCGCGTTCTATCACAAGGGCTGGTGGTGAGCCCTGGCGCCTGCGGTCTGGCCCTGCTAACAGAGCTAACAGAGCGAGTGCCCGGAGGTGAGAACTGTGCTGCTGGCAGAGGGCACCGCGTCCCGGGTACCTCGGAGAGCCAGAAGTCGAAGTCCTTGATGCCCGTGTTGAAGTTCTGCTGCTTGTTGGCCTCTTTCAGTTTCTGGCTCTTCTCGGCTGACTTCTGCACCAGGAACTGCCACTGGTCAGCTAAGGCAGCCAGGCGGGCCTGGAAGAGAGGACGCCCTCAGATGGCGAGACTCACAAAGAACCCTGTCTCCCGAGGCCGGATCTGGGCCCATCGGTGAGCAGAAGGCAGGCGCTCCTGGGGCCACGTGCGCGGGCACGCCCCACGTGCAATGCAGCCAAGCCTTATTAACCCACTTATTTTCTTGAGACCGCATTTCCAAGTCAGGACAACGCGAGGGTCGCACGTGGGGCGCTGGGGCCGAGCGGGCGCTGCGGGACGGTACCTTGACGGCGTCTTCACTGCCAGCACAGGCCCCACGCTCAATGAGGGAGTTGCCCATGTCGATGACGCCGCGGATCCGGTCGGCATTGGCGTGCAGCTCAGCCTCGAAGGCCTGGTGCTTCTGGTGCTTGCTCTAAAACACCAAAAACCACCTCTCAAAACCAGCTCCTGCCGGGGACCGCCGCGGGGGACGGAGCAGTGGTCAGTGTGAGGAGCCGGGGCGCCTGCACTCAGGATCTGTGGGAAGCGTCACGGGGCTCTGAGGGATGAGGGGCCCCACGGAGGGACGCAGCGTGCCAGCTGGTGGGAGGGACATCCTGTTCACACTGAGGGCGGCACTGGCCAATCTCAGCGCTGCTCTACTTGTCCATCAGTGTGCGCCCCGCTGGCTTGTGACCACAGCGGCACTACGCCGCCATCGAAGGCTGCAGCCACCCGAGGGCAGCTTTCTCCCTGGGGACAGCGGCTGCGGACCCTGCCCATCAGCAGGTAGTCACCGTGAATCCAATCACTGGGTGCTGTCAAAACCCAGGTCTGACTGCGGGCAGGCTTTATTCTCACTAGGGAGAGAGGGCTGGGGGAGCGAGGGCAGCTGGAGCCGGGCCCGAGGTGTCGGACGGATTCATAACGAAACAGGTGCTGAATGACTACAAGACACTACTGCACGGACACAGCTGCGGCACAGTTCCAGGAAAACACTGGGCAGGGAGAGAAAGGCAGGGTCTTGGGAACAGTGTTATTCGGGAAGAAACAGTAGAAGGAAATAAAGCAGTATAGCCAGGGAAGAATTCTGCAGCAAATGTTTCATTTTCAGGGGCAGCAACTGTCCAAGGGTGGAGCCACTGCGGAACAAGGTGGCACTAACGCGAAGTGTCCCTGTCCCTGCTCCGAGCGCACAACCACAGACCCTCACAGGAGCCCAGGGCCCACTTCTGCTGCTGGTTCTGACCTCTCTGGTTCAAATCCCCTTTCTTCTCTTCTACAAGGAGTCTTCCAAATGTTCATGAAAAATGTGCATTAAGAGAAACCTATGCAGGGCTGGCGCTGTGGCGTAGATTAAGCCACCGTGGCAGTGCCGGTATCTCATATGGGTGGCTGGTTCAAGTCCGAGCTGCTCCACTTCCAATCCAGCTCCCTGCTAAGGTGCCTAGGAAAGCAGTGGAAGACGGCCCACGTCTTTGGGTCTCTGCACCCATGTGGGAGACCGGGAAGAAGTTCCTGGCTCCTGGGTTTGGACTGGTCCAGCTCTGGCCATTGTGGCTATTTGGGGAACGAACCAGTGGATGGAAGAACTCTGTCTGTCTCTCCCTCTCTCTGTAATTCTACCATTCAAGTACATAGTAACAACAAAAAATAAAAAACCATGCATGGAAATCAAAAATTTATTGGCACCGAAAGAAATAAATTTATATTTTAGTTCCATTTTGAACAAACTTTTTGAAACCCACTTGTATCTTCATTTCTTCCCAATCTGAGCTCAGCATGGTCTGCTCTGACCTTGACCTCTCCCTGGCTGGGCCGCTCAGATCCAGACACAGCTCCTCTGCCTCTCCACAGCCTTCTCACTGCTCCTGCCCAGAGACCTGGGTATGCAGAGAACTCGCACCCCTGGCTAGACTCCCTGGCTGGGCCACCAAAGACCAGACCAAAATCAATACAGAAGATGCCTATTCCAACAGGCACCCCTTGAAGGAAAGCAGTAAAACTACTGCCCCCCAAATCAAACACTGTACAGAACTTGGCTAAGGGATGAACTGCGGGCGCAGGAGTAGGGCTTGCAGGCTAATTACGACAGAGAAAGCCATATCCCACAGGGACACTGGGACGGAGGGCGCGGGGAGATTAGGAATGACAGGATGGATGAGAAGACACCGGCAGGCCGTGTGGCCACAACGACAGTGATGTATGAGAGGAGCACAAGTACCAGGACTCACTTAACTACAACTCTTAGAGAATCAAACACTTACCAGCAGCTTGGAAAGCTACAAAAACAGATGGAAAGAACACAGTTCAGTACACTGGTGTGAACGCACGCAGCAGCTACTCCACACTCACCCTGCCGTCACACTGCTGGGAAGCTCCGTGTGCGGCCCGTGCCCAGAGGGCTCTAGACTTCCGAGCACAGACGAGTGAGGGAGGCAGTTCTTAGACGGCTCTGAATCAGTGTGTTTGCCACCAGCTCAGGTTATTAAAGCATTTCTCACTGGCTGCCCCACTGCTGTGCAGGGACTTCCCCATCTAAAGACCCCTTAGTTAGCAGCAGCTACAAGACCACGGGGCTCCCTGCAGACCCCCGCTCGGCCCGGCTCACCTGGATGTTGGTGGGGTCCTTGTACGACTCGTCGCTCGCCGTCTGCAGCTTCTCGCTGATCCAAGCCTCGATCTCGTCCACGTCGCGGCTGAACTGCTGCAGCGTCTGAGACTCTCCCAGCTTCGACCTCTTCTCGATCATCTGGGCCTTCAGACGTCGCCACCTGAGAAACCAGGAGCCCAGAGTGAGCCCAGCTGCGTGGAGGAGGCAGCCGGAAGCCGGAGCAGACCCGCGCTCTCACAGGAGGGGACAGATCCCCGCGGAGCTGTGGCGACATAGCACCGGGAACACCCACCTGTCCAAGACCTCATTGCGCCGGTTTGCAATGTCTCCTTTGGCATAGTGGCCAGCAGCGATGAGCTGGTCGGCGAAGGCCTGCAGGGCAGCGATCTTCTCCTCCTGTCGGCAAACGAAGGCGTGAGGTCAGTGAGCGGCGACTGGGCCTTCCCAGACGGCCGGCCACTCTAGAGAAGAAAGCTGTTGTTTTGGGTGACTGGGAACTAGCCGGCGACAGGATCAGAATACAATGACACTTTAGAAGCTGGAGAGTAAAAGCCAGAAGCCAGCTTGATTTTAATCATTACTGGAGGAGAGTTGCACTCAGGAAGGCTCCAGGTGGCACAGGGGCTAGAACACTGATACCACACAGAAGGTAGGCCTCACCACAGGACAAGGTGGGCAGATTCTCAACAAAACATTTCTAAATCAAAGACTTGTGTGACCTCCTGGTTTATATCCACGTACTCCCTAGCCCACCTACATGTCTGCTGGCTCCCCCCTGGAATCATTAAATAAATCATTCAATCATTTCCACTGGCAGCTCCATGATGGAAACCTCAAGGGTATCATTCTGCACGTAAAGGGGTTCTGCTTCGTCACGCCCAGAGCGTTCTTCCCAGAGGACACAACCACTGCCTGGAGATGTGACTGCACACTGTACTTGTTTTCTGGAGTTGAGACCAAGTGTTTGACTTTAAAGAAGCCGCGAAAGCCCTCAGCTGAGAAAACTGAGTTGACAGCCATCTTTCATTCTCATCACTGAGAGGAGAGGGGAACAAGCCGACAGAGACGATCCCAACCGGGAGGACTCCAGCTCCAGACGCCAGGGCGCAGGCCTCACCTGGACGTTGATGGCTCTGTCGAAGTCCTCGTGCTTTTTGATCAGAGCCTCCACACTGTCCAGCGAGTCCCCCTTGTCCTCCGTGCTCAGGAAGGCCTCCCGGGCAGCCATCCAGTTCTCGGCTTGTTCGCAGTCGCGGTGGAAGAGCTGAAGAAGGGGAGAGGCAGGTGAGGCGGTGCGGCCTCGGCAGGGAGAGCCCCGCCCAGAACCGGGGCCACGCACCTGCAGCTCCAGGCACTGGTCCAGCATCATCCTGCGCTGAGCCCACGCCTTCTCCAGATCTGCGCGCTCCTGATCCAGGATGGCGAGTTTCTCCTTGATCTCGGGGCTGGCATAGTGACCGCGAGCCAACAGCTGCTGCCCAAACTGCTCGAATGCCTGGAAAGTGCCAGCCCTGGCATCGATTTCTGTCCGGTGCTCCTGCCAAGAGGAGGGCAGGATGAGATAACTGGCAGTGGTGCCCAGCAGCGTCCCCACCAACCACAACACAGAGGCGGGCCGCAGCCCCAGGGCGGCCTCGTGTCTGCCGCTCGGCAGGCAGGTCGGCCCACCTGGTGCCGCTCCAGCAAGGCTTCGGCTCCAGTGACATCCTTGGCGAGCTCGTCTGAGGACACCAAGCCCCGTATTCCATTGATCCAAGACATGAGGTCCCTGGAAACCAGATCCACAGGGTGGCAGCTGTTACATTAACTGGCAGGCAGGCCTTCTGCCCAGGAAACAGGGAAGCACCTAGTTCTTGCCTCGAAAGGTTATTTTGGGCTGATGTAGTTAAATCTATCAAATGGGGCTAGTTTGTGAGCAAAGGGTCTCAAAACCGCCTCTTCTTGGTGGATAATAATAATAATAATAAACAAACCCAGAGTTCCTCAGAGTTAAAATAAACAGGTTTGTAATGAAGATCCTTTCACGCTGTGAAGTAACAGCTGAGTGAGAAGCTTTTCATGAGGATAAAGCCAGCGTGCAGGGTGTCAGGAAAGACAAAGGGCAGGGCAGAGGGGCACTGTTCTAGGGAGAGGGGCCACGGGCACAGGCCCCGCAAGTGCAGTGGAGGTCCTCAGCCGGACCCTTGATCAGCAGGTGGGCCCCGGTTATAGCGTGTGAGGCCGAGAGGAAACACGCGAGTGTGGACGTGTGGAAACGAGACCGCACAGGAGGTCCTCTCCTGCGAGGGACAGGCTACAGTGCTCACGGGGAGGGCCAGCGCTAACCGGGAGTGCAGACGAAGGCACACAGACGCTTGCACTGTGTTCGTCTTTCAGCTTCTGTGTGGCCCTAAAACTGCTGAGGCAGAGACGCTGGCGGGAAAGAGGTGTATCTATGGAATGCACGCGGAAACCGCACTGCTGGCGGGGGATCGGGCGGGTGCGTGCGTGGGCCACAATGGAGACTTCCCGGCATCGGCAGTCTGCAGTGCCGCCCTGCGTGCTCTCAGGAGGAACCAGGACTGCCCAGCAGGCTCCGGGCGCCAGAGCTCCGGGAGACGCCCGCCTCCTCACCGGAAATCACTGAGGAAGCGCTGCAAGTCATGCGAGTCGCCCAGCTTGGCCTTGCGCTGGTCGGCGCGCTTCCCCAGGCTGCTCCACGCCTGGTTCAGCTCCGTGCACTTTTCCTGCAGGTCTTCAGCTGACTCAGGGTGGGACTGGATCAGGCGCTCAGCTGTTTCCCCAAGAGAATTTACCTGCAGGAAGACAGTGATGAGAAGGCAGAAGGAAAGGGAGTCTGTCCTGAGACCGTGTCCACCCTGGCCAGCTCTTACCTTGTCACCAAGAGCCGCAAGGTCCCTCTCGAAGCCCTCATGCTTGCGCTGCAGGGCCTGCACACTGGCCAGGTCGTGGCCATAGTTGTCTGTGTTCAGCGCCTGATTCTTCTCTTCTATCCATTCTTTGGTTTCGTCAGCATCCCTACGGGGAAGACCCACACACGCACGTTAGACTGCTGAGCACCGCTCCTTGGTTACAGGACACACGCACGAACGTCTGTCGGTGGCCCCCCAAGACCTCTGGCAAGCAGGAGGGCACACGTGCATCTGCTCGGCAGTGTGCCCGCCTGCCCCCGGGTCAGGTCCAGGCCTGGTGCGGCAGGCGCAGCTCTTCCGTGGCAATCTCAGTCAGCGAGGGCGGGGCGCACGCCCCCCTCCCTGGCCCAGCAGCGGGCCCTCACCTGTGGAACCTCTGCACCTCGTGGGCACTACCCAGGAGCTGGCTCCGCTCCTCAGCCAGCTGCTGCAGGGACCGCCAGCGCTCGTTCAGTTCCTGTTGACGACAGCCAGCGTCAGCTCCGCTGCAACCCTCCTGTCACACGCACAGCCAGGCCTTGGGAAAACAGCTGCCCGCTGCCCCCTGCCTCACCGGTTACTATACAACAGCAAAGCTGGAGTCAGAACCAAGTTCAATGTCTTGAACGCTAGCAAGAACTGGACCTAGGAATCCCCTCAGAAGCAGCAAGGGACGCAGCTCACGTGTCCTCCCTCCCACTCCTAGCCTGGTGCCTGGCAGGGAGCACTTGCTGCAAACACTGCGAGTGGGCAAATCCCAACAAAGCTGCTGTCTTGCCCAGCTTTACCCTGGGCCACAGCCCCCAGGAAGAGCCCCAGCTGCACCCAGGGCCTCACAGAAGGCGTGAAATGGGCATCCCTTCTTTGCCGACAGCAGACTCCTTACAGCTTCCACCCTGCCGGTGGCTGAAGGCAAAACTTACTCTACTGCAAAGTGGCGAGCTCTCGACCAGGAAAGGCCACCACGCCTCCCTGCAGCCATGGGGACTGCTGTGCCCAGGACACACCAGCACAGAGACTGAGAAACGTCACAGCTGACGGACGAGGCCCAGAGCGCCACCGGACAGGAAGGAAGGCCATGAAGAAAACCACTTACCTTGATGGAGTTAAAGGTGGCCACGGTGTGGACCATCAGACGGGCAGACTACACAGGGAGGAAAGCAGAAGGGAAAGTCATCAAAGGTCTGCCACCCAGGCAGCGACCTGAGCGGCAGGTGCGCCCGCCAGGTCCCAAGGGTCAGCCAGCATCACCCCAAAGGGATGCCACCAACACCCTGAGCAGGGACGTCTACAAGTCACGTCTGTAAGTCCCCCCCGCAGTCATGAGGAACCCAGCGGCACAGTCAGACTGCTCAGTGATGACAAGTGGAAAGCCAGGACTATAACAGCTCAAAGAGAAACAACTGAAAAAAAAAAAAAAAAAAAAAAAAAAAAAAAAAAAAGAGGGGGGCTGGTGCTGTGGCTTAGTGGGTTAAAGCCTCAGCCTGCAGCACTGGCATCCATACAGGCACCAGTTCTAGTCCCAGCTGTTCCACTTCTGATCCAGCTCCCTGTTAATGTGCCTGGGAAAGCAGTGGAAGATGGACCAAGTGCTTGGGCCCCTGCACCCATGTGGGACACGCGGATGGGGTTCTGGGCTCCTGGCTCCAGTCTGGCCCAGCCCTAGCTGTTGAGGCCATTTCGGAAGTGAACCAATGAATGGAAGAGCTCTTGTCTCTCTGTCTCTTCCCCTGTCACCATTTCAAATAAATAAAATAAATCTTAAAAACAAGTTATGGGGCCAGCATTGTGGCTTAGGGGGTTAGGTCGCCTCCTACAGCACCAGCATCCCATAAGGGCACTGGTTCGAGTACCAGCTGTTCCACTTCTGATCCAGCTCCCTGATAATACACATGGGAAAGTAGCGAAGACAGCCCAAGTGCTTGGGTGCCTGCACTCATGCGGGAGACCCAGATGAATCTCCTGGCTCTGGTCTGGCCCAGTGCTGGCTGATGTGGCCATCTGGGGAGTGAACCAGTGGATGTAAGCCTTCTCTCTCTGCTTCTGCCTCTCCCCCTGTAACTCCGTCTTTTAAATAAATAATCTTTTTTGAAAAGTTATGTTTATGCTAAACTGTAGTTTATTAAGAGTCTAATAGCCCTTATAGCTTTAAAAAAGTATGCATGCCTTCATCAAGAACACTTAACTGCTTAAAAAAGAAAACAAACCTGTTATCTGACCTCTTAGAAAACGGATGCCGACAGACTCACCTGACACACAATGGCCCAAAACCTTCAATTTGTAAAGAGTCTCCGTGAGGGATGCCCACAGAGCCTGGGGCCTGTGTCTAGGTTTTCATGTCTTTGCATTTCAAGAAGACATACGCTGATCAAGTAGAAATCTGCTCTCTAACCTGCCTAAAGCTCAACTGACAGATTCCTGAAGAGCTGGGTCAGGAGCGAAGAAGCAAGATGCCAGAAGCAGACACTGGCATGTCAGCTGTGGAAACGGCACACACACACACACGTCCCTGCACTCCCGGCCACAGCTGTGGAAACCACACACACACACACACACACACACGTCCCTGCACTCCCGGCCACAGCTGTGGAAACGACACACACACACACACACACATGTCCCTGCACTCCCGGCCACAGCTGTGGAAACCACACACACACACACACACACACACGTCCCTGCACTCCCGGCCACAGCTGTGGAAACCACACACACACACACACACACACGTCCCTGCACTCCCGGCCACAGCTGTGGAAACCACACACACACACACACACAAGTCCCTGCACTCCGGCCACAGCTGTGGAAACCACACACACACACACACACACACACACACACACGTCCCTGCACTCCGGCCACAGCTGTGGAAACCACACACACACACACACACACACACACACACGTCCCTGCACTCCGGCCACAGTGGCGCCCACACTGGTTGAGCACCACACCTGTATGTCTGCAGAAACGTCTGCACAGCTGGAAGGCATCTCCTGTCTGCCTCTGTGACTCTCCCCTGGATTTGGAACCTTCTGCAAAGCTCTTCTTAGGCCATGGGCAAGGGGTCAGGCAGACAAATGGAAAGTTCACCCTCCCTTGTGTGCTTGGTCACTTCTGTGCCAACTGCAACCCTACCAGCGGGACCCTGCTCCGACGCAGTGCCCACTTACAGAGGGAGGGAAACATAACTTAGCCACACTGAGCATTCCATGTGAACATGCGGCTTCCTTCTCTACGTCAAATCTCAAGACGTAACAGCGTCAAAGAGCGGAATGCCAAGGTGAGAGAGAAACCAGCCCAAACAAGTCCCGAAATGGCCACAGGCTCGAGACAAGCTCAGTCCTCGGAAAAGCACATCAGAAAGGGAGCGCTCCCGCGACCCCTGGGCAGCCACTGGCCACGGCGCTCTTACCTTCCACGGGGAGGCCGTCTTGGAATCCGCTTCATCCTGTTCACAGGAGAAAAGAGTTTAGCAGCCGTGCAGCACGCACCCAACACGGCGCTCAGCCCTTCCTGTGGATGCCTCGAGTGTGGCCTAGGGCGGTGCACACTTACATGACGCAAGAGCGCATTTCCCCACCATACCTCAGAGCCTATCACTGGCAGGGAACTCGTGGCAAGGCTGGTAGAGAAAAATTAAGCAAACGGGAGAAAAATTCTAATTCTTTTTACCCAGTAGAATAAATGGGGAGAATGAGGAAATTCACTAAGAAAGCAACCAGCTTTTCTTCAGGGCACGCTCCTAGGATTAGTTCTGACAAGGGTCGTAAGCAGACTTAAATGACCGCTGGGAGAAAAGTTAGAAAACTGAGGACGGGCAGGTGCGGCAGCCAGAGACAGCACCTGGGACACCGGCACCTCCCAGCAGGGAGCTGGGGTTCAGCTCCCGGCTCTGCGTCAATTCCAGCTTCCACTACTGCACCCCAGGAGGCCGCAGGTGACGGCTCATGTACGTGGGGCCCTGCCTGCCACGCGGACCCGGGATGAGCGCCAGGCTCCTGGCTGTGGCCCGGCTCAGCCTCAGCTGTGGTGGGCATTTGGAGAGTGAACCGGCAGAGGACAGATTTGTCTCTGTAGGTCTCTCTGCCTTTCACATAAAAACAATAAGACACGAGAAGCCACTAGAGATACAGGATGTCTCTGGTCTGCTGGAGAATGGCGAGCAGCCCTCAGCTCCCAGCATTTCTTCCCCACGGATTCCTCTGCACTTGGTGCCACCTCCTCCCAGGGTCTGCACCCTTCTCATGTTCAGGTCCACACAGGGCCCCTGGACTTACCTTGGGCATCGCGCCATACACCTCCTACGAGAAGAGGGGAGATCAGCGTCATTACGAGGAAACACCCCCCTCAGGAATGCTCCCAGCTGTCAGATCAAACGCCAGCCCAACTGGCCAGCAGAACTTCAAACCTCGTATTTACATGTAAAATCTCACTCAGTTAAGGACTCATAAAATGACCATTAACTGGGGGCTGTTCAAACACTGAACTCTGATATTTAACAGGCACATGCAGGAGACAGGAGTCCCCACGGTACGTAGAGGGATACTGGCCCAAAGGAGTTGAAATGGCTTAGGTCACCCTGAGCCCTCAACAACCTGGGGCCGAGCTACAGTTCTCCACTAGGAAACGCTGTTGCTGGGCCGAGAAGGCAAAGGAGGGGACCAAGGTGCTTCCTCAAGGCAGCGAAGCCCCCGGGCAACGCAGACACCCACCTGCTGCTGCACAGCCTGCACCTCCTCGGCCATCAGCCCCTCCGACTCCAGGTCTTCAGCCACCTTGTTAATGTCCTTCAGCCGGGACTCATTGGCCTTCAGATCCTTTAAAGCACAAGCCATACAGACATAAGAAAATCCACAAGTCAAAGCAGAGGATACCAACAGGCAGTCAGACACGGGCTTGAACCTAGAAAGACCCATTCCACAGCGAACTTGGGATGGGCTTTTCTATCCTCAACAGCGGTCTAGGTCAGGAAAGTCCTGACAGCCAGGTCTCACTGACTACTGAAGCAGCAAGCCAACAGGAGAGTCCGGCGAACGGTCTCATGCTGACTTTGCTATATATAATTAATTCATTATTCTTGTCAAATACAGACTTTTAGAAATTGTGGGAGGAAAGAAATAATGGCAATGTGGAGCGGGTAAAGCCACCACCTGCAGTGCTGGAATCCCACACGGGTGCTGGTTCGAGTCCTGGCTACTCCTGATGCAGCTCCCTGCTAATGTGCCTGGTAAAGTGGTGAAAGATGGTCTGGGTCCTTGGGCCCCTGCACCCCCACAGGAGACCCAGAGGAAGCTCCTGGCTCCTGGCTTTGGATCAGCCTAGCTCCAGCAGTTGAGGCCATTTGGGGAGTGAGCCAGAGGATGGAGAATCTCTCTGCCTCTGCCTCTCTGTAACTCTGTCTTTCAAATAAACAAATATATTTTAAAAAAATAAAAAAGAAATACTGTTTTTAAAATGTGATGAACTTTTTTCAAAAGATTGTTTTATTTGAAGGGCAGAGAGAGAGAGAGAGAAGGAGAGGGAGATGGAGGAGAGGGAGAGGGAGAGACAGATGTCTTCCATCTGTTGGTTCACCCCCTACCCCTCTCCCCCTGCAAATGGCCACAATAGCCAGGCCTGGGCCAGGCAGAGGCTGAGAACCAGGAGCTTCACCTGGGTCTCCCACATGGGTACCTTCCTAGGTACCATGCTGCCTTCCTAGGTACATCAGCAGGCAGCTGGAGCAGAAGTGGAGCAGCCAGGACATGAATTGGCAACCATATGGGATGCAGGTGTCTCAGGTGGTGGCTCAACCCGCCACACCACAATGCCAGCCCCAATGTGATGAAATTTTAATGCACGGCCGTAGGATAATGCCCCCCAACCCCCGCCGCCGCTATTTTAATTGGTTACAAGTAGAGCTGGCATTGTGGCCTAGCCAGTGAAACTACCACCGGTGAAGCCAGCATCCCTAATAGGTGCTAGTTCAAGTCCTTCTTCTCCACTTCCAATGCAGCTCCCTGCTAATGGCCAGGGAAAAAGCAGCAGAAGATGGCCCAAGTGCTTGGGCCCCTGCCATCCAGTGACAGAGCTGGATGAAGCTCCTGGCTCCCAGCTTCAGCCTGACTCAGCCCTGACCATTGAGGCCACTTGGGGAGTGAATCAGCTGATAGATTTCTCTCTGACTTTCAAACAAAAATGCATCCTAAATCAGTTGCGGGGCCAGCACTGAGCAGTGGACAAGCTGCTATCTGGGACAGCAATCATCTCTTGTGGGTGCCAATTCACGTCCCAGCTGTTCTACCTCCAACCCAGCCCCCTGCTAATGGCCTGGGAAAAGCAGCAGATAATGGCCCAAGTACTTGGGTCCCTGCCACCCACATGGGAGACCCAGAGGAAGCATCTGGCTCCTGGCTTCGGATCAGCGCAGCGCCGGCCGTAGCGGCCATTAGGGGAGTGAACCAACAGAAGGAAGACCTTTCTCTCTGTCTATCACTGTCTATAACTCTACCTGTCAAAAAAAAAAAAAAAAAAAAAAGTTCATTGGGGCAGGCAGCTTGGCCTTGTGGGTTAAGCAGCCAGTTAAAGGGGTTGGTGCTATGGTGTAGCAGGTGTTGGCATCCCATGTGGGTGCCGGTTTGAGTCTCAGCTGCTCCACTTCTGATCCGGCTCCCTGTTAATGTGCCTGGGAAAGCAGCAGAAGATGGCCCAAGTCCCTGGACCCCTGGAACACATGTGGGAGACCCAGAGGAAGATGCTCCTGGCTTTAGACCTGCCCAGCTCCAGCCATTGTGGCCATTTGGGGCATGAGTCAGCAAATGGAAGACCTCTCTGTCTCTCTAATTTCAAATAAATAAATAAACCTTTGAAATAACAGTAATTATAACAAGATGCTGGGTAAAGGCCCCTGCATCCCCTACTGGAGTGCCTGGGCTTGCTACGTGGCTCCAGTTTCCTGCCAACGTAAACCCTGGGAGGCAGCTGTGACGGCTCAAGTGCTGGGTTCTGCCAGCATGTGGGAGACCCGGGTTGAGTTCTCAACTCCTGGCAGAGGCCCCTGGCCCAGCCCCAGAGATCTGGGGAGTAAATGGGAGCTTTTGCTCAAAAGAAGGAAAAATGGAATTGTCTTAAGATAAGTTTCTGGGGGTCCTCAAAAAGTCCACAGAAAAATGTGTCCTATGAAAAAAATGCATTAACTTGTTGACGACCCCTCCTATAAGCATATTTCAAAATTTTCTGTAGAAGAATAAAACTTACCTTTTAATTTAATTTTTCTACAGACTTTTTGAAGTCTTCTCATATTACTCAGCAATACAAAGGAATGCAATACTTGGGGCTGGCATTGTGGCATAGCGGGTAAAACCACTGCCTGCAGTGCAGGCATCCCATATGGGCACCGATTAGAGTCCCTGCCACTCCTCTTCCGATCCAGCTCTCTGCTGTGGCCTGGGGAAGCAGTAGAAGACGGCCCAAGTCCTTAGGCCCCTGCACCCACGTGGAAGACTCGGAAGAAACTCCTGGTTCTGGACTGGCGCAGTTCCAGCCATTGTGGCTAATTGGGGAGTGAACCAGCAGATGGACAACCTGTCTTTCTCTTTCTGCCTCTCCTTCTCTGTGTAACTCTGAATTTCAAATAAATAAATAAATCTTAAAAAAAAAAAAAAAAAAGGAATGCAGTTCTAACGGAAACCACAGGAAGGACAGAACTTGAAAATGTATTGCAGGGTAGGCGCTGTGGCGCAGCAGGTTAATCCACCATCTGCAGTGCCGGCATCCCGTATGGATGCCCAAGTCCCGGCTGCTCCTCTTCCCATCCAGCTCTCTGCTGTGGCCTGAGAAAGCAGTGGAAGATGGCCCAAGTTCTTGGACCCTGCACCGACGTGGGAGACCCGGAAGAAGCTCCTGGCTTTGCAGTGGCGCAGCTCCAGCCACTGTGGCCAGTTGGGGAGTGAACCAGCAGATGGAAGACTTCCCTCTCCCTCTCTCTCCCCCTCTCACTGTCTGTAACTCTACCTCTGAAGTAAATAAATAAAATCTTCACACACACACACAAAGAAAATGTATTGCATTATTTCAAATAGGCCAGTCATGTGTGATTCCACTTATATCAGAGTCCGGAACAGCTCAATCCAGACGGCAGAGTAGATTAGCTGCCGCCTGGGGCTGTGGAGTCACGGGTGATGGCAATGGCCAAGGTGACGGCTACACACTGCCGAGCACCCTGGGCTTGACTGCATGTTAGGCAAAGCATACCCAGTTCAAAAAGGAATCCTTTTACACCTTTTTTATCTTGGGTTTAGGAAAGTTCTTGGGGCCGGCGCTGTGGCGCAGTGGGTTAATGCCCTGGCCTGAAGCGCCAGCATCCCATATGGGTGCCGGTTCTGAGTCCCAGCTGCTCCACTTCCAATCCAGTTCTCTACTATTGCCTGGGAAAGCACCCACACGAGAGACACAGAAGAAGCTCCTGGCTCCTGGCTTCAGATCGGCACAGCTCCAGCCGTTGTGGCCAATTGGGGAGTGAACCAGTAGATGGGAGACCTCCCCCCCTCCCCGCCTCTCCTCTCTCTGTGTAACTCTGACTGTCAAATAAGTAAATAAATCTTTTTTAAAAAAAGAAAAATTCTTAAAACATGTAGGAAAAACAGAATTTCTTTCCTTGCAACTAAACTCATCCGAGAACATTCAACTGAAGTCCACCGAGGGGGACAGCAGCAGAGGCCGCCCACAAGGACGGTGGGAAGTAACCTGCGGAATTTTCATCCCAGTATCCTGCAGGCAAAAGGCACAAGAACCACATCGAAACAAGCTTTCAGCACAGCCGTGAGGCCTCCTGTACCTTCTGGAAGTCGTCAAACTTCTTCTGCAGCACCTCGACCTGCTCCAGGTCCGCGCCGACCTCCTCGCTGGTCAGAGCAGCCTCCTTCTCGTTGATCCACTGCTGGAGTTCGTTGGCTTCACGGAACAACATGAACTTCTTGCAGCTCTTCTCCAACATGCCTTTGCGCTTCTCTCCCAGTTCCAACAGCGAGTGATACCTGACGCACGTCAAGAGGGTGACAAGAGGGCAAGGAAGGCGGTTAGCTGCCTGCAGACACTAACAGAAAGGCAAACCACTAGGCATCTCTGCGGTGTGGATCCAAGGTGTGAGTGTGCAATGATGATGCCCTAGTGAGAGGGCCAGGACACACATGAAGATGACGATCCCAGGGACCCACACTACAGCGTCAGGGGCAGCACGCGCCTCGTTGCTCACAGCTGGCTGTGCCAGCCAGGTACACTCATCCCCAGGCCAAGTTTGCGCTCACAGCATCACAACCACAAATGGCGGCAACCAAGCGTTCAGCATGGCGACACAGGGTTCATGCGACTACAGCTGAGAGATGAGATGAACTCGCTGGGCACAATGCACGCACAGCACTTTTTCCCTCCTTTGGCTCATTCTCTGAGCAGCCCCCAGGTATGTGTGTCGGGGGACAGGTTCACTGAGGGTTAAAACAGTCTGATACAGCATGTCTGTATCTCCCGATTGGCAGGTCACTTACAAAGTGAAACCTTTCTCAGGAAGTTTTGTCAAGTTCAGAAGGAAAATCAGAGTACAGGATACCTGTACTATTCCATTTCTGGAAGATTTTTTTAGGAAGAATCAAAACAGTATAACTCGTGGGAAGTAAAATACAAAAGGTCAAACTCCTAATATATTTGGAGATATGACAACAATGAACTTGATCAGAATTAAAGTTAAAAGATTTAAAAAAGTCTAGAATAACCGCCAAATCTGAGCTTCCCGAACAGCTAAGCCAGCAGTCGGTTACGGAGAATCAGAGCACACTGTGAGAGGCCTTTCTTCTCCCGACAGGCAGCGCTGTGGACCGGCTCTCAGGTGCACGCGGACGGCACTTCCCCACCACAAAACTAACAGGAAGCAAACCAGCACCACTCTGAACACACGGCTGTGCACAGAGGCAGCCAAGGAAAAGCACCACTGACTGACACAGCTCCACCAAAACCTCTTCCCTGTGAGTGAAAGCTGCACACGCGGTTCCTGCCGCCACCTCACGTCTGGATGAGCAAGGGCCTTCAAGAGAGCGGCAGAGGGAGCGTGGCCGGGGCAGCAGCGGACATGGGTGCTCAGCAAGGCTCTCCGCCTACTCACAGTTCTTCCACCTGTTTCATACGCAGAGATACACTGCCGGCCTCCTTAGTAACGCGCGTCCTGCACAGAAGGGGTACAGCAAAAGCACGCACACATTAGTGGGGTTAATCCACAGGGACGAAGAGCAGCAGCTCCAACCGGTGCCGCGATGGCGGATGCTTCGAGTGGGGAAAATGAAGGAGTCGCTCAAAGGCTCTTAGAAGCAGTCCAGGCCTTGACGGGAATCTCAGTAAGAAACAGCAGCCGAGTTGAATTAGAGGGTTAGTTCACCTTCACCTTCCTGACAAGTCTGCCGTACTTAAGGCAGGCTTTCCTGTACTGGAAACGCTGGCAATTTCACAAAGCAAGGCCAGGGAACAAACGAACCTAGAAAGAAACTGTACTGAGCGCTAACAGGTGATTCAGCCACACAGGCAGTCTACTGTTTTTGTGCTCCTATGCGGGTCTTCAAAAAGTTCACAGAAAATGAGTACTGACTTCAGAATTTTTGCTCCAAGGTAAACGTATCTTTTAGCTCCATTTTCTAGGAACTTTTTGAACTATCCTCACATGTGTGACCTAGGCCACAATAAGAAGCCACACTCAAACCTGTGCTGGCTCAACAGAAACAAATAACCCTGCCCCCATCAGGGTCAGAAGAGCTGTTACTCTCGACCCCAGTGGGAATGTCTTTTCTGAATATTTCCTAAATGTCCACAACTGTTGATTTCATTTAAGTGCGGAAAGATGCGCCCTGAAGGAGGGACACAGGTACCACAAGGGCTTGGCATACGGAAGTGGACAGGGCCACTTGGGAACAGTAACTTCCATTTCATCACACACAGCCGCTGGGGACACAGCGTTCCCAGCGGAGCTGCAGGCACGTGGAACCTCTGCAGATCGGACGGCACCAAGCACCTGAGCACGGACAGAAAGGTTAGGACGCCAGGGTTCGGGACGATGCCGTTAGGGGAGAGAAACTTAGGAACTAGGGAAGAAAACAACACACAGGAACAGGACCACCAGTCAGGGACTTGTGGCACACACAGGGAGGTCTGTGAAATACAAGGGACGTGGGGACAGCAGGGAGAGTGTGGCCGGGCTCCAGAAGCCACAGGACACTGCCCACACTTCCGCCACAGACACCGACGGAGCCCCAGTGCCAGCCGGCCCTTGGCACGACCGCATGGTCCTTACTGATTGTCAATCTGCTCCTGCCGCAGCGCTATGCTGCCTTGCTCTTCCAGAAGGTTCTCCCGGGAGGCTGACTGCGCGGGGTCCAACTTCTTCACGTACGCGGCGGGCACAAAACCCTGACGGTCATTCACTTCCACTTTCCACCAGTCCTGAGAAACAGTAGGAACATAACTGAAAGCAAATTCCTTACCCAAGAGAGGCCTGCGTGCCTGTGTGTATTACATGCACAAGACAGACTGCTACTCATGTTAAGAGGCCAGTGACAGTAACACTACCTGTGAGGAGCATCTGCCCCAACAGTCGAGCTGCCGCGTGGGACACCTGTGTCCCGCACCCCGGGGCCCGGTTTCAAGTTCTGGCTCTGCTTCTGATCGCAGCTTCTTGCTAATGCACACTCTGGGAGGCAGCAGGCAATGGTTCAAGCAGTTGGGTCCCTACCACTTGTAGGAGAGACCTGGACTGAGCTCCTGGACCCTGGTTTCGGTCAGGCTTGCTCAAGCTATGCAGGAACTGTGGAATGCCTTCATTGTGGAATGAACCATACTGACTGGGAGTTCTGTCTGCGTGCCTGCCTCCCAAGTTAATAAATATACTTTTTTTTTTTTTTAAGTCACATTGTACAAGGCTCTCTTGCTGCCCAACCAGGCATGGAGAGGGCCGCAAAAGCGGCAGCAGTGCCGTTTGCCGGGCATGCTGGCCTTCTCTTTGCTGACCCCAACTGCTGTCCAGCAGGGCAGCCACCGGCCACAGTGCTACCTTTCAGCAGGATGGAAGCAGACTCAATTAGGAACTCAGTTGCACTAGTCGTGTTTTAAGTAACTGTCACATATGGCTGGTGGCTGCCCAAGTGGCAGCACAGACACACTATTCCCACCATCACACGAAGTGCTGCTGGACAACACTGCTCTTGTATGAACCAGGGTTACAGCAGAGGCTGGCATGGCTGTCAGTCAGTCAACAAAAAGCTGGGAATCACCGGTTGTCTCAAGCTATCTGATGAGGGTGAGTTCCTGGCAATGTCTTAAGACAGAAGAGGCAGGATCGCTCAGGGTTAGTCAGGTAACACACGGAAGATGGTGGGCCTCTTCGCAAGGCCACTACCAAACCAGAATATGTCAAGGCAGAAAGGTGGTAAGATAAACCAGGCAGAACTTAGCCTGGGGAAGACAAGGCTTGCGGGCCTGTGGGGCGATGACACAGCCTGCAGTCCAGATTAACCACCAAGACATACGAGTTAGAGGTAGACTGCGGCTAAAGGGAGAGGGGTCCATCGGCACCTGTCCCCTGTCCAGTCGTGGGAAAGGTCGCCCTGGAGACTGCCACTCTGCACTACTTGCCCAACAGCAGCTCAGAGACAGCCACAGGAAGAATAGGTAAGAGCATCTGAAGGGGGTGACCCACAGGAGGCCCTCACTGCTTCCAGTTCCAGCCAGCCTCATTTCAGGGAGACAAGACCGCCCACAGACACCCACTGAGCAAACACGGTGGTGCTGTGATGGGAACACAGCCAATTTCCATGCTTGCCTTGTTGGTGCTGTTGAGCAGAGTGAGAATATCCCCCTTCTTCATGGTCACTTCTCGAGGACTCTTCTCCTGATAGTCATAAAGAGCCAGGACCAGCTCCTTGCCGGTCTCATCATCCATGGGGGCAACTTGTTGCTGAAAAACCGAGACAAGCAAGGCGGGTCAGAGGACGCCCACGGTGTGGCACAGGAACACCGACACTCGGCTCTAACAGCAGCCCCAAACTAACCACATGCACACTGAAGACCACTCTTCACCAAAGCAGGAGTTGTAGTGGTCTCGGATCTTTTAACACTCTCTTTTTAAACTGTCTGGAAGCCTGTGCCTCACAGGAGTTAACAGTAAAGTCACAAGAATGTGCCTGTGGCGCTAGCACTGTGGTGCAGCTGGTTAAGAATCTTTTCCCTGCAAAACTGGCATCCTGTACGGGCGCTGGTTCAAGTTCCAGCAACTCCTCTTCCCATCCAGCTCCTTGCTGATGTGCCTGGGAAAGCAGAAGATGGCCCAAGTACTTGGACCCTTGTCACCCATGTGGCAGACTGACATGGACGTCCAGGCTCCTGGCTTTGGCCCAGCTCAACTGAGGTCATTGTGGCCATTTTGGGAGTAAATCAAAAAATGGAAGATCTGTCTCTCCCTCTCCGTTACTCCTTCTTTCAAATAAATAATAATAAATAAATCTTGGAGACGGTGCTGTGGTGTAGGTTAAGCCTCTGCCTGCAGTGCTGGCATCCCATATGGGTGCTGGTTCGGGACCCAGGCTGCTCCACTTCCCATCCAGCTCCCTGCTAATGAACCTGGGAAAGAAGTGGAGGATGTCCCAAGTCCTTGGGACCCTGCACCCATGCGGGAGACCTAAAAGAAGCTCCTGGCTTTGGTCTGGCCCAATCCTGGGCTGTTGCAGCCATTTGGGGAATGAATCAGAAGATGGACGACTTCTCTAACTCTTTCAAAATAAATAAAATAATTCTTAAAAAAAAAAAAAGAATGCTGCTGAGACCATAATACCTGCTGGCAGTGTCTGGCCTCATCTCTCCCTGTCCCCGCGCTGTCCACCCCGCCACAAGTGACCTGAAACCAGACACTTACCCGGCAAGACTGAGCCTGCTCCCGCAAAGCCTGGATGCTGCTGCCGTAGGCGCTGAGGTCAGACATCAGGGCTTCGTGCTTCTTCAGTAGGGCCTGGAAGTGAAGCCACAGCTGCAGCGGCCGCCCAGCCATCTCCGGCCTCGGCTGCCTCCCAGCATGCCCCTCCCCGGAGCCTGTCTTCTCCTGCGCGACACTCTCTCCCTCGTTACACATCTGGACACATCTGGACACACAGGAACGTCGCGAAGCCGCCACCCTCCAGCTTAAGAACCAGGGCATCAGCAGCTCAGTGAGAGCTGGCTACCAGACCGCCCTTCCCCTTCCGCATTCTGGGCTGGGTCATTTCCCACCACCTCCCTCTTCAAAGGGTGTGCAGTTCTCCCAGGTTTGGGGAGAATCGTGTGCAGCTCATGTTAATATTCAGCTCCCTCTGGTTTGTGAAGACCAGCAGGCAGAGAGGCAGGTCTGGAGACTAGACCCAGGCCTGTCTGAGTCAGGGTCAGAGAACAGACGATCAGCAGACGCAGGCGTGAGTGCTGTGCTCCTGTGCACGCTGGTGTGTCTGTACTGCACGTATGTGTGTGGTGCAGAGGACAAAGACACAGGAAAGGCCAATGCGGGTGGCAGGTAATCGCCCTCCGCAGGTACAGAACAGATTTCCAAACGCCTCCAGACACGGGCACTGCGATGCCGACGTCCCACACCACCCGCTCTCCCCGCCTGTGCTCTGGGCTCACGGCACCTCGGCAGAGTCCTCGTCCTTCCCGTAGTCCGTGCTGCCCACAATGGGCTCCTTCTCCCGCATCCAGGACTCGGCTTCGTTGGCGTCCGCAAAGTACTGCTGGGCCTGCAGTGAGTCCTCCAGGTCCTGCCGCCGCTGGGAGGCTTTGGCCTTCAGCGCCTCCCACTTCTGGTTCAGCTCGTTAAGCTTGGCCTTCACATCTTCTGCCGCAAAATGGCCTGCAAGGCAATGGGAATTCTTTTAACCATTTATTTATTCCAAGGGTAGAATGCCAGAGAGGCAGGAGAGAAAGATAGATAGACTGATCTTCCATTCACTGGTTCGCCTCCCAAATGCCCGAAACAACTGCAATGAGGCTGAGCCAAAACCAGGACTGGGAACGCCAGCCACAGGTGGCAGGAACCCAAGTACTTGGGCCATCACCTCTGCCTCCCAGGTGCATTAGCGGGAGCTGGGCTGGAGGTGAGGAGCAGCCAGGACTCAGTGTGCCACAGTGGCCACTCCAGGCAGGGGAACTGAGGACGGACAGTCACAGAGGGATCAGAAGCAGCCTCTGTGTGTTCTTGGCACGTTCACTGCTGTGACCGGCGGGCCAGGCCCTTTCCAACTCCTTTTGTAGATCTTTCTAGACTCTAAGAAGCAGACGCCACAGTAGGCATCCTGATACATCATAGACAGAGTGAAGCCGGCGCCCCGCGGTTCAGTTACTGCGACACGCACGCAGGCCTCCACCAGCCGCTCCACCTACGCAGCTCATGTGATCCTCACAACTTCATCAGGAGGAGGTGTTGTGAATGCAGGAAATCCAGGCTCAGAAAACGTGAGGCCCCGTCCGGGTGACACAGTAAGAGAGAGGTGGATCCCAGCCCCTTAGCCCAGGAAGCCGTGCCCACATCCAAGGGCGGGGACACACAGAGCAAAACCAGCCGTGTCCGGAGACGACCCCACTCACCTTCCTCCACCATGGCGCTGCCCTTCTGCGTGACTGCTTTGATGCGGGGCTCGTGTCCGGCGATTTCTGCTTGTAGGGCCTGGTGCTTCTTCAGCAGATTCTGGACTCCAATCAAATCCTTGCCTGGAAGCAGGAAACACTCCCTCGTTACCCAGCCACGAAGAGAGAGGTCAGCACCAACCTGTAACTCTTCACTACCCCTACGGCACCAGGGCAATAATTTAAACCTGACCCTGTTATTCCGACGTGCGTCCCCTCCATGCCAATACCGCACGGCCCTTCCTTGGCTTGATCCCCACCTGGTGCAGGCAGACTGACCTCTGTTGGTGGATGCAGCAATGGGTTCCTTCTCTCGAATCCACGTCTCCTCATCCTCCACGTCACGGAAGAGCTGCTGCAAGCGCAGGGAATCGGCCAGCTTCTGCTTTCGGGCAACCATGGGTTCCTTGAGAGCCTCATAGCGAGCCACGAGGGCTTCCTGCTTTTTCTTGATATTGTCAGCATCAAAGTGGCCAGCATCCTGGAACTGGCGGGCCTGGATGGTGATGCCGTCAATTCGATCCTGCCAACAGCACAGGACAAAGTCGTGAGTTTGGACTGGTGTTGAGCCACTATGTTCTGGACGTTTTCAGGCTAACGTTGATCTTTTGGGTAAGGGGTTATGGTATCTCCAAAAAAGTTAACATGGGCCTGCTGCCATCCCCACGGGGGTCTGGCTGCCGTCTCCTTCCTCATTTCAGGCTCCCAGAGGCTATCAGGTGAGACTTCACTTACTTAATGTGAGCAGCAGAAGCACCCGAGTCATCTAGGAAAGCCAGCACACCGCATCCCTCCCCAGACTAGCCTGGTCTTCAAAGTCCCGCCACTCCTGCGTCCAGCCCCCAAGGCGCAGGCTACCTGGTGCGCGGCCACGTCGGCCTCCAGCAGGGCGTGCTTCTTCTGGAGGTTCTGGACATTAGTAAGATCTTTGCCGTAATCGTCGGACGCCAAGTGACCTTCCACTTCATACAGCCACAGCTCGATATCCTCCACGTTGCGGTTGAACTGCTGCTGCTGGTTAGCTTCGCGAAGCTTTATTCCTGTCCAGGGAGGGAAGTTCCAGTTCCTGCTGGTTAACACGACGCTGGCACCAACAGCGCTTCACTTGTATTACAGAGATGATGAAAGCACACTCTGTGACCTCTGTCCTACTTCCTACAGGGTAAATCGGAAGCTGTCTGGGAAAGCCTTCCAGACGTCAGGAGACAGGCCGTGAGAAGCACTCGTGCCCTTGGCTCACAGTGGAGCCCAACTGTTTCCTTCTCAGACTCCCCTGTCAACCTCACGTGCTCGACCACACGGACCAAGCCAGCAAAGCGACAAGAACCCAGGCCAGCTCCTACACAGCAAGCAGTCCCCCACACCCTGCCTGGCGGGGTGGGGTGTGTCCCTCAAACCCTGCACGAGAGGGAAAGGCCGGCACAATGCAGCGTCACGCTGTCCCCACCTTTCAGCTCGGTGGCCTCCAGCAGCTTCTTCCACAAGCTGATGACCTCATTCATGCGAGCTGCAACTTCATCCTTGGCGTAGTGGTCGACGTCAATCAGCTTTCGCCCGGCTTTCTCCAGGGCATCGATGCGGCTCTGGTTTGCTGAGAGCTCAGCTTCAAAGGCCTGATGCTTCTGAACTTTGCCCTGCAGGTTGGATGGGTCCTGCCGACAAAGGAAAGAAGGGAGCCGACCTTAAACCTGCGCTGCCACGTTACCTCCGTACTCCTCTTCACGCGCAATGCACGTCAGTGGACGTTAGACTGGGCGCTCTTTGGGCACTGCCTCTGTGGGAGCTGCGCTTGGCTGGCTGACCAGTGCTGCACAGCAGTGCCACAGCGCCTTACCTTATACGCTTCATCCGTGGCCGTTTTCATCTTCTCGTTGACCCAGCTCTTGAGCTCGTCAGAATCACGGAAGAACTGCTGCAGGTGGAAGGAATCGGCCAGCTGGGCGCGGCGGTACATGGCTCGCTCGTGAAGGGCATTTCGGCGGCTCAGTAGCTGGAAGACAAGGATTCCCGTGAGTCTCCAGTCCTCACGCCCAACAAGATGTCCAGCTCACGGGATTCCACTGCATTATCTGTCGTAGAGGGGATATTCACGTGCAGACAGGGAGGCACACACAGAGCCTGGACACTTACAGCATCGCGGCGGGTGGCCACGTCTTCCATTGCATAGTGGTTGTTCTGAATCAGCTTGGTTGCAAACTCATCTAAAGCCTAGAGAGGAAGACACAGTTTCTCACTGGTAAGCACACGACTCCCTACCTTCATCTCAAGGGAGAGGCCACGGCTGCTCAGGGACAGAACACTGTGAAGTCAGCACAGGTCGAGGCGAGCGTCAAGGCTGGTGACATCTTCTCCTGTAACTTGTGCTTGGTGTTAGTAGCCAGATACAGCAAGACCGTGCTAGCTCCACTCAAGAATGCAGATAACAGCAGCGACCTGGTGTCTGACAGGGGTCAGATGCAGAGCCTAACTGAATTACTCCTAATTCCTCAGCTGCCAGGTTGCCACCCAGCAGGTATTTCATCGCTTTGTCTCCAACAAGACGGCGTATCATCACCTGCGATTTTAAGTGCTCGGGACACAGATCCTCCAACAATCTGTTCAGAGATGCTTTAGAAAAAGAGACCTCTGGGGGCTGGCGCTGTGGCGCAGCGGGCAAAGCCACCACCTGTGGTGCCGGTGTCCCATATGAGCGCCGGTTTGTATCCCAGGTGCTCCACTTCCAATCCAGCTCTCTGCTGTGGCCTGGGAAAGCAGCAAAGAATGGCCCAAGTCCTTGGTCCCCTAGAGCTGTGTGGGAGACCCAGAGGAAGCTCCTGGCTCCTGGCTTCAGACTGGCCCAGCTCCAGCCACTGCGGCCATCTGGGGAGTGAACCAGTGGATGGAAGACCTCTCTCTCTCTGCCTCTCCTTCTAACTCTTTCAAATAAATAAATAAAGCTAAAAAAAAAAAAAAAGAAAGAAAGAAAGAAAGAAAGAAAGAAAGAAAGAAAGAAAGAAAGAAAGAAAGAAAGAAAGAAAGAAAAAGAGGCCTCTGGTGTCCTCTAAGGATCGGCGGAGGCTCTGACAGGGGCCTTACTGTAATCTTCTCCTCCTGGGCGCTGAGGGATTTCTCGAAGTCTTCGTGCTTCTTCAGAAGGGCCTCCACGCTGTCCAGGGAATCGCCCAAGTCTTCATTCAGCAGGAACGCCTTGCAAGAGGACACACAGTGTTCACAGCGATGCCCTAGCCCTCTAATCACCTAAGACTTGAAAGCAAAGGGTATTCTGGCCAACACACAAAAAGAAAGAGGTGAGTAACTTCTGAGCTCTGCCGCCAAGTCTGAAGTCCTTGCAGAGTCACTGAACGTCAATCTGGCATCATCATGAACTCCTTGTTCCACTAATACTTTTTACAAATAGCTTTTGTAGTTCCTACGAGAATTAGATTATCCATAACACTAAATTCTAAAACACAAAACTTTAGTGAAAAAGGGGAGGGAGGGAGGGAGGGAGGGAAGGAAATGCCCATCACACTAACCTCAAACTCTGGGGCCCTTTCCTGAGGGCCCTGTTTTCTGCACAGGGACAGAGGGTGGCCAAGTCCTCTCCTCACTTGATTCAGGACTGAAATGAGGCCAAGTTCCTCAAACAAACACCCTGACCACCTGAGACGTGGACAGAGCTCGGGCTTCCCGCTCAGTGAAGAGGCCGGGCTCCTGCTCGCGGCTCACCTCTTGTTTGCTCATCCAGTTGTCCACCTGCTCGGTGTCGCGGTAGAAGAGCTGCAGGTCCATGCACTGCTCATACTGCTGCCGGCGCAGCTCCCACAGCTCCAGCAGGGCGGTTCTCTCCTCCGAGAGGACAGTCAGCTGGGAAGGAGGGGAGCCAGCGTTAGTCCTGAGGCCTTCGCCGGATGCAAAGGCTGCCCTACAATTTCTGATCCTAGCGCTAACCTCAGGCCTTTTTCTGATGTGTGAAAGGGGATGAGCTACATTCAGCTGTATGTGGAAATCAGGTCACAAGAAATACATGAAACACCTTGCGTGTGCACCAAACACAAGCAGGCAGGCCCTGTTCTACTGAACCAAGTGGTAGCTTGTTGGCACGTGATTACAACTGTTTCAGGTAAAAATGCTAAGTAAATGCATAGGTCAAAGCAAAGTGCATGGATGTGAAGTGAGTGAAACAGCCGTTTAAACTCAATCAAGGGGTGCTTCATGAAACACCTTAGACCCACGAAGGCCCAGGACAGAGCTGAGGCTTGGAGCTACTGGTAACAATGTCTTCGCAACATCTCTTCTCCTGTTTATTAAAAGAGAAATGTACACTGTAGTCTCCCTAAGCTGTAAGGACGTTTGTTTCATGGATGACTGGGAGCAAAGCACTGAACTCCATGGTTTTCTCTCCTTCACATGTGTAAATCCAGCAAATTCAGCATAGTAAGAGTTTAACAACAATAATAAATAACAAATTATAATGCACTGTAATCAAGGCTATTGAAAACATGAATTATTTCTAAATTTTCCATCAATATTGTTAGACCGTGGTTGACTACAGGTGACTGGAATCATGGGAGGCAAAACTGCAGGTAAGGGAGGGCTCTCGTGTATGTACCTAATGTTCCTCAGGAAATTTTATACCTATATTATCGCTTTATAAGGATCTGTTGCCTCTTTTGCTATCTACTGGTGCAGGACAGCTCCACTACGGGTCCTCTACGGGGCGGTAACAGCTGTCGGACGTGCGGTAAGAAGCTCGTGTCCTCCCTGGAGCTCCTGTTCTCCTCTTACCTTCTCCCTCACTTCATCCGAGGCATAATGGCCAGCAGCAAGCAATGCCTGTCCGGACTCATCTGCAGATTTAAAGCTATCTTCGTGAGCATCGATCTCACCCTGCAGGGAGGCAAAGTTCGAGTTACAGCCGGCAGCTGCTCAGAGAGCAAGTGGTGGACTTTCCCAGTCACTGCAGTCAGACCATCACCTCCTGAATGAAGAAGACGACAGGCCTGGCCAGGCTCCCCCAGAGCAGTCTGGGTCGTCAGCGTGCACCGCTTACCGAGAAGTCGAGAAGTCGACTGCGCGGGAGCTGTGTGCCACTCGCCATTCACCGAGTTTCCGCCCACTCACTTGGCCGAGCTGGCTCGTCTCCTCCACTGGTCTATTTGTCCCCTGGTGCAGGTTAACTTTCTAATAGCCCCGGACAGGGTGGGTCCCTCCCCAGGCTCCACTGAAATCTTCAAAATTACCTCCGCTACTTTTGACCATTTTTCTTCCAAGTCAATTTTAGAATTCGCTTATCTACAAACACACACAAACACACACACACACACACACACACACACACACACACACACTGGGCTTTTGACTGGCACTGAACATATGAGAATAATCCAAGAAGTTCATGGAAAAGTAGAATTAAAAGATAAGTTTATCTTGGTGCAAAAAATTTTGAAAGCAAAGTAGTTTTCCCATGAACTTCTGGACATGCCCTCATGGATATCCTGGGGAGAATTTATACAACAGGGCACGCCAGCTGCACGCCAGCTCAGTCACTGTCTCAGTTTCCTGGCATGTCTTTCAACAGTTTATCACTTTCTCCACAAATGTGAGTAACTTTTGTTACATTTATTCCCAAGTACCCTACATTTTCTGCTGTGATTATAAGCAGTATTTTCAAAACTCAGCTTCTGTTGCTAGCACACAGGGACAATGTTTGACTTTTGTACACTGATTTGCTAACAGAGCCTTAGACTCTCTCAGAGGGCTTCAGAGTAACAATTTTTTTTTTTTTTTTTTTTGACAGGCAGAGTGAACAGTGAGAGAGAGAGACAGAGAGAGAAAGGTCTTCCTTTGCCGTTGGTTCACCCTCCAATGGCCGCCGCTGCAGCCGGCGCACCGCGCTGATCCGATGGCAGGAGCCAGGAGCCAGGTGCTTTTCCTGGTCTCCCATGGGGTGCAGGGCCCAAGCACCTGGGCCATCCTCCACTGCACTCCCTGGCCACAGCAGAGAGCTGGCCTGGAAGAGGGGCAACCGGGACAGAATCCGGCGCCCCAACCGGGACTAGAACCCGGTGTGCCAGCGCCGCAAGGTGGAGGATTAGCCTATTGAGCCACGGCGCCGGCTTCAGAGTAACAATTTTAAAGATGCTATTTAGGGGCCAGCACTGTGGCACAGCGGGTTAAAGCCCTGGCCTGAAGCGCCGGCATCCCATATAAGCGCAGGTTCTAGTCCCAGCTGCTCCACTTCCGATCCAGCTCTCTGCTATGGCCTGGGAAAGCAGTGGAAGATGGCCCAAGTCCTTGGGCCCCTGAACCCACGTGGGAGACCGAGAGGAAGTTCCTGGCTTTGGATCGGCGCAGCTCCAGTCATTGCAGCCATCTGGGGGAGTGAACCAGCGGATGGAAGACTTCTCTCTCTCTCTGTCTCAACCTCTCTCTGTAACTCTGTCTTTCAAATAAATAAAATAAATCTTAAAAAAAAAAAAAAATCCTATGTAGCAGTGCTTCCCAAGCTTGCTTAAAGAACTTCCATTCTGGGGCTGGCACTGTGGCTCTGTGGGTTAAAGCCTTGGCCTGCAGCACCAGCATGCCATATGGGTTGCTTTGGGTCCTGGCCACTCCACTTCCCATCCAGCTCCCTGCTAATGCGCCTGGGAAGGCAGCAGAGGATGGCCCACGTGCTTGGGCCCTGCACCCATGTAGGAGACTCAGATGAAGCTCCTGGCTTTGGCCTGGCCCAGCATGGTTTGTTGTTGTCATTTGGGAAGTGAACCAGTGGATGGAAGATCTCTGTATCTCCTTTTCTCTCACCCACTGTAACTCCTTCAATAAATAAATCATTTTTTTCTTTTTTGGACAGGTAGAGTTATATACAGTGAGAGAGAGAAGAGAGAGAGAAAGGTCTTCCTTTTCCATTGGTTCACCCCCCAAGTAGCTGCTACGGCCAGCATGCTCCGAAGCCAGGAGCCAGGGGCTTCCTCCTGGTCTCCCATGGGGTGCAGGGCCCAAGCACTTGGGCCATCCTCCACTGCCTTCCCGGGCCACAACAGAAAGCTAGACTGGAAGAGGAGCAACCGGGACAAAATCCGGCGCCCCAACCGGGACTAGAACCCGGGGTGCCAGCGCCGCAGGCAGAGGATTAGCCAAGTGAGCTGTGGTGCCGGCCTCAATAAATAAATCTTAAAAAAAAAAAAAACAAAAACTGCTTCCCTTTCAAGATAATACCTATTACAGCTCACATAACTCGTTTCCCATGGAACATACTTCGGGGAAATACCAGAAAAACACACTTAGACTTATTCAAACCAACCATGAAATCTGGCTTAACAAAGACATTTTTTCAGATGGCACAGGGGTATGTGAAGTTGTGCAGCTGTACCCGACTAGAACCAGCCTCTCTGCTTCTGTAGGTCCCAGGTAATCTGACAATGGATCCAGTCAGCTCTCGATCAGAGCAGGTAGAGCAGGTCTCCAGAGACAAGCCCAACAATCCTTACGGGGACAGCCACCTGTGGATACCGTGCTGACAACTCCCACTCGGTCCTCACCACTCAGCGACATGCTCACGTTTAGGCTAACGGCCTCACTTCTGGCAGGCCCTGCACACTACCTTGTGCTCCTGGTGCCTGTCTAGAAGGGCTTCGGCCCCGGCCACGTCGTTGGCAAGCTCGTCTGCGTTGATGAGGGCTTTCATCTCAGTCACCCAGCTGGTGAGGTCCCGGAAGTCGGCAAGGAAGCGCTGGAGCCTAGGGAGAAGCACAGGTCAACCCCCAGACGTCTCCAGTGCAGGTCCCAGGGCGCAAACGGCCTCCCCACGGCTCTTCCATGTTCTCCCAATTCTGAAAAACCATACCAACTCTCGTCTGGGAAATACACACTCTGCTCAGTGCAGAATGAAAAGGAGAGCGAGAGAGAGAGCTGAAATCATCCTTCAGGACTCAGGTTCCAGCACTGGCATTATGCCACAGCAGGTTAAGCTGCCACCTGGGACGCCACCACCCCAAATGGGCGCCGGTTCAAGTCCCAGCTGCTCCACTTCTAATGCAGCTCCCTGCTAATGACCTGGAAAGCAATGGAAGATGGTCCAAGTGCTTGGGCCCCTGACACTCACATAGGAGAGCCAGAAGCAGGTCCTGCTTCCTGGCTTCAGCTTGGCCCAGCCCTGGCCACTGTGGCCATCCAGGGAGTGAACCAGCAAATGGGAGATCTCTCTCTACAACCCTGCCTTTCAAATAAGTAAATAAACCTTCAAAAAACCAAAACACTTGAGTTCTCTCCCTCACTATAACGCCCCAATCTCATCCCAGATTCTCTACTGATTCCTGGGTTCAACCCCTGGCGGGGACGAAGCATGATTTTGCTCTCCAGTCCCTGTTTACTCGCTACCAGGCTATGCCACAGGACGCCCAGAGAGCTGCAGGGACACGTTTCCGTGCCCGGGCACTCTGCAGTGATACAGGCTAAAGAAGCTGTAGACTACACGCACGTCATGCACTTTAAAGCTGCCGTCTCCAGCCAAACACAGTGAAGGAGAAGCGATGGCACTGTCTAGGCAGGTGGGCTCTACCTGGTGGGTACCCTCAGCCCCGCCCGCCCCTGCTCTCTGCAGAAGTCAGCGACAGCGGCTGGGAAGCACGGGGCAGGGTCTCCACCTGTACGAGTCGTTGAGTCGCGCGTGTCTTTCCGCTGCCAGAGTGCGGATCTGCTCCCAGTTGGTGATCAGCTCTTCCCGCTTCACCTGGATCTGGGTGGCACTCAGAGGGTGGGACTGCTGCAGGCGGTCAGCCTCGGCACACAGGGCTTTGACCTAGAAACACACCCTGTCAGAGCTCCTCTCCTGACCCGGGGGAACCGCCTGTAGGATTAGCAGCCTTCAAGACCCACCTTGTCCTCTAGGGCGGCAAGATCTCTCTCCAGGCCCTCGTGCTTCCGAAGCAGAGCCTGAACACTTGCCAGATCTCGCCCAAAATCGTCAGAGGCCATTAACTGCTCCTTTTCCTTAATCCAACTGATAGTCTCATCCACATCCCTACAGAACAGGGCACCCGTTAGCAGCATGACCGTGCAGGGAACAGTGAGTACTACACGGGGCCAAGACCCAGTCTGCCCTGCCACCCCACATACACGCCACGCACACCATTACCGAGCCCTGCCCGGCAGAAAGGCACCCACTCGGGCTCAGTACCTGTTGAAGCGCTGGACCTCGGCTGCCCCGAGCAGCTTCCCCTGTCTCTGAAGAGCCAGCCCCTTGAGCCGCTGCCAGGCCGCGTTCACCTCATCCTGCTTAGTCTTGATCAGCTCCTCCTCAGGGTGCTGCTCCTAAACAAGGCAGAGCAGAAGACAGGGTGGGGTCTACAGCCTCAGGCTCCTCCCACTGCTACACTGGGGGTGGCTCCTCCGGGTATCCGAGCAAATCTTCATCAAGCCGAAGAAAATCCCAGCAGAAGAAATACTGGTCTTGTGTTTGAAACTCAATGAACTGCAACTCGGAAGAGCTTCTACTTCTCACGTAGAAGAGGAGATCCACTGCCTGTCCCTCAGGGTAGGGTGCTAGTGTGGACAGTGGTTCTGCGCATCAGTAACAAACACCTTTATGTTAACAAACACCTGGGCTGCAACCCCGTGACTGCCTTACCCACCTGCTCAGGAACCGGGCACTGCCGAGTTCACGAGGCTTCGGGGCTGACGGGTTTGCTCCTGCTCTAGACTTGAAACATTTCTGAGTCTCCTGCTCCATGGTGGGTGTTTGGCACAGCAGTTGAAATGTCGTTTGGGATGCTTGTAGCCAATATTGGGAGTGCCTGGCTAGAACCCGGCTCCTCCTTTTTTTAATATTAATTATTTATTTATTTGAAAGGCAGAGTTACAGAGAGTCAAAAAGAGAGGTCTTCCATCCACTAGTTCACTCCCCAGATGGCCACCAATGGCCAGAGCTGGGCCAATCCAAAGCCTGCAGCCAGGAGCTTCTTCCTGGTCTTCCACGCGAGTACAGAGGCCCAAGGACTTAGGCCATCTTCTACTGCTTTCCCAGGTCATGGCAGAGAGCTGGACTGGAAGTAAAACAGCTAAGACTTGAACCAGAGCCCATATGGGATGAGGGCACTGCAGGTGGCGGCTTTACCCACTACACCACAGTGCCGGCCCCACTTCTCTGCTTCTGAATCAGTTTCCTGCCAGGCGCACCCTGGGAGGCAGCACTGATGGGTGAAGTATCCGGGTCCTTGCTGCCCATGAGAGACTTGGATGTAGCACCATGTACCTGGGTTAGCTGGCCCAGGGTTAGCTGTTTGTGGGCATCTGGGAATGAACCAGTGGGTAGAGGATCTATAGATACACAGAATTCCATATAGATAAATAGAATTGAATTCCATATAAATAGAATTTTGGCCGGCATCGCGGCTTACTAGGCTAATCCTCAGCCTGCGGCACCAGCACCCCAGGTTCTAGTCCCAGTTGGGGCGCTGGATTCTGTCCTGGTTGCTCCTCTTCCAGTCCAGCTCTCTGCTGTGGTCCGTGAAGGCAGTGGAGGATGGCCCAAGTGCTTGGGCACTGCACCTGCATGGGAGACCAGGAGGAAGCACCTGGCTTCTGGCTTTGGACTGGCGCAGTGCACCGGCTGTAGCAGCCATTTTGGGGGGTGAACCAACAGAAAAGGAAGACCTTTCTCTCTGTCTCTTCTCTCTCTCACTGTATATAACTCTACCTGTCCAAAAATAAATAAATAGATAAATAAAAGATATATAGAATTTTAAAATTTAAAAATAAAAATATCCTTCTGCATCAGCCACATTTTGGTATTTTTGTTTTGATTCCATTAAAAATAACAACTAGGGCTGGCGTTGTGGCACAGTGAGTTAAGCTGGTACCAGTTTGAGTCCTGGCTACTCCACTTCCAGTTCCTTGTTAATGTGCCTGGGAAAGCAGCAGAAGATGGCCCAAGTACTTGGGCCCCTGTACCTACATGGGAGACCTAGACAGCGTTTTAGGCACCTGGCTTTGGCCTGGCCCTGCCCAAGCCATTCCAGACATGGGGGGAGTGAACCAGCAGATGGGAGATCTCTCTCTGTATCTCCCTCTCTCTGTAATCCTGCCTTTTAAATAAAACAAATCTTAACACAACAACAAAAAACATATAAAGGATGGCTGATACTGTGGCACGGTGGGATGGGCTGTGCTGCGACACCAGCATCCTCTACGGGAGCACTGGTTCAAGCCCTGGCTGCTCTGCTTCCAGTCTAGCTTACGCTGCTGTGTCTGGGAAAGCAGTGCATGATGGTCCACTACCCACGTGGGAGACCAGTATGGCTCCAGGCTCCTGGCTTCCCTCTGGCCCAGCCCTGGAAACTGTAGCCATTTGGGGAGTGAACCAGTGGATGGAAGATTTCTGTCTTTCCCTTTTTAACTCTGCGTTTCAAATAGATAAATAAATCTTTAAAAATACGTATGTAAGGTAAAGAGGTGATGTAATTCAAGGGTCCAGCACCATCTGTCTGTGAGCCCGGGGGCTTGGCCTGCCTGCTCCCCTCACGCACAGCCCTGGGATGGCCCAGCATGTGCGGAGGCACACCCGTCACTGTGGAAGGCTGAGGTCTTCTGAGGGACACTGGCTGTCCTTCCTCTTAATCACTCATCAGAGAAAGGGAACACTTACCAGGCCTGAAGCAGATCGACAAATGTGAAACCCATACCTCCCGAGTCCAATCTCCCTAGAATTCCCATTTGTTGACGTGTCCGGAGCACCCTGAACTTCGCAGTGGAAGGAGAGGATAAGGGAGCCGCTCAGGGAACAGCACACACAGGTGCTGGGGAAGGGATGTCGCTCCCCACCTAATGGGCTCCAGAGCTGCCTGCCAGGGGAAGAGCCCAGTGAATACAGGGTTCCCCCGGCTCCCAACAGAGTCCAAGGAAGCTTCAAGTCAAAAGGGAAGGGAGGAGCAGGCCGGCCCCATGGGTGTCTGCCAAAGCCAAGCAAGCAGCTGCCGCCACACCCTCGTCTGAGAAACCTTGAGACCCAGCTTCCACAGCCCAATAAAAGCTTCCTCTGGCTCCACCCGAAAACCGGTGGAGGAAACAGACCACATGAACTCTGCCCTTCCTGCAAGTTGAAAGCATGCTCTCACGAGGAGTGATCAGCACTGGCCTTCCTCAGACCTCAACGACAGTCTCAGGTGTGTGTGCTTACAAAAACGTGCTCTCAGAAATTGGGAAGCCAGTAACCAAAATCGCCGTCAGAATACACTGGAGAGTCAACGTGATCGTGCGTGAGCAGCACACAGCTCTCGGCTGTTTACCTGAACGAGTTTGGCAGCAAACTGGTTCACTTCATTAACTCTTTCTTCGTGAGCAGCCATATCTGTTTGAAACTCTTCGAATTTCTTTTGTAGGACTTCCACGTGCTCCAGGTCCTGGCCTAGCTCCTCGGAAGTCACAATTGCTTCCTACACAGGGCCACAACAAAGCAGTGTCAGCAGCCAGCCTGGGGGCAGAGGCTCCCAGAAACCTACCAGGAAACACACAGACTGGAAATGGGGCCATGTTAGCGTCAATGGACGCAGGGCGCGTGGGCTCCTCCCACAGTGAAGAGGCTGAGCTCACAGCACTCCTGCCTCAGACTCTGGTTTCAGAGTCATGGAGCAGAACAGACCCAGCAGGCGACAGCAACTCCCCGCCCCCACCCACGCGCCTCTCAGCTGCAGATCCTGGAGGGGCCTCTCCCCGCACTGGGAAGGGCGTGGCAAACGCTCCCGCCCCAGGCGCACCTTGTCGTTGATCCAGTCCATCACGTCCTCGCACTCGCGCAGATACTGCACCAGCTTCTGGGCCTGCAGCAGCTTCACCCCCTTCTCCCGCATCTTCTCCAGAAGTAAGTCCCACTGGCGGTGCAGCTCCTGCAAACGCGTCTGCGGGTAAAAAGCAGACCTCCCGTCAGACTACAAGCGGCGCTCCGGGATCGCGCTCCTCCGCACGGTCCGACAGCTTACCTACCGCTTCACGGAATGGGGTGGAAGCGCACCCTTCAGAGTGGCTTGGTGTGTTTTCAACAACAACCGACCTTTCATAGGAAGGTTTATTCTACTTCACTTTAGGAAAACTATTAAATAATTAAAGTGGGATTCCTAGGCTGGAGCTAGGGAAGGGAAGTGAGGAATTAACACGGGAACTGAGAAGTAACTGAAGGGCACACTCGGAAGCCACAGAGGCAAGCAGAAACACAAAGATGCCTCCCAGACATGACTGCAGAGATGACGAGGCACAACAGGAAAACCTCAGCATAAACGTGGAAAGGATGGACGTCCTGAAATTATTCCAAAAATTATTCTCGGCAGAAGTTCTGGGATTTTGATGGAAAAATGCAGCTCGTGGTATAACATTTCACGAGGCTTATTTCAAACTCCACAAGTGGCAGCCACAAGGCCAAACATACTCAGCTCCCAGCATCTTCAGGTGCTCACCGCACAGGCACAGTAAGGACTTGTCAGGAAGTGGGGGGAGTGACAATCAATCCGGTGGCCAATCCAACCTCAGTGCCGTGATGACACCCACCCGAGATCCTGGGAGCTTGTGAAAACGCTGAGAGACAGAAGAAAACCAACAGGAGAGAAGTCTGGGATCCACCCATCATTGACAGGCCACTCCCAGCAAGATAAACGTGGAAGCCAGGGAGACAGTCAACACGGGTGGATTCCCTTGGAAACCAGGGTGTGTGTTTCCCTGGAAAGGAGAAAGCGGTAGGGAAATCAACGTCACACCCTTCACGTGCGCGCTGCTGGGACCAGCGCGAGCCTCCACGGAGGAGAAAGCGAGAGGCACTGCAAGGCAAGGCGGAAAGACAACCACACAAGTCGGTGCTCCACCTACTCGGATGTGGGACCCGATGTGGGTGGCCGTGACTATGGGGCGCCACGCCGTCCGGTACGGTGTGAAAGTCTAAACCAGTGACACACAGGTTATAACGGACACAGACAAGGCCTCCCACCCACCCGCCCTCCTCTGTGCTACGGCTTCCTGCCAAACTGAAGTGCTGAGCTATGTGGCCGACTAAGCTCCCGAGCCAGGATCACTACCGGAACTGTGGGCGTGAAAGTCAAGAGCTCCCGGCCACAGGAGACTCGAGAGAAACCTCGCACAAACTTCGTTTTCACACACTCAGGAACTAGGGCAAGGCTGATTCCAGGACTAAACAACCTTCCCACTGGTGCTGTATCTGATCTTGCAGACTACAGGTTAGGCAGAGTCCGGTTTCACAGGCTTCCTACGGTCTGAGAAAGTGAGTGGGCAGGGAGGCAGGTGTGTCACCCACACACCCCATGCGGGCGGGGTGGCGGACAGGAAAGCCTGGTCTGACGTCTCAACAGGGACAGGAGCTTTCAGAGAAGCAGCTGTGGAAAAACTGAGGCAAGAAGACGGGAATGAAAATTAAGCCAATAAATGGGACTGGAGAGGAAGGAGCAGCCTGCCATGCCTCAGAGAGGGGTGACCTGGAAAGTTCCCCAGACTGAGCCCCTGTTTCTGCACTGCTATCACATGGAGGGCAGGGCCACCTTGCCAGCTTACTACAAACATTCGAGATCAGCAAACTCTCCAGAGCCAAACAGCGACTCGGCAAACAGTGCACAGCACTTTCACTGTTGCTTTAATTAGCTCTCTAACAGGACAGAGGGCACTCCGACATGAACAAGGTCAGCGGTGGGGTCTCCCCTCCTGCCAGGTCACTCACTGGACCCAGCCCGTGACCCAGTCCTCGGGTTCACCATCTGGGACCTGCTTACACCACTAGGCAGCAACCCCATGTACTCTGGGAAAACAACTTCTATCAAGGAAAGAACAGGCGTACTGATTTCATTTACTGCAAGACACTCTACAAAATAATGGGAAAATGGGCAGATAAATATTTGCATTTAATTACAGAAATATATATTATATTGCCCAAATAAGCTGAATGTATAAACAGCTGGTCATATGGCATTCGGAATCCATTTTTTGACTGGCAATTATTAGTAGTCATAGTTAATAATTATTAGTCATAAGCCCAGAGCTAATGGCAGGTCTTCACGATGAGACTGAGATCAGCAGGGCAAATGTGGGGCAACCGACAGTCACAGAGGGCATGGAGACTGCGAAGGGCGACGAGGGCAGGGTCACTCCCCACCCTCCAGCTGAGGCTCAAGAACACGGCTTCCAGGACTGCTGCGACGTGACAAGGACTAGACAAGCCTGGGTCCTAGTGCAATGGCCTTTAGATGACAAAGAACCAAACCAAACACACAGCCAGACACAAGGTCTAGTAAAGAGAGAGTCCAGTCGTGAGAAACTCGTGTGCACACCTCGTCATAAGGGTGTTGCTCTCCCTCAGCACCTTGGGACTGGAAACGGGAAACAAAGCAGAGAAAGACCAACCGCTGCTCCACTCCAACGTACCGGCACCAACGCAAGCTGGGCCAGAGTGAGCGAGGACTCCTGCCTCTCGCCACCACCATGGAACAGAGGCACCACGAGTCATTTCTCGGAGCACAGCCTCGAACTGGCTGGCCGCCCAGAACCCTGTCACCAGCTCTGAGGGCAAGCCACCGAGACTCAGCCCTCCGCACTGAGACGACTTCCGTTCAGTGCTGCAACGGCTCCTACCTTTGCATCCCAACCCCAGAGGGCACTAACAGGCTCTCCCATCTGAAGCCCATCTACACGTGTATTTTATGGGATCTCACTCAGAGTATAATCTATAAAAAGAACACTGATGTCCTCACTGACTGTACAAATACTTCATGCTGAACCACATAACCGAGGCAAGATTTGGCAACTGCTTTAGGAAACTTCATAAATTGTTGGAAAACGCTGGCAAAGGCTATCTGTCAGCAATGCAAACTGCTACACAGGCGCGCTCCACGTCCCCATCCGCCCAGCCCCAGCTCTACTCACCCGGATGGTTTCAGACGCAAAATGCCCTTCTGAGATCATCAGGTTCCCAGTTTCGTCCAGCTTGACGATGGCTCCAGAGTTGGCCTGCACTTCGGCCTCAAAGGCTTGATGCTTCTGAAGCTTCCCCTGAGGTGACAAGGCAGTGAGCACAGGCGGGGCCGCACGGCACTCATCACCGTGCCCCCACGCCCTCCAGTACGGAACATCACTCTGCACCCGCTCAGACACGCACATCCCCTGACTGCATCTCTCCTGGCCCTGGGACACAGGGCTCTCCATGACCACCATTCTGCAGACAGCTAGGCTACAAAGTATCCTCATTTTAATTTTCTATCAGGAAATTAGCCTTTGTGTGGACAACCCCTTCAAGAAATACAGAACCCCACACTGTGTTTACCCTTGAATAATTCATCCATATTCACTCACAACATGATACTTCATTTCACTGGTTCTAGAAGCCAAAGTCTTTGAAAGTGCTGACATTCCACTTCTTAATAGCTTTGACACCAAGTACTGAGCACAGGCCTAGGTGAAACTGTACCTCAGCCAGTGTTGTGTGAAAGAACCCAGAAGCCCAACTACTGCTCCACTTGCTACCAGACTTTTTTTTTTTCCCGAAACATCTCTCACCAAAATCAATGACAAGAACGGCTTTCCCTTTTTCAAAAGAACAGTTTTGGGAGTAGGCCTTTATTTATTTTTTAAGATTTATTTATGAGACCAGCATCGTGGCATAACAGATTAAGCCACTGCCTGCAGTGGTGTCGGTTTGAGTCTTGGATGCTCTACTTCCAATTCAGCTCCCTGCTAGTAAACCTGGAAAAGCAGCAGAAGACGGCCCACGTGACTGGACCCCTGCACCCACGTGGGAGACCCAGACGAAGCTCCAGGATCCCGGCTTCAGCCTGGCCCAGCTCCAGCAGTTGCAGTCATCTGGGGAATGAACCAGTAGATGAAGATCTCTCTATCTTTTCCTCTCTCTCTGCGGCTTTGCTTTTGATAAGACTTGAACTTCTTTAAAGGCTCATCAGTATAAATGTGCTAGCAACAACACTGTCAGTGTGCTTTTCACAACACACACACACACACATTCTAAGAGATCAACCCAGACCTTCCTTGAAAAATGTAAAAGGATCCCCAGGAATTTCAACACTGGTGTGAGAACCATCAGTTTAAAATATTCAGAAAAGATAAATCAGCTCGTTCCTGCAAGAGTTCCCATTCACCCTCACTATACGGGTTATTCGGAGCAGTGCATACATAAACCCTGCCCTACATCCCAGCTACACTTTCGTTGCCACGCCGTCTCCCAACACCATCATGGAACAGCTTTGGTTTTGGAGCCGGAATGGTCGGGCCCGACTCGGCAGGGTCCCGGGGCCACGCGTACCTGCAGGTTGGTCGGGTCTTTGTAGTTCTCATCAGACGCGATCTGAAGCTTCTCCTGAATCCACTTCTCCAGCTCCTCCGCATCTCTCTGGAAGAACTGGAATCGGTAGGAGTCTTCCAGCTTCTGGCGCCTCAGGGTTGAGAGCTCCTTGAAGCGGTGGTATCGGTCCAGGACCTGCTGCCGCCTCTCCTGAATGTCCTCGGCTGTTTCCAGCACTTTGACGCCGCTTGGGTCCATTTTCTGGAAAGACACAGTGCCTGACATGGTGACGGATTCACTGGGACCAGCCTCTCTGGAGGTTAGAGGGACGACCAGCAGCCCGGCAGCCACACGCTGAGAAGGGAGCCCCTTCTATGGCCTAACAATGAAGCCCAGATCCTGGCCGTGTAGCTAAAAATGACAACCCCCCCCCTCCCCGGCACACACACACACACGTCAGAGGGCGCCTAACCAACACGCAACAAAGCAAGTGAAAGACAGGGATGGGAGGACGGCGGTGTCTGCTGTCCGCTCAACCAGGACTCTGGGCACCCAAGGAAACAGCCCCTTCGGCAAGTCCATCCCCGAGTCCTGCAGAGGTCTCTGCGCGTCACTGCGTGGGGATCCCAAGTCCTGCAGTGGGTCTCTGCACATCACTGCGTGGAGATCCCAAGTCCTGCAGTGGGTCTCTGCGTGTCACCGCGTGGAGATCAAGTCCTGCAGTGGGTCTATGCATGTCACTGCGTGGAGATTAGAATGAGCTGACTCACATCTAGACCAGCGTCCCTCTGCATCTTTCCAGACCTCGGCCTGTAACACGTACCTGGGTCCTTAATGTCAACAACAACCATTTGCCTAGAGCAGCTCATGTCTCAGCTGCTCCTAAACGCCAACCCTACAAGTCCTCAGACTGCCCTAGAGCCCGGAAAACGAACAGGCTTAGTTCATCAGAACGCAGGCAAGCGTAAGTCACCGTGTAGCTTGGAAAAAAAAAAAAAGGTGTTGTGGAAGATTTACCCTGCTTCTGTTATTGTTATTCTGAAAAAGCAAACAGACGATGTAAGTTCAGCACCAACTTCAAACTGCCCCCCAGTGCAGGCCAATCAGGCAGGCGGCACTACCCTCAGCGCTCAATCTGCCTCAACTTTCAGCTCTCAGATTTCTGGCACCTTCATCAAATTTTAATGTCAAAATGAGAACTTGGCCTATTTTTGTGAGAAGCCCAGAATATGCTCCTTGATCTAATCAAGAAAGAGCTACTTTGTCCTCTAACCAATCAAGGACTACAGAAGAGACAGGTACAGACTACTGACAGAATGTTTCTGTAGCATGCCCTCTCAGAAAGGCCAGCTTCCCTCTCTGCCTCGGTGACCCGGAGCGTGGTGTATGGGGGCGGAAAACGTGTGCTGGGTTGGGTACAGTGTGGCTTCTGCTGGCACCACATGGGCAGTTCTGTGCCTCAGAGGGACGAGAACTGAGGCCCTCACGGGCAGGCCTCACTCTGGCCACAGTGACACAGGTGCTAATAGGAAGCTAGAAGTTGAAATGACGAGGTCTCACTTATCTGGACTAGCTTATCCATGGATGGTAGATTTCGGAGATCTTTTAAACAAAGGTATGAAAGTCACCTTAGCTACAATGCACAGAGCAAGAAGTTTGAAGCAAAGGATTAAGAATTCACATTTGTAGAAGTACGGGGATCCTGAAAACTGGTGTTCCGTCACCCTCAGAACTCCAAGCGTGCAGCTCACCCTCTGGAAGGCACTGATGCTCATGGCACAGAAGACTAAATTTTTTTTTTTTTTTTGACGGTGGCACCAGGGTTTAAAAATATGGAACGCTTCACGAATCTGCGTGTCATCCTTGCGCAGGGGCCGTGCTAATCTCTGTATTGTTCCAATTTTAGTACATGTGCTGCCGGAGCGAGCACTAACATCCAATTTTAGTATATGTGCTGCCGGAGCGAGCACTAAGCATCTTTCAATGTTAATAAATTTCTGTCAAAAAAAAAAAAAAGAAAAACCCTAGTGTGACCCAAAATGGCAAGTGAAAATGGCGTGGTCGTGGGGTTTGGTAAGGAAGCAAACCAGATAAGCTTTCTGCTTTTCCAGCTATTGTTCCAGAGCTTATTGTTTACAAAAGGTATAAAAACTGGGCTACCCAGGAAACATCTGGGGCTCCTCCCATCGTCCTGTCCCAGCCCCAGCTGAGGGAAAAGTTACGGCAAGCAGGAGACGGATCAGGAAGGGAAGCTGGCTAGGGAGCTCCGCCATGCTCAGCCAAGAGGTCAACTCCCGAGGCTGGGAGCTCACATTCCAGCTCTTAGTGACCGCAGCCGCTCTGGCGGTGGCAAGGCCGCATCGCATGCACCTGCCGGGCTCTGAGGACGGGGACAGCACGTGAGATGGCTTTAGCTGCATCACCATCCCTTCCACATTATTCCCCACACAGCAACCACAAACCAGTTCTTTGTGTTGTCGTCCTGTTTTTCCAGCCTTTTTTCACATAAACCCTACGCCACACCACTCCCAGCCCGTGGCGGCTCCCTCTGCAGCACGCCCTTCCCCATCCGGCTCCACACACCTGCCTGGGACCGTCTCACCACGGCCTTGTCCTCTCGGCACATAAAACACGCGACTGCCATGAAGACTCCAGGCCACGTGCACGTGCTTCCTTGTCTCAATGTCCCACCTCTCTCTGCCTGGGCAGCTCCTGCGTACATCGGAGGGCAGCTGTAAGGAGCACACTGCAGGCGTCGGCCTCCTTACCAAGCTGCACACCACATTCCTCCCCTCTCCTTCCTGATGTAATCACATTTTTCTGTAGATTAGCAAAGCACTAATGTCTACTTCCCACGGTAAGATCAGACTGAGTGACCTAATCTTTTTTTTTTTTATTTAATGAATATAAATTTCCAAAGTACAGCTTATGGATTACAATGGCTTCCCCCCGGCCCCATAATTTCCCTCCCACCCGCAACCCTGACCTAATCTTTCTATCCATGGTTTCTAGCACACAGAGGTCATTAAGAAATGTCGGCCGGCGCTGTGGCATAGTGGGTAAGCGCTAGCATCCCATACGGGCACCAGTTCAAGTCCCAACTGTTCCACTTCTGATCCAGCTCCCTGCTAACACTCCTGGGAATGTAGCAGAAGAGGGCCCAAGTACTTGGGCCTCTGCACTCACGTGGGAGACCTGGATGAAGCTCCTGGCTCTTAACTTTGGGTCGGCCCAGCTCTTACTGTTGTGGCCATTTAGAGTGAACCAGCAGATGGAAAATCTCTGCCTGCCTGCCTCCCTCTCTCTCTCTCTCTCTCTCTCTCTCTCTAACGATGCCTTTCAAATACATAAAGAGAGAAGTCTGTTGAATAAATGCCCCAGGACATGCTAGCTGTTACAGCTGCTGCACAGCAGCCCTGAAGCAGTGTGTGAGGGGTGCACGGGGGGCAGTTACCAACCTTTCACTCCCATATTGTAAATCAGGCACCCTAGACAGGTGAACGCTAGGTCTGTGCCAAGAATGGCAAACAAAGGATGTGATTACAGCTTTTTTTTTTTTTTGACAAGCAGAGTGGACAGTGAGAGAGACAGAGAGAAAGGTCTTCCCTTTGCCGTTGGTTCACCCTCCAATGGCCGCCGTGGCTGGCGCGCTGCGGCTAATGCACCGCGCTGATCCGATAGCAGAAGCCAGGTACTTATCCTGGTCTGCCATGGGGTGCAGGGCCCAAGGACTTGGGCCATCCTCCACTGCACTCCCAGGCCACAGCAGAGAGCTGGCCTGGAAGAGGGGCAACCGGGACAGAATCCGGCGCCCCGACCGGGACTAGAACCTGGTGTACCGGTGCTGCAGGCGGAGGATTAGCCTAGTGAGCCGCGGCGCTGGCCTGATTACAGCTTTACGACCAGGTGTCCATCCAAGGAGAAGGGGGAGTGACTCCTGGACACAGCACCGACAAAGCAGCTGCTCTTTATGCTGCGACAGGGCGGAACCGCAGGGAACCAGCTCAACGCGGCACAGATTCGCAGCCTTGGAACTTGAAAAAGCTTGAAAAAGCTGTGGAAGAGCACAGTCTCAAACAAACACTGAGGGTGACCATGAAAAACCAAGGGCCAGTTCCGGCCAGTTTCTGAAGTGATGCTTAATTGCACAGGCGCTCTGGCCCACACTGCGTCCTAAGTACATCGGCTGGGGGAAGGCTGCCTTCAACAAGGGACTTGGCAGGGGACACTGCCACTGCCACCACAGTAACTGCAAGTCAAATGTTTGTCCCTCACACGCCCTGCACTTGCCTCCAACAGCTGCACCCCACGTCCCAGCCCTGGGCAGGCTTCCTCTCCCAGCACAGTGCCTTCGGCCAGGAATGTCCCCTTCTCCCAACTCTGCCAACTGAAACCATGCAAATCTCCAAGTCAAAGGAAAACCTGTTCCCTCCGCAGCCCTGCCTCAGCGGTCTCTACCTGCTAACCTCTCATCTCAGCACTATCACATTCTGTCACCTCAGTTTTTCCTCCCGACCATATTTTTTTTTAATTTTTTTTTAAGGATTTATCTTTATTTATTTGAAAGAATTACAGGGAGGTCTTCTATTTGCTGGTTCACTCCCCAGATGACCACAACGGCCAGAGCTGAGCTGATCCAAAGCCAGGAGCCAGAAGCTTCTTCCAGGTCTCCCATGCGGGTGCAGGGGCCCAAGGACTTGGACCATCTTCCACTGCTTTCCCAGGCCATGGCAGAGAGCCGGATCGGAAGTGGAGCAGCTGGGACTTGAACCGGTGACCATATGGGATGCCGGCACTGCAGGCCAGGGCTTTCGCCAGGCCTTTCCCTACCATATTTAAAAGTTCTTTAAGGAACATACCAAAAAGGAACTATAAAAAAAGGTTTCATCTTAACCTTACTGAGTATAAAATTCAAGGTGACCCAGCGTCCTTGGCTTCCCAGGCTTGCACACTAGAATCAGTGATTCCTAACATGACTGGAGCTGATGTATCTTTTATTGACAGCCTTTGGGTTATTTATTAATTCCTTTCTCTTTTCCGTCTCCTCACTTCAGAGGCAAAAAGAGGAGAAGGGGCTATATCAACCATTTGCTGTTTTTTAAAACTGGGTTTTCTTCAGTTGGTAAACAATCAGGATTAGAGTCATTTGTTCCCTGCCTCCTTTGTTCTCACCCCTCAACAAACAGTTAAGATGGGAAAACATCAGAATATTATGTATCTAATTAGCTCGCTTACAAAATTTTCTCGCAAAGAGATTTTCCAAAGAAAAGGATAATCACACATGAAATAAAAACCACACAGCACAGGAGCACGGGGCTCCTGGAAGATGTCCAAGCCTGCAGGATTAAAGTGGCCGGCATGTGTCCTGCCCCCAACCGCCAGCCTCACGGCATTTCTGAAATCCTTCAGCTGCCACGGGGCTCTCTAGGAAATCACATTTGGGAGCGGCCTTTCCCAACGGGAAAAGAATCTCCATCCCAGTGGGTCTGGCACTTTGGCACGGTGGGTAAGCCTCTTCCTGCACCGCTGGCATCTCCTACAGCTATCGGTTCAAGTCCCGGCTGCTCCACTTCTGATGCAGCTCTCTGCTGTGGCCTGGAGAAGCAGCGGAAGATGGCCCAAGTGCTGGGGCCCTGCATCCACATCGGGGATGGGGGGAAGCTCCTAGCCTTCAGCTTGGCCCATCCCCGGCCACAGCAGACATCTGGGTAGTGAACCAGCAGACGGAAGATTTCTCTCTGCCTCTCCCTCTCTCTGTAAACTCTGCCTTTCAACCACATAAATAAAAACAAAAACTCCATCCTAACACAGCCGAGACTCCACCTGAGCAAGCCCCCTGCGTGGGCCAGGAGTGCTGGTTCGACCCCATGAATCCAGGGAGGCTCGGTGAGGCCCTGCTGAAATCATCAACCTAAAAGGCCCTCTTTGTGGCCCCAGTGAAGTAGAACAAGTCAATTCTACACCAAGTACTTTGGTCAGGCAATAATGGACTGTTCTTCCTGCAGTAGATCAGCTGCCGTCAGAAGGTGGGCGCTCTGCCAAGCTGCGCTGGCTGGCGCAGGGAGCTGAGCATCTGCAAGTCACCAAGTCACTCCCACCGCAGGCAGCACTGAAATTTTCACTGTTTGTGATTATAAGAGGCAATAAAAAAGTTAGGGATTAGTAAGTTTCCTCTCTTTTTTTATTCATTCATCTGAGAATTACCGACAGATGAAAGGTCTTCCATCCGCTGGTTCACTCCCCAAATGGCCGCAACGGCCCGAACTGGGCCAACCCAAAGCCAGGAGCCCGGAGCTCCCTCCCACGTGGTGCAGAGGCCCATGGACTTGGGCCACCTCCGCTGCTTTCCCAGGCCATAACAGAGAGCTGGATCAGAAGAGGAGCAGCCGGGACACAAACTGGTACCCATATGGGATGCTGGTGCCTCAGGCGGAGGCTTAACCTACCATGCCACAGTGCAGGCCCCAAGTTTCCCCTCTCTTAATCTGATAGAGAGCTGTCCCTAGTTTATCTACAGGAGTTCCAGTAGGGGATGGGCATTCGGCCTGGTGCTGCTTAGGATGCCTGCAGCCCGTATCAGGGTGCCTAGGTTCAAGCCCAAGTTTACCTCCGGACTCCAGCTTCCTACTAATGTGCACCCTGGGAGGCAGCAGGTTATGGCTCAAGTGCACCAAACACCTGGGAAACCTGGACTGAATCCCCAGCCCTCACTGTTGCAGGCATTTGGGGACTGAACCAATGGATGAGAGCTGACTCTCTCTCCGGTCTCTCTCTCTCTCTCTTTTTTTTTTTTTTTTTTGAAGATTTATTTATCTGAAAGAGTTACAAAGAGAGATGGAAAGAGAGGTCTTCCACTCGATGGTTCACTCCCCAAATGGCTGCAAGAGCCAGAGCTGGGCTTATCTGAAGCCAGGAGCCATCAGCTTCTTCTGGGTCTCCCACATGGGTGCAGGGGCCCAAGCCCTTGGGCCATCCTCTGCTGCTTTCCCCAGGCCACAGCAGAGAGCTGGACTGAAAGTGGAACAGTGGGAACACGAGGTGGTGCCTGCATGGGACGCCAGTGCTGCAGGCAGGGCCTTAATCCTCTGTGCCACCGCGCTAGCCCCTCTCTGATCTCTCTACCTCTCAAAATAATAATAATAATAAATAAATTCCGGTCTCCTTTTGTTCCTGAAAGGGTCATTTTCAGACCACATTAAACATGGGAAACTTTTCGTGAATATCATCAAGAACTACTGCCACCAGAAGGTGTTACAATCTCTAACCCAAAACTGCAACAAAGTTCCTTGGGATTTCTCGGACCCTGCTCTCAGGCAGCCGGTTGCTTCCAGCACCCAGAGCCGGCCTCTCCCCTGGCAATATGCGGCAGACTGATAAGGCGCTCTGCACAGCGTGTTCCAGGCTGCTCCTAGTCTTTTGAGATTAACACCTTTAGAGAGTGCTAGAAAGGAAGAATCTGGAAAATGTGCTACTAAAAAAAAAATCAGCAATCTCAGCCTATCTATCCATTCCACTGACTGCCTAAAAACTGCAGCAGAGACCATTTCTCAGAATGCAACCCACTGACTGCTTATCTCAAAGTGGTGGAACTGATTTTGCCCATCGAGTTCCCGTACACAGAGAATGAAGCGGGGGCACGAAGTGCTCAATGCACTCTCTGTATGTTTAAGGACAGCCTCCCATCGAGGCATGAAGGAGAAGGTCACATTTCTGCAAACTGTATTACAGAAGACTGAACGGGCAGGCTATTTATAAATGCTGCATTGCAGCAAACTGTTCACCACGTCATTCATCAAGTACTGTGAATTGATCTCAGGGAGATAAAGTAAGACAACTATGTCCTCCACTGTAATAAATCAGAAGGTCTTGGGGAGGAAGAGCAGGGTCTAGACATGAACCTTGGCTAGAAAGTTGTGATTCAATCCAAGGACACAGCACGCCTCAGAAGGACTCCTCCATCTCGGAGACTTCCCCAGGTCACCGCTGAAAACCGATGTCCGCAGGAGGCAGGACATGTCCGCCTTATTGACGCAGGCCGGACATGTCCGCCTTACTGACGCAGGCCAAGAGGTCACCGTGCGAGGCATCCCAGGAGGCGAGTTTAATGCCTTTCCACAATCTACAGACACTGCAGGAGCATGCCCTCTGCACAAGGGGACATGTCTATCTCTGAGGAGCGAGGGAGAGGCGGTGGGTGGGAGTCACACTGTGTTCAGCAACACAAAAACTGCAGGTGCAAACATTTTTAAACAAAGGTCAAATGCTCTGGACTCTGCGAACTTGGCACCTGCAGTGAGTGGTTCTGGGCGCCCTCACACAGACCTCAGAGCGCAGGGACTCAGCACCACTGTCTCTGTGGAAGCCAGCGAGACACAGAACATCAGGACTGCCATTCTCTCGGCACGCGAAGAGGGGTCTGGAATGCTACAGAAAATGAATTCTGGTTTTCAGACAGGATACAAGACATACTGTTTCCCTAGAAAGGGAATTTTAGGGACTGATGAGATGAACGGATCTCGTGGCTCCATGGAAAAATTCATAAACTTCACCCAAAGCAAAGGTCACGGACACGTTACTCATAGCTCTGCTTTGCTGCACAGAGCCCAGATGTGCAGGACTGACAATCCCTTCTTCCATGGCTTGGGGAACCAGCCTATTGCCAAACTCCAGATCCGCAAAGCAAAAGAAGTCCCGTGGACGTGGAGGGCTCTCCAGGGAACCAATCTCACAGAGTTGGCGAGCACCACGAAACCACACCGTACCAGCCGACTCACACACCTGCACAGCCGCCGAGCCGCCGGCTTTACTGCAGATCTGACGGTGAGCACAGAGCTAAGAATTCACAAAGTGAGGCTCTGACACAGGACTACAAACTACAGTACTCTTGATCCAGCCACATTCCAGTCAGGACTGTGGATCTCCGTCAGCCTTCACACTGACTGCTTCACTTCAACCGCTCAGCGCAGAGCTGCGGAGGTGAGCGGCCTTCACTCTCAGAAAGCAGACTCATACTGCACTGCATCAAAACCCAGACACGCACGGTAGTGCTGAGAACTCACTTCTGGGTGCTTCCCAAGTGCTATCTCGCTGCTACTTACCGCTTAACCTGCAAAATCCAGACGAGAGGTATTTAAAAACACACTGCTTCTACAACTCACAACAGGAAGATTATAATGTCACCTGTTTTTATAAACCCCACAAATTAACTGATCTGATTTGTAAAAGGGCTTGCGTTATCACCCGTAATCACTAGAAATTTCCAAAGTTTACAATTTCTCATGTTGCACTATCAAGATTCTGATTTTATGCATCTTTTTCTTCTTAAAAAAGGTCAAATTTAGCAAACATGCAAAAACTATACACAAATAAAAGAGACAAAAGAAATTTTAAACAAGGAAAGGTAACAACAGCCTTTTCATTATAGGAACCGTGGCAGAAGTCACTCAAGAGAAAGGAAAACAAACCCAAGGTCACAATATTTGTCAAATTTTTAAAATTTTATTTTTACTATCTTTTCAGATTATCTTTTCCAATTATCTAGGGCAATTTAAGTCCCTTGGTTCCCAAGAACCAAGCAGCCATCAGTTCAAAAAAAAAAACAGCAAACTACATGCAAATATCAGGATGGTGGTAAGAAATTAACATATTCATGCTTTAAAGAGAAAGAGAGGAAGGCGAAACCGGGAGGGCGCTGCAGGTTTTGAATAATGACTGCTGATCAAGTAACGCCCAAAAGCTCCAACAAAGCCTAACCGATCTGCTGAACAGAAAGGTCATGCACACAGGGCTTTATTCCCTCGTGCCCGCACGCCACACGCGCCTGCACTGCAAGCCAAGCAAAACCAGGAAGGCAACACATTTCTGCATGCTGGTCAAATACCTGGACTCTGCGCTTACGAAACGATGACAACATGACGGAGGAATGCGGAGTCTGGGAGGGAGGGAGAGCAAGATCACAAGCGACTGAGCGCACACTGAATGAGAGGGCTTCAGGTGAAGAAAACATCTGTCAGCTACGTGGGCACCGGTAAAAATCCAATTTCAGATCTCTTCCCAGCACTTTCTCTGACGGTCCACAGGGCATCCAGATCCCACTGGGCATTTATAAACGTGGAGCGGGAACCAAGGCTCTAGGTCTCGGCACTTCATTTTCTATCTAAATGTGCTGGGGCCGGCTGTGGTGTAGCAGGCAAAGCTGCTGCCTGCAGTGCTGGCATCCCATACGGGCGCTGGTTCAAGTCCCACTCCTGATCCAGCTCTCTGCTATGGCCTGAGAAAGCAGCGGAAGGCCCAAGTCCCTGGGCCCCTGCACCCATGTGAGAAACCTGGAAGAAGCTCCTGGCTCCAGATCGGCACAGCTCCAGCCGTTGCAGCCATTTGGGGAGTGAACCAGCAAATGGAAGACGACTTTCTCTCTGCCTCTGCCTCTAATTCTGCCTTTCAAATAAGTAATAAATATCCAAAATAAATAAATAAATGTGTTACTGTAGCCAAGTCGTTCCCTCTTTTGAGCCTGTTCTCTCACTTGTCAGAGTAATAATACTGAACATACTTTTTAGAGGCAAGGTTTATTGTCGGGTGGAGGAAGCCTGACAGGCGTGAATTGATATATTTTTTATTCTTTTGTGAATAAACTTTTAAAACTAAACATGCCCTCCCCTTGACCCACATTCTGATAAATTAATTGAGAACCCCAGGACTGGATTCCTAAATCCCTTCATTGATTTCATGAAATCATCAGAAACTAAGGACTGGAGCCGCAGCGCACTGCCTTGGGCCTGGCTGGCACACGCCTTTGACAAAATACTATTTCCTGTTCAAAACTGGTGCAGGAGGAATATGCAAAGCAGGTGGAAGGGAGGGGACGGTTCACGGCCCAGCTGCTCCAGTCAAGTGGCTCAAGTGATCAGCTATGCGGTCTGGGTCCTCCAACACATTCCTGGAGTCAGCAGGGCCACCAGGGCGCCGCATTCTTCCACTGCTCGGCCACAGCTGATGGGCAGACGCAAACCCGGCTGCGTGACTGCTGGAGGCCTCCCACGGCCACAGAAGACTGACTGTAAAGGCAGGCGCCCTGGGGCCCGCTGCCCTACGTGCAGGTCCAGCAGCCACAGGACGGGGACTATTCCTGAGGACTTCTCCCTCGGGATCTGCAGCCAACCCCACCCCGGGACGAAGGCAAGGAAGGAGAATCCTAACCCAGGGAACCGAAGGATCCACTTCAACCGCTCACCCCACCTCCGCCTCCCCGTCAGATCGCAGCCTGCAACATATCAGATTCCTCCAATTACTAGATTCCGAGGAAACACACTGCCAAGACCAAAAGCCTATCAGGGAGCCAGTTACCAGGCCCCAGCCTACCCCCAGGACTGCTTCCCCTGTCTAGTCCACAGCAAATGCGTGGGTCCCTGGAGAGCAGGTGACACACTTCGAGGGTCCCTCTGGGGAATTCCCAGCCCAGTTACTAGTAAAGGCTTGCTGTTCATTTCCTATACAGAGGCCCTGGTGGCGGGCGGCATTTTTTTTTTCACCCTGCCGCACGTCTTTTAAACTTTGACTTCGAGGTGAGTTTTCAACATGGAAGACATCGGCTGTCAGGAAAGGGAATTAAGCCCGGTTCCAGAAGCGGGAAGCCCGGCTGGGGGCTCCGCACAGCCCAGCGTTGGCCGCCAGTCTTCAGGTCCGCGTCGCCTGGCTGCGGCACCCCCTCTTCCATCTTCGATGCGTTCTGTCTCACTTGAGTCCAATTGCTATGACGACGCAATTTCTCAACACATGGAAATACTTCAGATGGTCTCCCTCTATTCTTCCTGACAGCCATGATGGCAAGTTTTTCTGAAATTCCATGATGAAGCCAGAACAAAGGGACTGAGTATTTTAGGGTCTATTATATAAGAGATCAGAGGTCTGCAGCAGCGCGCCCATCGCCCCGCCCCAGCTTTCTGGGCTGTGCAGACTTCTCAGAAATAAAGCAGAAACGTATTCATCTCCCACCTTTGACAAGCCCCATATCTAAAATACATTTTATTCCCATACACGAGGCTTTGAAAAGCAATTTTCTTTGGGAAGCGTCTTAGCGAACTCGCAGGATGGTTTTCAAACAAAAGACTGCTCTGTCATTCCGCGCTAGCCTGGTCGTAGGGTTTTTAACAAATTAATATTCTGCCCTCCCCCCCTGAAAGACTCCGTCTCAGAAAAAAATGAAAGGGGAGGGGGCGGCCTGTAACCTATTATTTGATTCGGGTCTCAAACCAAGCCAGTGCAACATCTCCCCATTATTTGCCAGCGAATCCCAACTGGGGAGGGAAATGTCCATTACAGGGAAAGAGGAGGCCGCCACCTCGCCCTCGCCCAGACAGGGTCCAGAATTGCCAAGAAGGATAAAACCGAGGTCGGAGAGCCCCGGGCCGCGGGCCCTGCCTCCCTCGAGGGTTGGGCTGGCACTGCTGGTGGGGATCCGCTCAAGCCGCTCCCCAGCCAGGAAAGGGGTCGGGGCGATGCGGTGGGGTGCGGTGGGGGCGCCCCGCAAGGAGGCGGTGGCCGGACCCGGACCAGGGAGCCCCCAGCTACCTGCCGAGGCCGGATGGGGCAGCGCCGGGCCGCGGCCGGGCGCAGGGCGAGGGCGGGGAGGGGCCCAGCGCGCCCCCTCCCCCCGGCCGTGACATTCCAGCGCCGGCGCCCGGGCTCGGCCCACGCGCGCCGCAAAGGCGGCGGCCGGAGCGAGCGGCGAGGCCGGCCCGGCTCACCTGTCCGCGCGCCGCCCCGCCCCGCCCGGGGGCTGCGCGGCCCCCGCCCCGGGGTCGGCCGCCCGGGGCCCCGCTCCCGCCCCGAGCGTCCCCGCGGCCCTTCTCACCGGCTCCTGGTCGGGGGCGAGGGGCGTGGGCGCGGCGCGCTGACGGCTGCTGAGGCGCTGAGGGACCCAAGCGGCTCCGCGGCCTCCGGTCCGGTAGTGGCGACGACGCGCGTGCCCCGCCCCTTTTATAGGCGGAAACGCGCGCTCCCGCGGCGGGCGGGCGCGAGCGCGGGGGAAGCGCCCTGCGCGGCGCGAGGGGGCGGAGCTCCCGCCGGCTCGCCGCCCGAGCGGCCGGCGGAGAGGGCCGAGCGCTCCCGGAAGCAGCCGAAGCGGCGATGCGGGGGGCGGGGTGGGGGAGACGGGGCGAGCGGGGGCGGGTCCCTGGGGGATGGGGAACTGGGGCGCGCGCGGGGGGCGGGGGCGGTGGCGCAGTGGAGCCGCCGCCCCCGCCCCGGCGGGCCGGGCGGCGCCCTCGCCGCAGCCCGCGTCCTCCAATCCGGCCCGGCGGAGCATCTGCACCGCGCCCCGTGCCCCCGGGAGCCCTTGCGGGACTGCGGCGAAGGGCGGGGCGCGGGCGGCTGCCGCAGTGTGGCCGGGGATGCTGAGGTCACCCGAGCCCCGCTTCCTCCCGGGGCGGAGGCCGGGGGCGTCGCGAAGGGGAGCGTGGTTTGGGGGTCCCGGGGGCTGGAGGGGGTGGGCAGAGGCGGAGGCCAGATCCAGACCGGGAAAAACGAAGCCGACGGATTCGGGGGCCTGATGGCTCCTCACGGCTCGCGTCCGTCGCGTACCTGGGCTTGACGCTTCTTCCCCTGCAACGAATTGAGCTTTGCTTGTGTGCCAGGCACCAGGCTAAGATTCTGGTTTTATTTTTCTAGCCGTTGCAGTTATTTTATGAGGTAGATAGTCTTTAAAAAATCACGTTTATTTGAAAGGCGGAGCGACAGAGAGGGAGAGGCAGAGGGCTCCCATCCCCCGGCTCGCTCCCCAGGGCGGGTACTGCCCCCTCCGGGGCCAGCGTGACCTGGGGGCTCGGGTCCGCAGACGCGGGCTCGGCGGTGTGGACCCTGCCTCCCAGCGGCTGAGGAGGGACAGGATAGGCGCGTCCCCCAATCTCTGGGGCTCACTGCCCTAGCCGTCTGCGGGCTGGGGTCCCTGCCCTGGCGCGGGGGCAGCTGGGGGGCTGCCCCGGGGGACGACCCCAGCTCATGCCCGTGCAGTCAGGCCCAGGAAGGAGCAGCCCTCTTGGAAGAAGCGTCGAGGTGCTGGGCTCTGCAGCAGAACCGGGCCGGGCCTCTGCGGTCCGCCCCGGCTGGGTGATGGGTGGGCAGCTCCTCTGTGCCTGCTCCATAGCTGAGACACGGCCACACCCCAGACGCAGCTAGACGCAGGAGCTGCGAGACATTCCCTGCAATCTTCTGCATGAAAAAAAAAAAGAAAAGAAAGAAACACACACACACACACAGGGCCTAGCAACTCCTCCCCGGGGGAGGGGGTGCGTTTCTGGAAACAGCTAATGGCATCCTTGGCCTCTCTTGCAGCCGTTTTGGCAAAATGTTTAGGCCAACATCTAGTTCTGGGTAGAAAATGGCTTACACAGCTTAGCTCTCCAGCACTTCCGGCAAACACCGGGTCTTTGAGGTCATCCTGCTCCCATTGTGAAGAGGGGGCTTTGCGGCTTCTGCCACCGGCAACACAAACGAAACTGGAGATGGACGCGAGAGAGCGAGCTCTGGAGGGAGGCAGGACCTCCCATCTTGCTTTGTGGCTCCTTTGTCTGCTCTGAGATGGCCAAGAACCCGTATTCCCAGCCCGCCGCAGCTCCTACTCACTCGCCCGCCCCTGTCTGCGTTTGGCACTGGAAAGGAGCCGTTTTTACAAAGTCATTCTTGGGCTCTCCTGTCTGCCTCCCTCGCCTGCCACCGATTTCAGCGCAAGCCTGACACCTGCTAGGTGTGGGAAGAGGCAGATAATGACCCTCCCGCCCCCATTCTGAGAAACCCATTAAGGGAAAGACAAGGGCCAGCACAGGCCGCGCTCTGCTCTGTAACCCATCCACTCCCTGTCCCCCCACCCCACCCGGTATCTCTCCTGGGGGGCTGAGCAGCACGGGGTGGGGCGGGATTTGTATCTCCCTTCCCTTGCGGGCACCTACACGGTCCCAATACCTCTTGCATTTATGCAAGACATCAACCGTGGGGAGAGACACAGGCGGTGGGTGATGCTGGCTTGCCGAGCGGTCTCCCGCCCACGCCCCGGGCCCCTCAGGTTACAGGGCAGTCACTGTTTTCCTGCCCATGGAGGGGCGGATTCAGAAGTCACTGGCAGGCAGGCTGCCCTGCTGCAGGGGCACCCTGGTTTCACAGCAGCGGCTGGAGGAACCCTGAAGCCAGACGCGGGACAGACTGCACACGTGAGAGCTGTCAGGTGCGTGGAAACACAAGGTGAGTAACGCTGCCCACGATGGGGAGGCATGGGGGGCTACTGCTGCCTGGGGACAGTTTCCGTGTGGAAAGATGAAAAACTCCTGCAGATGGACGATGGTGAGGGCTGCAGAACACGGAGTGCACTTCAAGTCCTGGAACTTTAAAATGGCCGCACTTGGGAGCAGGCATCCAGCCTAATAGTTGGGACGTCCCCGTCTATGGCAAAGTACCTCACTTTGGGGGGCGACACTGTGGCACAGTGGGTAAAGCCACTGCCTGCAATGCCGGCGTCCCATATGGGTGCTGGTTTGGGTCCTGGCTGCTCCGCTTCCAACCCAGCTCCCAGATAATAGCCTGGGAAAAAGCAGTGGAAGATGGCCCCAGTGTTTGAGCCCCTGCCCCCTACGTGTGGAGACCTGGATGAAGCTCCTGGCTCCTGGCTCTGGCCTGGCTCAGCTCCAGCTGTTGCGGCCATCTGGAGAGTGAGCAAGTGGATGGAAGATTTTTTTAAGATTTATTTTGTTTGAAAGGCAGAGTTACAGAAAGAGTGGGAGAGCCACAGAGATCTTCCTTCTGCTGCTTCACTCCCCAAATGGCCACAACAGCCAAGACCAGGCCAGGCTGACGCCAGGAGCCAGGGGTTCTTCTGGGTCTCCCACACGGTTACAGGGGCTACCTTCCCAGGTTAATTAGCAGGGAGCTGGACCAGAAGTGCAGCAGCTGGGACTTGCATCGGTGCCCATTTGGGATGCTGGTGTCGCGGGTGGCCGCCTAACCCACTATGCCTCAATGCCACACTCAGATCTTTCTGTCTCTCTGGCGGAGTCAGGCAGAGACAGGAACTGATACCCAGTCCAGGTCTCCCACGTGGATGGCGGGGACAGAGACCTGAGGCGGTCCCTCGTGCCTCCCAGATGCACATCAGCAGGAAGCTGGACTTGGGAGCACACGGACACCTCACCTGCGGTGCCGGACGCCTTCCGGTTGTTTGGATGAGGACTCCAGTGTGAGCTGTGTCTCAGTAACTGACAGCTCACCCTCCTTTCATCGCTTCCACTTTCCTTGCTGTTAGTTGAGGGGTCGACACATGTAAATAAACGTCAGTCTTTTTTTTTTTTTTTTTTTTTTTTTTACATTTATTTGAAAGTCAGAGTTACAGAGAAAGAGGAGGAGAGGCAGAGAGAGAGGTCTTGGGGCCAGCGCCAAGGCCCAGTAGGTTAATCCTCCGCCTGTGGTGCTGGTATCCTATATGGGTGCCGGATCTAGTCCCGGCTGCTCTTCTTCCGATCCAGCTCTCTGCTATGGCCTGGGAGAGCAGTAGAAGATGGCCCAAGTCCTTGGGCCTCTGAACCCGCGTGGGAGACCCAGAAGAAGCTCCTGGTTCCTGGCCTGGATGAGCCCAGCTCCGGCCGTTGTGGCCATCTGGGGAGTGAACCTCCGTCTGTCTCTCCGTCTGTCTACTCTGCCTGCTCCATGCCTGCTCCTTACCTGGTGTGCCATTAGCATGACACTCCCCCAGCTTCTTTGGCTGTCCAGTCCTTTCTGTTCAGGAACTTGAAGAAAAGCACTGTGGGAGAAACTGCCCTGGATGAAACTAACCTGTCCTTTGTGCTCCTCTTTCGGCCCAAACCATCAAGCAGGCACTCCACGTATTAAATCACATTCTGCGTTGGGTTACGATTCTGGAGCGGGTTTGGCCTAGCAATTAGGATGCCTGTGTCCCTGCCACACTGCCTGGGTTCCATACCCGGCTCTGTCCTGACTCCAGCTTCCTGCTAACGTACTCCCTGCGAGGCAGCAGTAGCGACCAGTTATTGGGCTCCTGCCGTCCACATGGGAGACCTGGCTTGTGTTCCTGGTCCCAGGCTCCCAGCCATGGCTCAACCAGGCGTTGTAGCAGGCATCTGAGGAGTGGGCCAATGGGTGGGAATGCCCTCTCTCTGCTTATCAAGTAACATATGAAATAAAATCCTACTTGTTTCACCCACCACCTTTAAATAGGAAGTTGTTTTTAAGATTTATTTATTAGAAAGTCTGTTAGAGAGAGAGGTCTTCTCTCTGCTGGTTCACTCTCCAATTGGCCTCAGTGGCCGGTGCTGTGCCAATCCCAAGCCAGGAGCCGGGAGCTTCTTCCAGGTCTCCCACACGGAAGCAGGGGCCCAAGGACTTGGACGATCTTCTCCTGCTTTCCCGGGCCATAGTAGAGCTGGATCAGAAGAGGAGCAGCTGGGATTCGAACCGGCGCCCATATGGGATGCTGGCACTGCAGGCAGCTGCCCTTCCAGCTCGCCACAGCATGGCCCCAAAAAGGAAGTACTTTTACAAAATGTGTTTCCTGTCAACTTTCCCCCCCACTACAGGATGACCTCAAGATCACCTTAGTCACCAGAGCCCATTTTCAGAGTGGTAAGTTCTAGAGCTTGATTGTGTCACCTCATTAAAACAGCCAGTGGCCTGGTTCTCCAGACGGGGTTCCTTTTAATTATGAAATAATGTCAAATTTAGACAAATTATAGTAATTTTGGGGCTGGCATTGTGGACAGCACGATAGGTCGCTGCCTGTGACAACAGCATCCCACACTGGATGCTGGTTCAAGTCTTGGCTGTTCCACTTCCAATCCAGCTTCCTGCTCATGCACCTGGAAAGCAGAGAATGGCCCAAGTGCTTGGGCCCCAACATTCACATGGGAGAGCAGGATGAAGCTGCTGGCTTTGGCCCGGCCCATCCCTGCCTTTGCAGCCACGTGGGGAGTGAACCAGTGAATGGACGGTCTCTCTGTCTCTCCCTCTCTTTCAGATACTCCTCAGTTTGACTACGTTTGCTTTTACTATCCTCCCTGTATGTGCTTGCATACACATGTACACACACATATGCACACAGGTATAAGGGCACTTTAAAAAGTTCGTGGAAAATGTGATTATGAAAAAACTATGCATGAACTTCAACATTTTTATGCCAAAATAAATATACCTTTTATTTTCATTTCCCATGTCCTTGAATTGCCCTCATATACTCACTCCCCCGAAAAACTAGAAAATGTTTTAGACATCATACCCATTTAAATCAATTCCAGTTTCCTAAGAAATTCAATTTCATAATCTTAGTTCAATTACTAAAGTCATGAAAATAACATTGGCAGAATACTATTATCTAATACGTGTAGAGCACGGGTGGGTGGGTGGCCTGGATGTTAAGGTGCCCCCGTTCCATACTGGAATATTTGGGGTTGAGTCCCTGTTCCACTCCCAATCCCAGCTTGTGTGCCCTGGAAGGGGGCAGGTGGAATTGGGATTCCAAGCTTCAGCACCGTTCTTTTTCTTCTTCCTATTTATTTTTAAGATTTATCTGACAGATAGACAGTGAGAGAGAAAGGTTCTCCCTCCATTGGTTCACTCCTCAAATGGCTACTACTGCCGGAGCTACGCCCATCCAAAGCCAGGAGCCAGGTGCTTCCTCCTGCTCTCACATGTGGGTGCAGGGCCCCAAGCAAGGGCCATCTGCCATTGCCTTCCCGGGCACCAGCAGAGAGCTGGAGTGGAAGAGGAACAACCAGGACTAGAACCCGGCGCCCATATGGGATGCTGGCACCGCAGGTGGAGGATTAACCAAGTGAGCCATGGCGCTGGCCCCGTCTTTTTTTTTTTTTTTTTTTTTTTTAAGATTTTGCTTATTTATTTGAGAGGTAGAGTTACAGAGAAGGGGAAAGACAGAGAGAAAGGTCTTCCATCTGCTGGTTCACTCCCCAGATGACTCAAACAGCCAGAGCTGTGTGGGGAAATTAGACACACCAGGCAATTCAAAGATGGCACCCAAAGGAAGTAAGGTGGGCGGAACCCAGAGTTGTTTACCACCAAAGCTGATTGGCTGCACAGCATCAGGGGAAGTGACGACAACTGATGACGAGTGTAGACATATAGCTAGTACTATGAAAAATCGCCCCATAAAATGACCTTTTAAGTAACTGGTTGATCCTTATGCCCTGCCCCAATGACTCTGCAGTTTTGTGCTTTAAAAGGCTTTGCTAGGCACACAATAAATGAGTTCTTGCTTGACTTGACTCCCAACTGCGTCTGATTATCTCTGGGATTGGGAGGCTGGGGAACGGGCGAGTGGTGGGCTTACCTTTCCTTGGACCCAGTCCATCCTCGTTTGGGTGGACTAAGACCATACAGAGCTGGGTTGATCCGAAGCCAGGATCCAAGAGCTTCATCTAGGTCTTTCATGTGGACGCAGGGGCCCAAGCACTGGGCCATCTTCTGCTTTCCCAGGCCATAGCAGAGAGCTGAATAGGAAGCAGAGTAGCTGGGACATATGCCACAGCGCCAGTCCCTTCAGCCCAGTTCTAACCATGGCTGGCATTTGGAGAACTTCCCATCCACTGGTATGAGAATTCTTTGTCTCTCTCCTTCTTTCGAATAAATAAAACTTTCTACAAAAAAGTTTTAGTATATTTTGATTCAAATTGTGTCAATTGTCTCAATGTCCTTTGTAAGAAAAAAAATGGCAAAATCATTTTTGCTGGCCCAGGTTCCCCTCCAGGGTCACATCCCACATTTAATGCACACATGCAGAAGGTGCCAGAAGGAAACAAAGTTTCTGAAATACATAAATTTGTATGAAGTGTTTTTTTTTTCTAAATGGAGCCTGGCTGTAAACCAGAGGAAAAATTCCTTTACAGCAGTGTTTTGGTGAAGAGCTAGATTGGAGCTTTCAGCTGCTTTAGTTGCATCTACAGGAAACCTGATAACAAGAATGCATTTGGGGCCGGTGCCGCGGCTCAAAAGGCTAATCCTCCACCTAGCGGTGCCGGCACACTGGGTTCTAGTCCCAGTTGGGGCGCCGGATTCTGTCCCGGTTGCTCCTCTTCCAGGCCAGCTCTCTGCTGTGGCCCAGGAAGGCAGTGGAGGATGGCCCAAGTGCTTGGGCCCTGCACCCGCATGGGAGACCAGGAGAAGTACCCGGCTCCTGGCTTTGGATTGGCGCAGCATGCTGGCCATTGCAGCCATTTGGGGGGTAAACCAACAGAAGGAAGACCTTTCTAACTCTGCCTGTCAAAAAAAAAAAAAAAAAGAATGCAAGTGTTTGGCCTGGAGGTTAATGCTGGTTGGGACACTGCATCCCACGTTGGAGTCCAGTCCTGGCTCCATTCCTGACTCCAGCTTCCTGCTAATGCACACCCTGGGAGGCAGCAGGGGACAGCTCAACCACGTGGGAGCCTGGACTGAGTTCCTAACTCCTGGATTCCGCTGACCCAGTCCAGGCTACAGCAGGCCATTTGCAAAGTGAGTAAGAAGATGGGAGCTCTCTTTGCCTCGCAAATAAATAAAAATTATTTAAAAAATTCACTGGGTAGGGCAGGTGGGCCATTTTCTGCTGCTTTCCCCAGCGCATTAGCAGGGAGCTGGAACGGAAGTACAGCAGCTGGAACTAACTGGGGCCCATACTGGATGCCAGTGTGGCAGGCAGTGGCTTAGCCCGATGTGCCACAACACCGCTCCCAACATTCTCCTCTTTAAAAGATTTATCTAAAGGGTGGGTGCTGTGGCGTGGAGGGTAAAGCTGTCACCTGCAATGCTGACATCCCATAATGGGCACCGGTTTCAGTCCTGGCTGCTCCACTTCTGATCCAGCTCCCTGCTAACGAGCCTGGGGAAGCAGCAGACGATGGTACAAGTCTTTGGGCCCCTGCACCTACATGGGAGACCCAGATGTAGCTTCTGGCTTCTGGCTGTGGATCAGCCCAGCTCCAGCCACTGTGGCCACTTGGGGTGTGAACCAGCGGATGGAAGATTGCCTTCTCTCTGCCTCTCCTCTGTAACTCTTTCAAATAAATAAATAAGTAAATCTTCTAATAAAGAAATCATAAAAAAGATATATTTTATTCATTTGAAAGAATTACAGAGGGAAAAAAGGAGAGATCTGCCATCCACTGGTTCACTCCTCAAATGGCTGCAACAGCCAGGGCTGGGCCAGACCGGAGCCAGGAGCCAGGAGCTTCTTCTGGGTCTCCCAGTTGGGTGCAGGGGCCCAAGGACTTGCACCATCTTCTACTGCTTTCCTAGGACATTAGCAGAGAGCTGGATCGGAAGTGCAGCAGCCAGGTCTTGAACCAGTGCCCATATGGGATGCCGGCACTGTGAATTGGTGGCTTAACCTGTTACACCACAAGCAGCCTCAGCCCTGTGGCTCTGCCACGGCTTCTGGTTGTCCTGGTGGCACTGGGACCGGTGATGTCCAACTCCCACTATGACACGGCTGTCATCACAGGAAGCTTGCGGGAAGGAACGCTCTGAGCCCGATGGGAAACCTACACGAGTCCACTCTGTCTGAGGGGTGTAAGATGCTGTCCTGTCGGGATTCTCGAGGCATCATCAAATGTAATACAGGACAATGCTGTGACAAAGGACAGGGCCCTGTCTCAGCAATGAGGTCAAGCTCGAAAGGCGGCAAGCAGAGGAGTGAGTCCTGGAACTGAAAGATGACGCAGTCCTGCGTTCTGTGAGGAACCCGATGCCGTCACCCTCAGGAGTGCCCGGTCGGCCAGGGGCAGGGATCCCTGAGGGCGACCCTATCCCGAGGATCAGAACCCCGGCCTCCCCGCCCTCCGTGTTGGTTACCACCGGGAACCCACAGGATACCAGGATACCAGCATCAGATGACACGTGCACAGCAGGTGACCGCACCCAGGGGCAGGGCAGTCACACAGCCCAAGAGGTATTCTCTGCGCAGCGGTACAAATTCAGAGTGGAAGAGACTTCCAGACTGTCCTGCCAGTGATTTTTATTTATTTATTAATTTTTTAAGATTTGAAAAGCAGAGTAGCAGAGAGAGAAGTTCTTCATCTGCTGGTTCACTGCCCAAATGCCTGCAAGGCTGTGGCTGAGCCAGGCCAACGCCAGGAGCCTGGAACTCGGTCTGGGTCTCCCACTTGGGTGGCGGGGGTCCAACTACTGAGCTGTCACTCCAGTGTGGGATCCACCAGGCCAAATGCCCATCCCTCACATTTTTTAAAATAAACTCATCTTTTAATTCCATTTCCTCATAAACTTTTGACGTATTCTTGTATCATCATCATTTTTTAAAAGATGTATTTATTTATTTGAGAGGCAGAGTTACAGAGAGAAGGACAGACAGGTCTTCCAACTGCTGGTTCACTTCCCAAATGGCTACACAGCTGGAGCTGGGCCCATCCAAAGCCAGGACAGGAGCTGCCTCCGGGTCTCCCACGTGGGTGCAGGGGCCCAAGCACCTGGGCCATCCTCCATGCCTTTCTCAGGCCACTAGAAGGCAGCTGGATTGAAGTGGAGCAGCCGGGACTCAAACCGGCATCCAACCGGGATTCCGTTTGGAATCCACTGCAGGCAGAGGCTTAGCCTACTATGCCACAGTGCCAGTCCCACCAATGAGTTTCCCGTAATTACCTTACACGGAAACCCCACTATGTACAGCACACCAAGCAGAAGTACTGTGGAAGGGCCAGTGCCGCAATGTAGAAGGTTAAGCCTCCACCTGCAGTGCCGGCATCCCATATGGGTGCCAGCTGGAGTCCCGGCTGCTCCACTTCCCATCCAATTCCCTGCTAATGGCCTGGCAAAGGAGAGGAAGATGGCCCAAGTCTTTGGGCCCCTGCACCCACACTGTAGATCCAGAAGAGGCTCCTGGCTTCGGATTGGCCCAGCTGTGGCATAGAGGGTCCCAGTTCCTGCCTGCAAAGGGCAAGCTGCACAGCCCTGCTGGGCCTCCCATCAGGGATCGGGCACGGGACAGTTCCCCACCAGAGGCGGCAGTGCCCTAAAGGAAGGGACGCCCCTTGCAATCGGCACAAACGCCCCCAGCCCTGCAGTCAGTCCTGGTACAAACTGACGCCATTTGTAATAAAACAAGAGGAAAGAGAAGTCTGAGTGGCAGCCGGCTCGCCAAGCTGAGGTCCCGTGTTTCTGGGGACCAGACAGTGACAAGCCCAGTCCTCTTGCCCTCAGGTGGGGATGCTGAGGTTCAGAGAGGGGTTAAATGACCAACTCAAAGCAACAAGACTGAAAAAAAAGTGAATGGAGCCCAGGCTTCCTGGCTCCTATTCCTTCCCAGAGTTCATTTCATTGTGTCCACATTCAAAGACTTAATAAAATAGAGGGGGCCGGTGCTGTGGCGCAGTGGGTAAAGCCGCCATCTGCAGTGCTGGCATCCCATATGGGCGCCAGTTCGTGTCCCGACTGCTCCACTTCCAATCCAGCTCTCTGCTGCGGCCTGGGAAAGCAGTGTAAGATGGTCCAAGTCCTTGGGCAACTGCACCCGCTTGGGAGGCCTGGAACAAGCTCCTAGCTCCTGGCCTCGGATTTTGGCGCAGCTCAGGCCGTTGTGGCCAACTGGGGAGTCAACCAGTGGATGGAAGACCTCTCTCCTCTCTTTCTCTCTGTATCTCCTCTCTATGTGTAACAGTTTCAAATAAATAAATAAATCTAAAAAAGAAATAAAAATAGAATTGTTGGCACATAATTCCAAAAACAGTGACAGAAAAAGCAGCAGTTTTCTCAAGGTCAAGGTCAGGATGACAGCAGAGAAGAACCGCATGGAGTCTCTCCATGCCCGGCTGAGTCACACAGCTCAGGGTGCAGGAGCAGAGGGTGCAGCCGACCATCCGCCAGCACGGGTGTTTGACAAGTCAAGCTTTATTACTTATTTCTGGGCACAGTAGTCGACAATTCGTAAAATGGGCCACTTCATGCCCCTTGCATGCCAGTGACCGCTCCCCCACAAATGAACATTTCCCCCAATCCATGGAGCCCGGAGCCCAGAGACCTGTGCAACATGAAAGAGAATGAGTTTTTCCATAAAACCAGTCTCAACACTGATCCGAACAGCCAAACTCTGGATTTCAGCAGCGGCTTTACAGGAGAAAATCAACAAACATGTAAAACACGACAAAGCAGCGCTGGATTCGTCTCTAACTCTTTACTTAGCCCTGATTCGTTGCTTATGGATGGTCAGCTCAGGGACTGTTGCAAGCCCCATCTCGGTCACCTTAATTCAAGCTGAAAAACAAAACAAAAAGCGCCTGCCCAGGGTCAGGCATCCCTGGCCACCCAGGGATGAAAATCCAAGTGAAGAGGACAACGAGAGCCTCAGCTCAACATCACGCGGGCTTCTGACGCGAGGGATCCGGCACAACCTGGGACTCAGCCACGTCCATCGCCCCTGCCCCCTGCGCTGGGACCCCACGAGCTGAGAGGCAAAGCCGCCAGGACCCAGACCTGCACCAGAGCACTGGGCTCAGGTCCGACGCGGGTGGGCGAGGGAGGTGAGGCCGGGGAGGGCCCCGGGCGCCCTCAGGTCAGAGGGCAATGGCTATCACGTGTTACTCACTTTAAAAAAGGTAACTATGAGGGAAGAGACCTGGGCCACACTCCTCTCCTTGGACGTCTGGGGAAAGCAGCCGCTCTGACGCGATGCCGCAGGAGCTACCGCGGCACTAAGGGACGCCGAGGGTTGGCGATTCGTGGAGATCTCTCATCTTGTCACAAGGTACAAATCCACACAGAAACCCACACTGACAAATGTCCGAGTCGGACATGACTGCTCTCACATCCGCTGTCTTCCTGGCTTTATTCGGTGCCTCTGTGACACCATGGCGACGGTGGGTGACGAGTGACGTCAGGAGCGCCAGAAGGAGGAAGTCAGAAAGCCCTTGGGAACAGGAATCTCCCTGCGTTGCAAACATTTCTGGCCAAGGAAAGACAGAGAAAACGGCATGAGTTTGTGGCAGCACTGCCGGCGGCACGCAGCAGCGGGAGGAAACCAGGGAGGGCCGGCTCACGTCCCACGGACACCGGGCTGACGGGGCGCGCAGGAGCCGGGAGGGTGGGCGGCCTCTGCTTTGCACGAGCCGCAGCACAGCACAGCACGGCACGGCTGACGCCGCCGCCCCAGCCCCGCCTCCCCGCAGCTTCACCTCAGCTCCTCCGCTGAGCTCCGGGAAGCTGAGTGTCCGGCTGTCCCGGCAGACCTCCCACGGAGTTCCACATTATGTGTGAGAAGTCACCTCGGAAAGGTTCTTGGCACTTGGGAATCGGGGGAGAGGCCAGCTCAAAGTGCAGGCTGTCCTCCCAGAAAAACAGCCGCGCGTGCCAGGGCCCCAGGCCCGGCCTGCAGGCAGCGCTGAGCCGAGATGCACTAAGCATGTCCCTTCGTCTGTTAGGACGCCCCCTTCAGACGACACGGACGGCAGCCCCTAATCCAAAGGCTGAGAGGGAATTATGAGCGGACAGCAGGGTTCCGAGAAACAGAGGGAGAGACTGCAAATGGTGCATCTGGAGGCCCGAGGCTTGTCACACACGGCACCATCCAGGCCACTGACAGACAGCTGGGACGTAGGGTCCAAGGGCGTGTTACCTCAAGGAACTGCTGGAGGCGTATGAAGGAGCCCATCTGGCCTGAACTTGTGATGGCTTCAATTCTACAGAAAAAGAAAGACGAGCCGTGAGTGACGTCTGGGTGTGCACCTGTCTGCTGGGGAAGTCAGGTGAGCTGTGGCTCTGGAAGGAAGGGGTGGGGGCAGTGACCCCAGAAATGTCCTCCAAGCTAAGAAGCTGGCCCCTTCCAGAGGAGGTCCCAACCTGCTCTTCAGACAGGAGGGCAAGAGGAGAGGGCACTGTTCCTGCACAAGGTCTCTCCAGTTCTGAAAGGCTTACCGCTAGGGTTGGGTTAGGCACGTGAAAGAAAGGGTACTTGGAAGGCAATGCTACACTAGGGTCCAGAAAACCCTGGATAAATTGGTTCCTCCAACATTTTATTTTAATTAAAAAAAATTTCTTTTGACAGAGAGAGGGAGATCTTCCATCTGCTTGTTCACTCATCAAATGCCTGCCACCAGCCAGGGCCCAAGCCAGGAGACTGAAACGCAGCCTGGATCTCCTAATGGCTGGCAGGGGCCCAAGCACTTCATCCTCCACCTGCTGCCTCCCAGGCTGCATCAGCAGGAGCTGGACCAGACGTGGAGGAGCTGGGGCTTGAACTGGCACTCGGATATGGGATGTGGGTGTTGCAAGCGGAGGCTTCATCTCCCGTGCCAAGACACCTGCCCCTGACACATACATCTGTTTCTCTCCCTCTCTCTCTCTCTTTTTAAAAAATATTTATTTACCTGAAAGGCAGAGTTATAGAAAGAGAGAGAGAAGATAATTTTCCATCTGCTGGTTCATTTCCCAAACAGTTCCAACACCCAGGGCTAAGCCAAAGACAAGAGTTTCATCCAAGTCACCCAGGTGGGTACAGGGGTTCAAGCACTTGGGCCATCCTCTGCTGCTTTCCCAGGCACATTAGCAGGGAGCAGGATAGAAGTGGAGCAGCCGGGACTCACACTGACACCCATATGGATGCCAGCATTGCAGGTGGTGGCTTGACTGGCTACACCACAATGCCAGTTTTGATACAGGTATTTTTTTTAAAGACTTATTTATTTATTTATTTGAAAGAGTGACACAGAGAGGGAAGTCTTCCATCCACTGGTTCACTCTCCAATTGGCCACAATGACTGGAGCTGTGCCCATTCAAAACCAGGAGCCAAGAGCTTCTTCTGGGTCTCCTATGAGGGCGCGGGGCCCCAGGGACCTGGGCCATCTTCTACTGCTTTCCCAGGCCATAGCAGAGAGCTGGATCACAAGTGGAGGGGCCAGGATTCGAACTGGCACCCATATGAGATGCTGGCACTGCAGGCAGTGGCTTTACCCACTACGCCACAGCACCAGCCCCAATACAGGTATTTTCAACCTGAATAAAAAATAACATGTAGGGGCTGGCACTGTGGCATAGCATGTTAACTCGCTGCCTGCAGCACCAGCATCCCATATGGGCACTGGGTCGAGTCCCGGCTGTTCCTCTTCCAATTCAACTCCCTGCTAATGTGCCTGGGAAAGAAGCAGAAGATGGCCCAAGTACTTGGGCCCCTGCACCCACATGGGAGACCTGGAAGAAGCTCCTGACTGGCCCAGCTCCAGCTGTTGTGACCATCTGGGGAGGGAACCAGCGGATGGAAGATCCTTCTCTCTTTGTCTCTCCTTCTCTAACTTTCAAATAACTAAACAAATCTTTAAAAACACACACACACACACACACACACACACACACACACACACGTAAAAGGGTGAGTACTGTGGTGCAGTGGGTTCAAAGCTGCTGTTTGGGATACTTGCATCCCAGACAGGAGTGCTGGTTTCAGTCCCAGCTGCTCCACTTCCAATCCAGCTCCCTGCAATGCATCCTGGGAGACAGCAGACGATGGCTCCAGTGCTTGGGCCCCTGCCATTCGCACAGGAGACCCAGGCAGAGTTTCAGGTTCCTGCCTTTGATGTAGTCTAGCTCTGTGTGTCGCAGGCATTTGGGGAGTGAATCAGCAGATGAAAATCTGTGTGTGTGTGTGTGTGTGTGTGTGTGATTCTGCCACGCAAGTAGATGAAAATAAACAAACAAGAAAAACCACACAGGCATGGGCATTTGGTGCACCAGTTAAGACACAGACTGGGATATCTACACCCTGCAACGAAAGTATCTAGTGTGAGTACCAGCTCCACTTCAGAGTCAGCTTCCTGCTGGCGTGAATCCTGGGACAGCACGTGATGGCTCAAACACTTCAGACCTTCCCACCCATCTGAGACCTGGCAAGAGTTCCAGGCTCCAGGCTTCAGCCTGGCCCAGCCTCAGCTGGTGTCTGCATTTGGGGTGTGAAGCAAAAGATAGAAGGTAAGTTGTCTCTCTCTTTCTCTCTCTCTCCTCCTTTTAAGTAAAGTGAGAGTAAATTTTAAGCAACCAAAAAGCCATGTAAAAGCATGCATGCAAGGGTATCTGATATCTGACTTGTGATTTTACAAAGCCCCTGCTGCCTGCCCAGGGAACTCAGTACCTGGGAAAGTACTCCTCCTTGATGAGAAGAATCATCTTCCAGAACTGGAGCTGGTACTGCTTCATGAGGGCATTCCCACACACCTGGAGGGAAAGCAGGCACAGTCAGGGCAGAGACGGGAGATCCACAGTGCAGGAGACCCTGCACCACCAGCTCTCACAAGGCCAGGGAGCTGGCTACCCAGGGAAGCAGCAGCAAACGCCAACTCCTTCCGAAGCACTTCTGACTCTAGAGTCCACCAGATCTCAATGGACTGCTCTGTTACTCTACTGAAAGGAAGCGTTCCCAGGAGTAGGGTGTGCCTCTCAGTAAGCAGGACAGACAGAACACCACTTGTGTTCCCAGTGACTCAGGATCACTGTTCCTGTACAGCGACTTTGGCCTGTGACATCACAGGCCCAACCTTTCTTCCTGTTGCTTTGGAAGAGATTTAGTTATTATTTATTTGAAAGGCAGAGTGACACAGAGAGGAAAGAGATACAACTTCCATCTGCTGGTTCACTCCCCAAAATGGCTGCAACAGCCAGGTCTGGGCCAGGCTGAACTCCATCTAGTCTCCCAAATGAGTGGCAGGGTCCCAAGTACTTGGGCCGTCTTCCATTACCTTCCCAGGAACACGAGCAGGGCGTTGGATTCAAAAGCAGAAGAGCCGGGACTCAAACCAGCACTGCAATGTGGCATGCCAGCATCATGAGTGGCGGTTTAACCACCGTGCTACAGTGCTGGCCGCGAACCTTCTTCTCTAAGAATTGTCTCCTAAGGGGATGGCGCTGTGGCGCAGCAGGTAAAGCCACCGCCTGCAGTGCCGGCATCCCACATGGGCGCCGGTTCGAGTCCCAGCTGCTCCACTTCTGATCCAGCTCTCTGCTATGGTCTGGTAAAGCAGCAGAAGATGGCATAAGTCCTTGGGCCCCTGCACCCGTATGGGAGACCCAGAAGAAACTCCTGGTTCCTGGCTTCGGATTGGCACAGCTCCAGCCGTTATGGCCATTTGGGGAGTAAACCAGCAGGTGAACCTCTCTCTCTGCCTCTCTGTAACTCTGCCTCTAAATTAATAAATAAATCTTGGGGCCTGTGCTGTGGTGCAGCGGGTTAAAGCCCTGGCCTGAAGCACCGGCATCCCATATGGGCACCGGTTCTAGTCCCGGCTGCTCCACTTCCGGTCCAGCTCTCTGCTATGCCCTGGGAAAGCAGTAGAAGATGGTCCAAGTGCTTGGGTCCCTGCACCCACGTGGGAGACCTGGAAGAAGCTCCTGGCTTCGGATTGGCACAGCTCCAGTTGTTGCAGCCATCTGAGGAGTGAACCAGCGGATGGAAGACCTGTCTCTGTAACTCTGTCTTTCAAATAAATAAAATCTTTAAAAATAAATAAATAAATCTTTTTTTTTTTTTTTTGGTCAGGCAGAGTTAGACAGTGAGAGAGAGAGACAGAGAGAAAGGTCTTCCTTCCGTTGGTTCACCCCCCTAATGGCTGCTACGGCTGGTGCGCTGCACCAATCCGAAGCCAGGAGCCAGGTGCTTCCTCCTGGTCTCCCATGCGGGTGCAGGGCCCAAGCACTTGGGCCATCCTCCACTGCACTCCCGGGCCACAGCAGAGAGCTGGACTGGAAGAGGAGTAATCGGGACAGAATCCAGCGCCCCAACTGGGACTAGAACCCGGTGTGCTGGCGCCGCAGGCAGAGGATTAGCCCAGTGAGCCGCAGCGCTGACAATCTTTTTTTTTTTTTAAAGACAGTTACGAGAGAGGGAGAGACAGAGATTCATCTTCCATATGATAACTTACTCCCCAAATGGCTGCAACAGCTAGGACTTGGCCAGGCCACAGTCAGGAACTTCATCTGGGTCTCCCACACGGATGCAGGAGCCCAAATACTTGGGCCATCTTCTACTGCTTTCCCAGGACATAGCAGAGAGCCGGATCAGAAGTGGAGCAGCTGGGACACAAACTGGCACTCATATGGCATGCTGGCATTGCAGTGGTGGCTTAATCTGCTGTGCCACAGTGGCAGCCTCCAATTTTCTCTTTTTTATGATAAAAGAACATCCACACAGAGAGGACAAGCAGAGTGGGAAGAAAAAATGAAAGCTGGGATTGTCTTATGACATGGGAACCTCATGCCCAAACTCATCAGGCTCAATTTTTATTTTTATTTTATTTTACTTATTTTTATTAACTTGAGAGGTAGAGAAGAGGGAGCAGGAAGGACAGAAACTGAGAGACAGACAGACAGCGAGAACTTTGACCTGCTGGTTCACCCCAGTAACAGCCCGTAACAGCTAGGGACCAGGCTGAAACCAGGAGCCTGAAATTCCATCCAGGTCTCCCATGTGGGCGGCAGGGGCCCAGTACTTAAGTCATCACCACTGTCTCCCACGGTGGGCATTAGCAGGAAGCTGGAATCGGAAGCAGAGATGGGACAATTTCAACCAGGCACTCGGATATGGGATGCAGGTGTCCCAAGTGCACCAAATCGTCATCCCCAGGCTGCGATTCTATACTGTGTCCCCGGTCATGTCACCCGGTGGTCCCAGGCAGCACTGACAGTGGCCTTCTCCTCTGTGCTAACCGAATCACATACCTCCAAGAAGTCAAAGAGAAGAGTGGCTGTGACATCGGATAGGGGCTCCATGTTCAAGATCTGTGCCAACCAGCGCCAGCCATGATTTAGACCATGAGGGTGCGTCTGGAAGGAGAGAAGCCTGGTCATGCCTTGGTTTCATTTACTCAGAGACCTAACTCCCAATGTTATCACTCAGTTATCACCAGCGCACCTCGTTACCGTCTAACAGGGACTGTTATCACCAGGACACTGCGTTACCGTCTAACAGGGACTGTAATTACCAGCACACTGCGTTACCATGTAACAGAGACTGTTATCACCAGCACACTGTGTTACCGTGTAACAGGGACTGTTATCACCAGCACACTGTGTTACCGTGTAACAGGGACTGTTATCACCAGCACACTGCGTCACCGTGTAACAGGGACTGTTATCACTAGCACACTGCATTACGTGTAACAGGGGCTGTTATCACCAGCACACTGTGTTACCGTGTAACAGGGACTGTTATCACCAGCACACTGTGTCACCGTGTAACAGGGACTGTTATCACCAGCACACTGTGTCACCGTGTAACAGGGACTGTTATCACCAGCACACTGTGTTACCGTGTAACAGGGACTGTTATCACCAGCACACTGTGTTACCGTGTAACAGGGGCTGTTATCACCAGCACACTGTGTTACCGTGTAACAAAGACTGTTATCACCAGCACACTGTGTTACCGTGTAACAGGGACTGTTATCACCAGCACATTGTGTTACCGTGTAACAAAGACTGTTATCACCAGCACACTGTGTTACCGTGTAACAGGGACTGTTATCACCAGCACATTGTGTTACCGTGTAACAGGGACTGTTATCACCAGCACACTGTGTTACCGTGTAACAGGGACTGTTATCACCAGCACATTGTGTTACCGTGTAACAGGGACTGTTATCACCAGCACACTGTGTTACGTGTAACAGGGACTGTTATCACCAGCACACTGTGTTACCGTGTAACAGGGACTGTTATCACCAGCACACTGTGTTACGTGTAACAGGGACTGTTATCACCAGCACACTGTGTTACCGTGTAACAAAAACTGTTATCACCAGCACACTGTATTACGTGTAACAGAGACTGTTATCACCAGCACACTGAATCTCCAGGTCATCTAAACTAAGCACATGCTCAGACAGAAGTGGTATGAGCTAAATCAGTTCTGTTTTTTGTTTTTCGTTATTCATTTAAATTTACATATTTATTCTGAAAGCATTACAGAGAGGAAGAAACAGTGATCTTCCATCTGCTGGGTCACTCCTCAGATGGCGACAATGGATAAAGCTGGGCAGGGCCACAGCCAAGAGCTTCAGCTGGGTCTCCCAGGTGGGTGGTAGCACCCCAGACGTTTGGCCCATCTTCCGCTGCTTTGCCCAGGCCCTGAGCAGGAAGCTGGATCAGAAGTACAGCAGCCAGGACACAAACTGGCGTCCACAGTGGATGCGTGTCACAGGTGGCAGCTTTACCTGTTACACAATGCCAGCCCCATTTTGTTTTTATTTTTGAAACCACTCTTCTTTTAAAATTTTTAAATATCACTTATTTTAGAGACAGAGATCTCCAATCCACTGGTCACTCCCCCAAACGCTTGCAATAACCGGGGCTGGGCCAGGCTGGAGTCAGGATTTCAATCCAGGTCTCGTGTGGGTGGCTGAGACCTGCAGCCTCCCAGCGTGCGCACCAGCAGGAAGCTGCAATCAGGGGTGGCACGCTGTGGGACCCCGGCACACCAGCAGTATCTTAACAGCTATGTCAAACACCCACCCACACATTTTGGTGTAGGGGATCCCTTTGATACACATGGGTCGGCTTCAGTTTCAGGGATTCCACAGACCGACAGTTTTCCTTGCTGACATTTCATTCATTCTTCATGAGATCTTTGGCACAAAAGCTGAGACGCAGCGGGTGCGCCATCAAGACTTCCTGAGGGACAGATACTGAGATGCTGCTCGGACGCCCACACCCCCTACAAACCTGCCTGGGCTCAAGTCCCAGCGCTGCATCCAATTCCAATTTCCTGCTAATGTGCTCCCTGGTTACCTGCCCAAGCACTTGGAACCCTGCCACCCACAGAGAAGACCCAGATGGAGTTTCAAGTTCCTGGCTTCAGCCTGGCCCAGCCCTAGCTATTGCAGTCATTTGGGGAATGAACCATTCCCTGCCTTGTAGATACCATAAAGAAATTTTGAAAAAAAAAACAAAACAAAACAAAAAAAACATAAAAAACACTTCTACAATCACTCAACTTGTACTTTCCTCTTTAGGTCTTCAAGTCCATTAGCCTGTCCACCCTGCTCATCTCTTCTATTCCTTGAGCAGGGATGGGGCTGGTGGGGCAAAGGCCTGCCCCTGCGGCGTGGCTCACTGTCAGGCCTCCCTCTGCCACCCGAGTGAAACTGTGTGATCCAGGTGATTTCTAGCCTAAGGAGGTCTACGCTGACAATTTCTTGCTCACTCCTCTTCTCCCCGGTGCACTCTGCAGGCGCTCAGGTCTCAGGTGTTGGCATCTGATCCTCCGCCAACACCTAGAGCTGCCTCCCACCCCTTGTCAGTCACCGCACAGGGCAAACACCACACGGGCCTGGTGCGAACATCCCTCGGTGACACCAGCCTTTCCCCCTCACCTCCTGTCGGTTTCCGTACGGCCACCGGAGCTGAATGATGGCGGCATAGAGACGGATCATCCCAGACATGCGTTTGAGGAAGGTGTCCTGCTGTTCCACCTTGGAATCCTTCACCTGGTAGCCAAGCATCCTGTGTGGGAATAAACAATTCAGTGTGACGGTGCACGGCTGAAAGCAACAACAGAGTATCATCACCTTTGCCGCTATGAACATGCTATTACAAAGCACTACTTCTGTAGAAAACTTGGTCTACAATGCACTGCTATCTGTTGTCAGACGTGTGCTCCCTGTAAGCCCGTGAGGAGGCCTCTCGGTAAACGAGGGGGTGCAGGGGGTCCTCACTGCCTTTCATAAAGAGGGAACTGAGGCCCCAGGGGCTGAACGATTAGCCCACTGTTTCCAAGCTGCCAAGTGAAAAGCGAGGTAAATTCAAGACCTCTGGCTTCCAGATCCAGTGTTCTTCCTCTAAACTAACTGGACTTAAATCCAAACCCACAGGCTGTTTCTTTTTTTTTTTTTTTTTTTTTTTTTTTTAATTTTTTGACAGGCAGAGTGGACAGTGAGAGAGAGAGAGAGAGAGAAAGGTCTTCCTTTTGCCATTGGTTCACCCTCCAATGGCCGCCGCGGCCGGCGCGCTGCGGCCGGCGCACCGCGCTGATCCGATGGCAGGAGCCAGGAGCCAGGTGCTTTTCCTGGTCTCCCATGGGGTGCAGGGCCCAAGCACCTGGGCCATCCTCCACTGCACTCCCTGGCCACAGCAGAGGGCTGGCCTGGAAGAGGGGCAACCGGGACAGAATCCGGCGCCCCGACCGGGACTAGAACCCGGGGTGCCGGCGCCGCTAGGCGGAGGATTAGCCTAGTGAGCCGCGGCGCCGGCCCACAGGCTGTTTCTGACAGTGCGCTCTGGGTACGTCAGAGGCACTGGGAGTAGGGGGGAAACACCTTCCAGCTGTTTCTAGTCACGCATCACTGTAGGGCGGGCAAGTCAGGAGGAAGCCACCTCACCTCTGATAGTCCTCCAAAGCCATTCCCTCCTTGAAAGCCGGGTAGAAGGGGACGGAGTAAGGGCACTTCCTGTGTAGATGAGCAAGGATGAGGTCCCCCACCCTGGGGTGGAGCTCCCAGATCCCTGAGGCCACCACCGCGATGGGGAAGGCGGCTTCGTGGTGAGAGGCCACTTCCTCCTCGCCTTGTTTCTGGAACACAGAGATGGATCCGACTTAGAGGCCTGAACGCTGTCTCCCAGCCTTTTCTCCCCTACAAGGAGCAAGGTTTTCTCACCACAAATTTCTCTGCCAGTTTGTACTGGACAAAATCCAGCCCCTGTGGGTTGAGTGTGACGGATACAGAGCGCCCACCAGACTGAACGGGTTTTCCAGAGAGCAGACTGTGAATCTTGTCAAAGATCTCCTTCAGCTTCGAGCCTAGACATGACACAGAAAAGGTCAGTTAACAGCTACACCTGCAGCTCGGGCTTCTTCCCAACACTGTAATAACAAAGCGTCCATGCAGTCCAGCCGTGCAGTCCCAGAGAGGTTCAGAGCCTGAAGACAAAACACGGACACAGAAGAAAGGAGGACAGCAGAACACAGGGTGTGGGGTGCAAAGTCATGGACGGCACTACTCCGGATGAGTGTCTCATGTGGGAACCCAGTCATTCTGAAACTGACACGTGAAGCAAAGACATAAACAGCAGCAAACAGGCATTGAATTCTGCATTGCAGATCTCATAGAGGAGCCAGCTCATGGTTCTTCCAAGGGGCTAACGTCCAACGTCCTCAGAAACTCAGACATGGGTCCCTGTCACTAGCATGCCTCAGAGATCTTGAGTGCCCCACCCCTCTCCACCCAACGATATGAGGTTGCAGGTGGTAAAGCAGCAGGCCTTGTAACTCGTGCTTGCGGGCAGGGGCCTTGCATGTGTCCTGTGGACAAGAGCAGCTGCCCGTTGACAAGAACGGAGACGTACAGAGGAAAGACGAGAGAAAAAGAGAACCAAAGTGGCTAGCCCCATTCCTGCCACTGCCTGCAATAAAAAATTTTTTCCCAAATGTATTGATTTTTAAAATTTATTTAAGAGGCAAAGAGATAAGACTGAGAAATCTTCCACCTGTTGGTTTACTTCCCAAATGCCTACATGGCTGGAACTGAGCCAGGCCAGAGCCAGGAGCAGGAACTCGACCCAAGTCTCCAGCGTGGGTAGCAGGGGCTCATCTACTCGAGCCACTGTGTGCTGCTCCCAGGGTGCACGGTAGCAGGAAGCAGGGATCTGAAGCGGATGCGCTCTGCGGGACGTGGGCATCCTGAGTCCCGCCCACTGTGTCAAATGCCTGTCCCTGGAACCAGTTTTCACACAGCATCTCCAATGGAGAAACACACTGCCAAGCTTCTCATCACATCACGAAATGCTACAAAACTCTTAGAAACATCTCCCCAAACAGTGGTTTAAAAAAATTTTTAAAAGCCAATCACATGGGGCTGGCGCTGTGGCACAGAGAGTTAAAGCCCTGGCCTGCAGCACTGGCATCCCATATGGGCGCCAGTTCTAGTCCTGGCTGCTCCTCTTCTGATCCAGCTCTCTGCTATGGCCTGGGAAAGTAGTGGAAGATGGCCCAAGTGCTTGGGTCCCCACACCCACGTGGGAGACCCAGAAGAAGCTCCTGGCTCCTGGCTTCAGATCGGCTCAGCTCCAGCCATTGCAGCCATCTGGGGAGTGAACCAGGAATGGAAGATTCCTCTCTCTGACTCTACCTCTCTCTGTAACTCTTTCAAATAAATAAAATAAATTAAAAAAAAAAAAAAAAGCCAAACACATTTCTCAAGAAATAAAGAAATGGGTGGGTGTTGTGGTATAGCAGGTTAAGCTGTCTGCTGGGACTCCAGCATCCCACATCCAAGTGCTTGGGATTAAGTCCCATCTCTCTTCCGCTCTCGCATCCCGGGAGGCAGCAGGCAACGGTCAAGCACATCAGTGCCTGCCATCCATATGGGAGACGCAGACAGTGTTCCAGGCTCCTGGCTAGGATCTGGCCCAGCCCCAGCTGCTCTAGGTATCTGGGGAGTAAACCAGTGGAGGGAAGATCTTTGCCTGTCTGCCTTTCAAATCAATAAAGATTTTTTTAAAAAGGAAATAAAAAATGCAAAAGAAAACTAAGAATCAAGTCACAGGGGGTAAATCTGCCACCTACAATGCCAGCATCCCATGTGGGTGCTGGTTCATGTCCTGGCTGCTGTTTCCAATCCAGCTCCCTGCTAAAGTCCTGGGAACGCAGCAGAAGATGGCCCAAGTGCTTGGGCCTTTGCATCCACATCAAAGACCCAGATGGAGGTCCAGGCTCCTGGCCTTGGCCTGGCCCAGCTGTAGCCGTTGTGGTCATCTGGGGAGTGAGCCAATGGATGGAAGATATCTCTCTATATATATAACTCTGCCTTTCAAATAAATAACTAAATCTTTTAATTTACATTATTGATGACTTTTTTTTTAATTTATTTTTTTAATACAGGCAGAGTTAGACAGTGAGGGAGAAAGACAGAGAGAAAGGTCCTCCTTCTGTTGGTTCATCCCCCAAATGGCTGCTACGGCCGGCGTGCTGCGCCAATCCGAAGCCAGGAGCCAGGGGCTTCCTCCTGGTCTCCCATGCGGGTGCAGGGACCCAAGCACCTGGGCCATCCTCTACTGCACTCCCGGGCCACAGCAAAGAGCTGGACTGGAAGAGGAGCAACCAGGACAGAATCCGGTGCCCCAATTGGGACTAGAACCCGGGGTGCCGGCGCCGCAGGCGGAGGATTAGCCTGGTGAGCCGCGGCGCTAGCCATGGACAGTACACTCTTAAACTGGGTTACAGCAATGATAGAGACTCAGGGGAAAAGTCAAGAAATATGTAGAAAAAACACAAACAGCCAATCTGGAGACTTGTCAGGTGTGGACAGTGAACCGGAGGAGGCAGCCACGAGATGACTCCCCGTGCCCAGCGAGGGTAACTGAGCAGACATGGGTGCTATTGATCACTTAGAGAAAAGTGAGGCAAAAGGAAGAAGATGGCTCAGATCTGAACACAGTAAAACTGAGGCAGCTGCGGGACAGCGACACAGAGACGTCCCCCACGTGCCTGGAGCTGCAGGAGCCACAGCTCAGGACAGGAATGAGCCAGAGGCAGACATGGAACTCATGAGCACGTAAGTGACGCAGGTAGAAGATATCTGGGGACCCCTACAAGGGGGTAGAGACAGGAACCCATCAAGGACAGAGAGGGTGAGGAGGAGCTGCAAAGTGCCCCACCATGGAAGCCACGGTAGCGCTTCATGGAGGAGGAAGTGGTCAGCAGTGCCCAGCGGAACTGTGGGGAAGACCACAAACACTCAGGAGAGAGAGGATCGAGCGACTCTTGCTGGGATGAGTCCAGCATACAGAAAGGCTGAGCCAAAGGAGCCCAGGAGAGTCCTCACAGAGACCGGAGAGGCAGCAAAGGAGCCGTCCTGCAGGAGACGCGAGGGCAGGGAGCAGGCACAGAGGGGGCATGCTCGGCAGCAGGCGGCCTCGGCCTCTGACCCAGGAGATGAACAGGCAAGCACAGGAGGTGCGCCACCTGGTGCAGGAGGAGGTGAGGCTTTGTGCAGTCCACCAAGGCGCGAGCACGGGGACAAGCAGCAGCAGGGCAGAGTGGGTGTGCCGCGCGGTCCTCACCACCTCGCTCCCTCTGCCGAGCTGTTCAGGAGGCAGCCCTTCAAATGCCATGAAGCAGGAACGCTGCTCATTCATTCACCCCTTGCCCTGTCCCAGCAAATCCGACAGCCAAGTGCTACCTGAGTTTTGTCATGTGGTCTCTCAACTTCCTCACGCATTTTTAGGTGACAACAAGCTAATCGGAGAGCAGCCCTCCGGATGCAGCCCCCGCTTCTGTATTTGGAAGCCCCCTCTTGCAGAGCTCTGTAGCAATGAGCCCCTGGCTCTGCTCCCTGACTGCTGCTTGCTCTCCAGGGCTCAGACTCTGCAGAGGAAGGAAACGCGTCCCACAGGTGATTGACAAGGCGAGCCTGGGTTTGGAAGCGGTGGGGTGGCAGCCACATTCCAGGGCTCCTGTGACATGTCTTCAGCAAACACTTCTCAACTTCACAGTTAAAAGCCATCCTCAGTAGTTTACTATTAATAGACACCTTGTTAAAAATGAGTCAAGGAATGTACCGAGATTACATTCTAAGTATACCTTCTATGTGTTGAAAAGGAAAAAAGAGAAAACCACGGCGCACGTACTTCACATATGTCTGATCCATCTGGCACCATGTATTTGAACACACTTTAAAAATATCTGGGGCCAGTGCTGTGCTGGGGTAGGCTAACTGCCTGTGGCACTGGCATCCTATATGGGTGCCAGTTCTGGTCTCGTTTCTCCTATTCCAATTGAGCTCTCTGCAAATGGCCTGGAAAAGCAGTGGAAGATGGCCCAAGCGCTTGGGCCCCTGCACCCGCATGGGAGACCCAGAGGAAGCTCCTGGCTCCTGATCAACCCAGCTCCAGCAGTTACAGCCATCTGGGGAGTGAACCAGCGGAAGGAAGACCTCTCTCTTTGCCTCTCCTTCTCTTTCTGTGTAACTCTTTCAAATAAATAAACAAATAAATCTTTAAAAGAGAGAGAGAGAGAGAAGTCTTTTTTCTTTTTCTTTTTTAATTTATTTGACAGAGTTAGAGAGAAAGGTCTTCCTTCCATTGGTTCACTCCCCAAATGGCTGCTACGGCCAGAGCTACGCCCATCTGAAGCCAGGAGCCAGGTGCTTCCTTCTGGTCTCCCATGTGGGTGCAGGGACCTAAGCACTTGGGCCATCCTTCACTGCCTTACTGGGCCACAGCAGAGAACTGGACTGGAAGAAGAGCAACTGGGACTAGAACCCGGCACCCATATGGGATGCCGGCGCCACAGGCAGAGGATTAACCAAGTGAGCCATGGCGCCGGCCCGAGAGAGAGGTCTTTCATCCACTGGTTCACTTTCCAGTTGATCTGAAGCCAGGAGCCTGGAGCTTCTTCTGGGTTTCCCATTTGGGTACAGGAATTCAAGGACTTGGGCTATCTTCCACTGTTTTTCCAGGCCATAGCAGAGAGCTGGATCAGAAGTGGAGCAGCCAGGACTCAAACTGGCGCCGCTATGTGATGTCAGCACTGCAGGCGGCAGCTTTACTCGCTACGCCACACCGGCGGCCCCTGGCTGCTCCAACTACTTGGGCCCCTGCACCCGTGTGGAGACCTGGAAGAAGCTCCTGGCTCCTGTCATCAGTCTGCCCCAGCCCTGGCTGTTGTGACCATTTTGGGAGTGAATCAGTGGATGTAAGATCTCCTCTCTCTGTAACTCTTGCCTTTCAAATAAATAAATCATAAAAAAAAAAAAAAAAATCCAAGGAAGCAGAGGCCGTGTTCTCAAGCCCCAGACCAACCTGCAATGGTGGAGATCTGGCTCACAGGGATGGTGGCAGCCTTCTGGAGGTCCATCTTGATCTTCTTGGCCTGTGGGAAGACAGCAGTCGAGGGCAGTGTGGAACAGCAGAGCAGCTGCCACTTGGGAGCAGGGACAGGGTTGCACCAGCTACATTCCTTAGGGACATGAGGCTGTGGGAAGCACTCGGAGGCCCAGAGAATTCTCGCCACCCACCCCTGCCCTACCTGGATGTCCTTGCTGCTGGTCAGGCCCTCAAAGGCCCTCACGCACTGAGAGGACACCTCCTGCAGCTGCTGGTACCACTGTATTGTACTGTCTTGCACCTTCACCTGGAGGGCTGCACGACGGGAAAACGGTTTCAATAGCAGCTAGTGTTACTGAGGAGCAGTGTGGGCAGGTGTGGGACAGCAGGTGGCCACAGGCATCACACAGGAGAGCCTGGGGACTGGGGCCTGCCGCCACTCCCAACACAGCCTCCTACTGATGTGCACCGTGGGAAACAGCAGATGACGGCTGAAATACTCGGTCCCTGCCACCCACAGGAGAGAACAGATGGTGGTCTAGGCTCTCAGTTTTGGCTGGCTGGCTGGCTATTGTGGGATTTGGGAAGTGAACCAACAGATGGAAAATCTCTGTCTTTCAAATAAATTAATAAAACAAAGTATTATTAATAATATCTAGCATAATAGCTAATGTGAGCTAGACACTTTTAAAAAATACTTATTTATTTTCATCTATTTGAGAGTCAGAGTGACAATGAGAGAGAGAGAGATTCTCCATTTGCTAGTTCCTACTCCCAATGCCTGCAACAGTGAGGGTCAGACCAAGCCAAAGTCAAGAGCCTGGAACTCCACAGGTCGCCCTGTGGCAGCAGAAAGCCCAAGCCTCCAAGTCGTCCTCTGCCACCTCTCAGGAAGCGAGGCTGCCCGTGTCCTGACCCACTGCGCCACCACTTCCACACCTTTATTTTTGACTTTGGGCTAGTTTACTTTGAAGGTCATTTTAAAAACAAAGATATAGACAATATGAGAAGACATTGCATGGAACACACTCATCAAAAATCCATGGTGATTAAAAAATATCAAGATGAGGAAGACACATTCTTTTAACTCCAGAAATATCTTGTAGTCCTGAAGGTTCTGATGCTACCAGAAAGGGAGAAAAGCATGGTGATTGAAGCTGCCTCTTAGTCACGTAAATCAACAGTAGCAACCAAATTTTTTGTTTCTTCCTGCTAAGTCAGTTTCTATATTCAAATTGCTCCCTATCTTTTTAAAAGATTCAGATGAGGCCGGCGCCACAGCTCACTAGGCTAATCCTCCGCCTGTGGCGCCGGCACACCGGGTTCTAGTCCTGGGAGACCAGGAGAAGCACCTGGCTCTTGGCTTCGGATCAGCGTGGTGCGCTAGCCGCAGCGGCCATTGTGGGGTGAACCAATGGAAAGGAAGTCTCTCTGTCTACTCTGCCTGACAAAAAAAAAAAAAAAAAAAAAAAAAAGATTCAGACACTAGAAATTCAGTGGGATTTGGTGGTTTTCCTTTGCAAGCACAGCACGGCCCTGTAGTAAGATAGGCACAACTGGCTGATCAAGGCAGGCACAGACTGGCAAAGACTATGGCTCTACCTTCCATCCTGATGATGCTCCTGCATTAACCTTCTCACTTCCTGCTGTCTTCTCTACGCTGTCTAGACTGTACTCAGAAGCAGGCCATCGCCGCCGCCTGCATGTCTCTCCAGCACCTGCTCTGGCCCTGTGGCAGGCCTGCAAGGCACGGTTCCAGACACCAGCCCACACCCAAGCCGCTCCTTCCTAAGAGGGCCCATGTCTTTTAAAAGAAGATTGTTTGCTGGTTTAATTGAAAGAGAGTGACAGAGAGACAGAGAGACAGAGAGACAGAGAGAGAGAGAGAGAGAGATAGCTTCCATCTGCTGGTTCATTCCCCAAATGCCCACAACAGCCCGGACTAGCAGTCGGAAGTCAGGACTCAGAACTCCATCTGGGTCTCCCATGAAGACGGCAAGAACCCAAGTACTGGGGTCATCATCTGTTTCCTTCCAGGACGCAATAACAGAAAGGTGGACTGGAAACACAGTAGTGGGGACTTGAATGAGCGCTCTGATATGGGATGCTGGCATCGCCAAGTGGCGGCCTAACCTGCTGTGCCAATGCCGGCCCCACTGGCTATTTCAACGGTCACAATAACACCGTGAAGTAGATACGACTACTGCTGCCTCTATTGGTTACTGAAACAGAAACAGGCACATAAAGGTTGAACGTGTGCCAAGGTCATGCTGCTCATGCACAGCAAAATGAGACTCCACCAGCCTGGCTTCAGAGCCACCATTGTCAGACACTCATTCTCACGTCAGACACTCATTCTCACGTCAGACACTCATTCTCACGTCAGACACTCATTCTCACACGCATTACATGAACACATCTATACGTACTTACTAAAAATACTAAGCAGCACCGACACTTGGAATAACAGGTCTACTAAAAATATTTAGACTTTTGGGGCTGCTACTGTGTAGTGAGCTAAGCTGCCACCTGCAACACCAGGAGCCCACATGAGCAGTGGTTCAACTCCCAGCTGCCCTACTTGCAACCCAGCCTCCTACTAACAGGCCTGGGGAAGCAGTGGAAGGCGGACCAAGTACATGGATTCCTGCCATCCATGAGGGAGATACAGAGAGCTCTGGGCTACTGGCTTCAGCCTGACCCAGCTCAGGCTGTTGTGCCCATTTGGGAAGTAAACTAGCAAATGGAAGCCATGCACACTTTCCCTCTCTTTCAGATAAATAAAACAACCTTTAAAATAAATTAGAGGGGCTGGTGTTGCAGTGTAGCAGGTAAGTGAGGCTGCCACTCCACATGGGTGCCAGTTCGAGTTCCAGCTACTCTACTTCTAATCCAGCTCCTTGCTAATGTGTCTGGGCCCCTACACCCACGTGGGAGACCCGAAATAAGCTCCTGGCTCCTGGCTGCAGACTGGCCCAGCTCTAGTCATTGTGGCCCTCTGGAATGTGAACCAGTGGATGGAAGACTTCTCTCTCTCCCTTTGTCTCTTTTAAATAAATACATGAATAAATATTTTTTAAGAAATTAGAGTTTCAGGCTCTTAGATGAAGTGTGGGAATGGGGCTGGCATGGCGGCACAGCAGGCAAGGCTGCCACCTGCAATGCTGAATCTCACGGCAGCACCAGTCTGAGTCTCAGCTGTTCAACTTCTGATCCAGCTCCCTGCTAAAGGACCTGGAAAACCAGCAGAGGATGGCCCAAGTGCTTGGGTCCCTGCACCCATGTGGATGGAGTTCCAGGCTCCTGGCTTCAGCCTGGCCCAGCCCCAGTTGTTGTAGCCATTTGGGGAGTGAACCAGCAGACTCTGTCTCTCCCTCTCTCTCCCTCTCTCACTGTAACTCTGCCTTTCAAATAAATAAAATGAATCTTAACAAAAAAAAAATAATAATGATGTGGGAAGCACAACTGAATGTAACACATTATATAAAACTTAACACGATATGCACACTCCCATTTCCTTTCCTGATCTCAAACTTGACACTGAGTAACAGGACTGCACCCACACTGACCCACCTCCATGCTGTTTGTCTCTTGGGCCCTGGCTGGAAGCCGCCGACTCCTTGTGGGCCTCCTGGCCCTGGTGCATCTGTGACTCCTGCAGTCTGGCCTGGGCCTCCTTTTCCTCCTGCTGCTTCTTGTCTTCGCAGGCTCTGGTGATCTCCTGCCCCAAGTTCACCAGGAGGTCACGCATTTCCTGCAGGGCTTGCTCAGCCTCAGCCTGGTTCTCTGCTGTAGGGTAGCCGCTCTGCCACAGGGACAGAGACACAGCTTAGTGCTCGTTCCCTACTAATGACCTGGAAAAAGCAGTGGAGGACAGCCCAAGTGTTTGGGCCTCAGCCTCCCATATGGGAGGCCCAGATGAAGCTGGCTTCAGCCTGGCCCAGAACTGGCTGCTGGCCATTGCAGCCATATGGGGAATCTGTCTCTAACTCTGACTTTTAAATAAAGTAAATAAATCTTAAAAATAAATAAAGTTTGTGACAATGTGCTAGATAAAAGTGATAATGCTTTAATTTGCACTGCATATATTAATGCTTGTTTTGGACTTATTTTCACATTTAATAGGCACTTACATATATAACTTTGCTTTTCAAAGCTGCATGTCCTGTCCTTTGATGGAAACAATAAGTGAATGTGACTTATTTAATATTTCCCATAAACTTTAAGAACTCCGTATCAAGGACATTAATTCATGGTCTACTACCTATGTTACAGATGTTATTTCCCTCCTGGCTCCTGGCTTTGGCCTGGCCCAGCCCTGGCCATTGCAGCCATCTGAGGAGTAAACCAGCAGATGAAGATCTCTCTCTGTTTCTCTTTCTTGCTCTCTAACTCTGCCTTACAAATAAATAATCTTAAAAAACAAACTGCTTGTAAGGTTTGGCATTTCAAAGGAGAAACCCAGAAGCATTCTGACCCTCCCTTACCTCCGAGGAGGCCCGAATGATGCCAGAGACGAGGCTGCACAGCTGGTTGCCTCGGGTCCGGAAGGCGGCCAGGTCGACGTTGGGCAGGTCCCTGTGCTGGTCCGAGGCGTCCAGCTGCTGGCTGAGCTGCAGCACCTCCTCCTGCAGGGAGTAGAGGCTGCGCAGGCGGACCTGGCCCTCCTCCCTCCACAGCCGCTCCTGCTCCACCTGCCTCAGCCGCTGCTGCTCTGCCTCCCGCAGCTTCAGGTTCAGGATCTACAGGCAGGGACACGGGGTCACTCTCTCTGACGGGCTCCTGGCCTTGCTCTTTCTCCCTCTCTCAACGCCTGCGACGGCGGGCTCAGACAGGACAAGGATTGCCCATGGTCCCTCCCACAGGCACGACACGGGCCAGGCCCTCCCTGCTGACCACCCGCCAGAGCCCGACCCTTCACCGAGACACCATGCGCACTCCCCTGGCTCGCACCTTGGCTCTGTGCCGATGCTCAGCTTTTAGCTTCTCCTGGTGCCCCAGGGCTTCTCTGGCGCTGAGTGGAAAGCAGCAGAGAGGGGTCAGGGACGCTTCTAGGCGCTGCTTGGCGTCCCCCGAGGCCTCCTGCCCGGGTCACATCGTCCTCTCTCCAAGGGCGCTCATCCTGGCAGGCTGGAGGCTTCCCCACTTTATCTCGGTATTAAGGACACAGAAGGAGAGCAGCTCCAGCTGCTCCCACTCAGGCAGACTCACCTCTTCTCGATCACTTCCCGTAAGTCCTGGAACTCCTTGTGCTGCTTCAGCTCCTTCCGCTCGTCAAAGCGCTTCAGCTGCTCACAGGCCATCTCCGAGAGGGCGCGCACCCTCCTCTCTTGCTCCTCCTGCCACTGCCGCAGGCCCTCCTGCAAGGGAACGGCACCCACCGTGCTCCAAGCGTTCTGCCGCACCTTCCCCACCCTGCCGCGGGTCCTTAGGGCACAGAAGCATCCGCTCACTTCCCAGAGCGCCGACAGCCCTCCCTCTGCAGAGCTGCTCTGGAAAGCTCTCCCACTCTGGCCACACAGTTAATGTCACTCGAGTATGAGCTGGGAGTGGACAGGGTACGTGGCAACACAGAAAAACAGCCATATGTACACTTTTTTTTTTTTTTTAAGATTTATTTATTAGAGGTCTTCCATCCGCTGGTTCACTCCCCAGATGGCTGCAACGGCCAGAGCTGTGCTGATCCGAAGCCAGGTCTTCCGGGTCTCCCATGTGGGTACAGGGGCCCAAGGACTTGGGCCATCTTCTACTGCTTTCCCAGGCCATAGATCAGAGCTGGATTGGAAGTGGAGCAGCTGGGACTCGAACCAGTGACCAAATGGGATGCTGGCGCTGCAGGCAGCGGCTTTACCAGCTACACCACAGCACTGGCCCCCATACAAACACTGTTAAGGTTCCATTCTGTGCGCTCTGACAAGGGTTCCACATAATCTAGATATCCTTATTCTCATGCCACAAACTAGCTATGCAAATTGTTTTACTCCTTTCCTCGCATTATTATCTCCATCTACACTTTCTCCCGCACCCCCACTAAGGAAAATCCCTTTCCTTACTGCACAGGGAAAAAAATACCTAAGGGAATCAGATATTTCATTGGAGCTCTCTTATGGTTTTTAGGGCAATAAAACATTTTTAGAAAACTTTTTTTGGGCCAGCACTGTGGCAAAGCAGGTTAAGCCACTGCCTATGATGCTGGCAATCATATAAGCTGGTTCGAGTCTCAGTTGCTCCACTTCTGACCCAGTTCCCTGCTAATGTGCCTGGAAAAGCAGCAGAAGATGGACCAAGTGCCTGGTTGCCTGCATCCACGTGTTAGACCTGGATAGAGCTCAGGCTGCTGTCTTTGGTCTGGCCTAACCATGGCCATTACAGCCATCTGGAGAGTGAACCAGCAGATGGAAGACCTCTCTCTCTCTCTGTCATTCTGCCTTTCAAATAAATAAATAAATCTTTTTAAAAATAAAAATAATAAAAGTATCAGAGAGGGAGAGACAGACAGACAGACCTTCCATCTACTGGTTCACTCCCCACATGGCTGTAACAGACAGAACTGGGCCACGCTGAAGCCAGGAGACTGGAATTTCATCCAGGTCTCCCGTGTTGGCTGCAGAGGTTCAAATACTTGAGCCATCATGAGCTGCCTTCCCAGGCACACAGGCAGGAAGCCAACAGGCAGGGGAACAGCAGGGACTTGAACGAGCACTCGGATATGAGACACCTGCTCACAAGCAGCAGCCACTACGCACAGTGCCAGCCTCTAATATGACGTTTTAAAACATTGTGAAATCCATGCATAGTTTTTGTTTTCTTTTTTAAGATTTGGAGTTGTGTTTTTTGGTTTTTTTTTTTGTTTTTTTTTTTGTTTTTTTTTTTTTTTAAGATTTATGTTACAGAGGTAGAAACAGAGATAGAGAGAGATCTTCCATCCTCTGGTTCACTCCCCGAATGGCTGCAATGGCTGGAGCAGGGCCAATCTGAAGCCAGGAGCTTCTTTGGGGTCTCCCACGTGGGTGCAGGGGCTCAAGGACTTGGACCACCCTCTGTTGCTTTCCCAGGAGCATTAGCAGGTACCTGGATTGGAAGTGGAGTAGCCGGGACTCGAACCAGCACCCATATGGGACATTGGCGCTGCAGGCTGGGGCTTTAATATGCTGTGTCACTGCACCAGTCCAATGTGACATTTTACCTATCAAAATTTAAAGTAATACAAATCCTTTGATACTAATTTCACTTTAGGAATTTATCCTGAATGAATGCAAAGATATGCATACAAAGATATTCACTGCCTCCCTGCTAACAGTAATAAACTCACAACAAAGTATCTGGGGAATGATGAAATGCATCACAGTACAGTCGTGCTGCAGAACACCGTGCAGCCCTTCAAGAAGAGGAGACGCTGTCCTGCGTCAGGGATACACGCCAAAGCATCCTGCTGGGGCGGGACTGTGGCACCAGAGGTGCAGCTGCCACCTGTGATGCTGCTATCTCCTAAGAGCACCAGTTCATGTCCAGGCTGCTCCCTATAAACGAGCTTGGGAAAGCAGCAGAAGATGGCCAAGTGTCTGGGTCCCTGCACCCATGTGGGAGACCTGGGGGAAGCTCCCGGCTCCTGGCTTCAGCCTGGCCCAGCCTGGGCTCTTGTGACCATTGGTGGAGTAAACCAGTAGATGGGAGATCTCTTGATCTTTCTTCCTCTGACCCCCACTTCCCTAACTCTTTCAAATAAATAAATAAATAATCTTGGGGCCGGTGCTATGGTATAGCGGGTAAAGCCACCGCCTTCAGTGCCAGAATCCTATATGGGTGCTGGTTCGAGTCCCGGCTGCTCCTCTTCCCATCCAGCTCTCTGCCATGGCCTGGGAAAGCAGTGGAGGATGGCCCAAGGCCTTGGGCCCCTGCAACCGCCTGGGAGACCAGGAAGAAGCTCCTGGCTCCTGGCTTCGGATTGGCGCTGCTCCAGCCATTGTGGTCATCTGGGGAATGAACCAGTAGATGGAAGACCTCTCTCTATCTCTCTCTGCCTCTGCACTCTGTAACTCTGCCTTTCAAATAAATAAATATATCTTTACAAAAATATTTTGTTAACATATTATGACATTCTAGTTAAATTTACTTTAAGCTTCAAGCACAAGAAGGCAAACTGAACTCAAGCACAGTCCTCCGTGATGGCTAAAATGAGAATTGGGAAGGAAAAAGACAACCAGGGAGAGCAGGAGGGAGAGCATCAGCAGGAAAACGTGTCCACAGACTGGAAGATGGAAGCTGGTGCAGGAGCAGTGCGTGACAGAGCAAAGCTGAGCAAAGACACACACACACACACACACACACACACACACACGCATGTACACACAGACAAATACACAGAGGCAGACCATGCCTCAAGGGAGCTGAGAAGCCTAGGAAAGGCCAGGTCTGACAAAGTGGGCCTCATGGGGCTGAAAATGGAAAGATAAGCTAACAACAGTCAATTCTTGTCTACCCACCATCCTTAGACCAAAACAGGCAGCAGCCAAGCATTTCTGCTGTCATTTGTCGTTTGTTTTTTTAAGATTATATTTATTTGAAAGGCAGAGTGACAAAGAGACGGACAGAGAGGTTTCCCATTCACTGGTTCACTTCCCAAGTGGCAGCAACAGTCGAGACTGGGCCAGGCCGAAGCCAGGAGCCAGGAGCTTCCCCCAGGTCTCCCGGGTGGGTGCAGGGCCCAAGCACGTGGGTCATCCTCTGCTGCTTTCCCAGCTCTATTAGCAAGGAGCTGGATCAGAAGTGGAGCAGCTGCAACTCAAACCGGAGCCCATGCGGGATGCCGGTGTCACAGGCAGCGGCTTCTCCCCTGTGACACACAGAGGGCCCACACCTCGCTTTTTTTTTTTTGACAGGCAGAGTGGACAGTGAGAGAGAGAGACAGAGAGAAAGGTCTTCCTTTTTCCATTGGTTCACCCTCCAATGGCCGCTGTGGCCAGTGTGCTGTGGCCGGCACACTGCGCTGATCTGAAGCCAGGAGCCAGGTGCTTCCTCCTGGTCTCCCATGGGGTGCAGGGCCCAAGCACCTGGGCCATCCTCCACTGCCTTCCAGGGCCACAGCAGAGAGCTGGACTGGAAGAGGAGCAACCGGGACAGAATCCGGTGCCCCGACCGGGACTAGAACCCGGGGTGCTGGTGCTGCAGGCGGAGGATTAGCCTAGTGAGCCATGACACCAGCACACACCTCGCTTTTTAAAAAAGATTTATTTTCTCTGTTGTAGTAATTTCAAAACTAAATCTGCAAATGCTGACACCTGTCCTACCCCCTCCACTGTTCAACCTTGATGACTATCTTGACAAACAGAAATCGGCAAAGTTATGCCATCTGACTTCTGAGACTGGGTTAGAGAAGGCAATCCATGAGTACCTGGCACAGTTGTTCACACAGTGCTTGTGGGCTCACATCTCGTATCAGAGCGCTTGGATTCAAGTTCCAGCTCCTGCTCTGTGCACGCGGAGAGGCAGCAGGTGATGGCTCAAGTACCTGGATCCCTGCCAACCTGGATTGAGTTCTGGGACCCTGGATTCAGGCTGGCCCAGCCCTAGCTATTGTCAGCAGCTGGGGAGTGCGTCAGCGGGTATGAGATCTCTTTCTTCCTCTGTCTCTCTGCTTTTCAAAGAGGGGGAGCGGAGGAAGGAGGGACATGCAACTCTGCCGGCTTCTCTTCAATGCTTGCTCCTGGAACTGACCACCATGGTTTGATGAAGCCCTGCCTACATGGGCACAGGGCAGGTGTTTCAGCTAACAGATAATCTTAGTTACCAGACAAGAGAATACGGAAAACACTGACACGAGTCCAGGCTCAGCCACTGAAGCCACAAGAAACCACCACAAAGAAGCTCTTACCTGGGGCCAGTTTTGTAGTGCAGTGGGTTAACCCACAGCTTCTAACACTGGCATCCCACATCAACTGCCAGTTCAATGCCAGCTGCTACACTTCCAGTCCAGCTTCCTGCTAATGAGCCTGGGAAGGCTCAAGTACTTGCATTGCTGTCATTCATGTGAGAGACCTGGATGGAGTCCCTGGCTGTGCGGCCATTTGTGGAGTAAACCAGAGGACAGACAACCTCCGTCCTCCCTGTCACTCCCGCTGCTTTCCCTGGACATGAGCAAGGAGCTGGTTCAGAAGCTGAACAACTGAGACTTGACCAGCACTTCCGAATGGGATGTCATGTGATAGTGGTGTTACAGTGGCGGCTTAACTCGCCACACTACAACGCTGGCCCTAATAAATAAACCCTAAAAAAAAAAAAGAAGGGAGCATAACAGACTTACTTCATAAACTCCTGGTTTCCAAGAAATTTTTACAAAATCATGCATTGTTTTTTAATTTTTAAAAAAGGCAAGTTAATTAAAATAGCACCTTTTCCAAGAGACTGTTAATTTATCATCTTCACAGTATAACCTTTAAATGAAAACTCCAAGATTTGAAAATGGTCAATAGAAGCCAGGAAAGCTACTCATTTTTCCCAAAGCCATGCAAAATGGAAGCACCAGGATTTGAAACCAGATCTGACTTCTGCATGCTTGCACTTGACCTCTACATTATACTACCCCCTGCGTCGGAGCAAGGAGCGCTGCAAGTTTGGGACACGAGATTAGGGCTCAGTGCCACCCCAAGCCCTGAGGCTTTCAGTGAAATGAGGCTCCCGGGGCCAAGTCTGCCCCACTTCCGGGGTCACTCACCGCTCCCTTCATTCTGTGCACCTGTTCGTACATTCGGATGCATCCTTCGACTTGGATCCCCCGGGAGGACTGAAGCGCTATACATTCTGGATGCTGGGACTCAGGTTTGTCCTGCAAAGATGGAGGTGGAAAAGAATTCAGCTTTTCAGCATCGTAAGCATGGTGTCATCTCTTCAAGACAAGAACCACATCCCAACTTACAAACCACCACCAATAACAACAACAAAATTACTAGGTGATCAGCACAGTGCTTTCCACGGCATTGACCTTGTTCTAATCGCTTTACTAAATTGATGCCCATTCCTCTGGGTGGTGTTTGCTCTGCTTGCCTGCTTGCCTGTTTCACTCTACCCAGCACATTTGCTGCCTTTCCTGTAAGCATCCATTTGTCTTGAGGTGCTCTGGACAGAACATGAGCCCAGGTCTGCAAACATCCCCACTGCTGGCCTCAGACGTTGGCCAGCCTGGTAAAGTGCTATTCTCCGGCACCCAGCATCTATTTAAAGAGGCACATGAGCCAAGCCAGGCCAGGTTCTTTATGGTTTCTGACGGAATCGCCTGGAAGGACTTGCTTCCTCTTCAGGGGATGCTAGTCTAAGGAGATGTGAGGCTGGGGCTCCCAGGAGCCACCAGGCCACCTACCTGGAAAGTTAAACCAAAAGTTAGGCAGAAATGAGAGCTGCCCAGGCAAAGCCCTGTGACTGGGTCACTGGATCAAGTCATAAAGAATGCCAAGTGTGCATCCTGGGAGGCAGCAGGTGATGGGTCAAGTACTTGGGTCTCTGCTGCCCACATTCTGAGTTATGGGTTCCTGGCTTCAGCCTGATTCAGCCTCAGCTGCTGCAGGAATTTGGGGAGTGAACCAGTAAATGGAAGGTGTCTCTCTGTCTCTCTGCCTTTTAAACAAATAAAAAATGAATAACTGAGAAAAAAAGAAAAGAAATAAGGCCAAGCAGAGACAAGCAGAACATAGATCTTCCAGATCTAATTGCAGATGTACTCCCAGACTTCCTGGCAATATTTATTTATTTAGAGAGGAAGAGAGAGAGAGAGAGGACAGAGAGGTCTTCCATCCGCTGGTTCACTTCTCAAATGGCTTCCAACACCCAGGTCTGGGCCAGGCCAAACCCAGGAACCAGGAACTCCATTCAGACCCACCACGTGGATGCAGGGGCCCAGCCACGTGGCCCGTCTTCCGCTGCCTCCCCATGCACATTAGCAGGGAGCTGGATCGGACGCAGAGCAGTCTGGACTGGAACCACAGCACTGACACGTGAGGCCAATAGCAAGCAGTGGCTTAATCCATTGTGCAATAATTTCTTCCCATCTCTCGTGCTACACAAACTACATTACTTAAACACAGAAATTTCAAAACAATAAATGGTGAAAGGAATGTGGACGTTGTCAGAATAAAATGGAAAAGCCAGATTGTGGCACACCCTGCTGAGCCACCGTCTGCACCATGAGCATCACAGGTTAGAGCACCCGTCCACTCCAGCACTGCCTGCTCTGCTGCTGCTTCCTTTTTTTTGAAAGGCAAAGTTAGAGAGAGGGAGGAAGGAAGTCTATCCACTGGTTCACTCCCCAGATGGCCTCAACGGCTGGAGTTGGGCAGGTCTAAAGCCAAGAGCCACTTCAGAGTCTCCTGCAAGGGTGCAGGGTCCCAAACACGTTCTTCCATCCGCTGGTCACCCCCCAGATGGCTGCATCTGCCAGGGCTGGGCCAGGCCAGAGCCAGGGGCTTCTCTCCAGTCTCCCATGTCGGGCAGCAGGGGCCTCTGCTTCCCCAGGCCATTAACAGGGAGCTGGATGGGAAGTGGAGCAGCCAGGACTTGAACCAGCAATCCTATGGGATGCCAGAGTCGCAGGTGGCAGCTTTCCCTGCTACACTACAACACTGACCCCAGTAAAGAAATCTTTTAATTTTTTTATGATTTATTTATCTGAAAGGCAAAGTTACAGACAGAGGGAGAGACAAAGAGATCTTCCACCCACTGGTTCATTCCCAATCCAAAGCGATGAGGGTGCAGGTGCCCAAGCACTTGGGCCATCTTCTACTGCATTCCCCAGCCATCAGCAGGGAGTTGGACTGGAAGTGGAGCAGCCAGGATTCGAACCGGCACCCATACGGGATGCCGGCTTAACCTACTACGCCACAGTGCTTGCCCTCCCAGTCAATCAATCTTTAAAAGCAATATTTTCATGTGCTTAGTTGCCATCTGCACTCATTAATTTCTCAGGTAAAATGGTCTGACCATATCTTTTGCCTGCTTTCATTTTCTTTTAATTTGTGTTTATTTGAATGGCAGAGAGAGAGAGAGAGCTCCCCTCCGCTGGTTCTCTCCCCAAATGCCACGACAGCTGGGGCTGGGCCAAGTGGAAGCCAGGCTCTGGGAGCTCAGTCGGGTCTTTCACACAGGAGTGACAGGGACTCAGCTACTTGAGGATCACCTGCTGCCCCTGAGTGTGCCCCAGCAGGAAACTGGACCAGGGGAGGAGCCAGGACTTCAGGCACTTGGATACGGGATGCAGGCATTCCACCTGTTGTCCCAATTGCTATCCCACTCCCCCCTAACCATTTCTGTTAAGAGCTCTTTATAAATCCTCCATGAAAAGAACCATGTACTCTTTTATAAAGTGAATGATCATCTCATAATGCCTTTTAAGGTTATTTATCACAGAGTGAGTTTCTATTTATCAGGAGTAACACTTCTCCACAGATGATATACTAATGGCCAATAAGCACATGAAAAGAAGCGCAACATCACTAATCACTAGGCAAGCGTAAGTCAAAACCATAGTGAAATTTTACATCATATTTACTACGATGATTTAAAAAGATAGGGAGGGAACAGCACTGTGGCACAGTAGGTTACGCGTCTCATATGGGCGCCAGTTCAAGTTCCGGCTGCTGCACTTCTGATACAGCTCCCTGCTAATGCACCCGGGAAAAGCAGCAGAGAACGGCCCAAGTGCTTGGGCCTCAGCATCCACATGGGAGACCCGAAAGAAACTTCTGGTTCCTAGCTTTAGACTGGTCCAGCACCAGCCATCGTGGCCATTTAGGGAATAAACCAGCAGACAGAAGATCTCCCTCTCTCTCTGTCTCTCCCTGAAATTCTGCCTTTCAAATAAAAAATAAACAAATCTCTAAAAAATAGAGGGGAAGGGTGAGGGGCTGGCACTGTGGCACAGGGAGTTAAGTTGCCTCCTGCAGCGCCAGCATCCCACATGGCGCCGGTTCAAGTCCCAGCTGCTCCACTCATGATCGGCTCCTGCTGACACGCCTGGGAGAGCAGCAGAGGCTGGCCCCAGAGCTTGGGTCCCTGCACCTAACACTGGAGACCTGAATGGAGTTCCGGCTCCTGGCTTGGGTCTGACCCAGCCCTGGATACTGTGGCTATTTGGGGAGCAAATCAATGGACAGAGATCTCTCTCTCTGTAACTCTGCCTTTCAACTAAATAATTAAAAAAAAAAAAAAAAAAAAAAAAAAAAAAAAAAAAAAGGAGAAGAAGAACACAAAACAACAAATGTTGCAAGAATATGGAGAGGGGTGGGGGTTTGGTGCAGGGGTGAAGGCAGCACCCAGAACTTCCTGAGTCCCACACTGGAGTGCCTGGGTGGGGGTGCTGACTTGGCCTCCAGATTCCAGCTTCTTGCTAACCTGCTTCCTGGGAGGCAGCAGGCGATAATTCAAGTATTTGGGTTCACGCCACTCAAGTGGGAGATACCGGCTGAGTTCAGGCTGCTGGCCTCCACCTGGCCCAGCCCTAGCTGTTGCAGGTATTTGGGAAGTGAACCAGCAGAAAGGAGACCTCTGTGTCTTTCAGCCTTTCAAGCAAATTAAAAAAAAAAAAAAAATGGAAAAACTGGAACCTTTGTGCACTGCTGGTGGGAAGGTCAAACAGTGCAGCAGCAGCTGCTGTGGAAAACAGTGTGGTGGTGACTTCTCAAGACACTGGGCAGAGGGGCTGGCACTGCAGTGCAGTGGGGTAAGCCAACGCCTGCAATGTCGGCATCATATTATGAGCACCGATTCATGTTCGTCACTCTACTTCTGATCCAGCTCTTCCTGCTAAGGGTCTGGGAAAAACAGCAGCAGATGGCCCAAGTGTCTGGACCCCTGCACCCATGTGGGAGACCCAGATGAAGCTCCTGGCTCCGGCCTGGCCCATCCCAGGTCACTGTGGCCATCTGGGGAGCAAACCAGAGGATGGCAGATATCTCTCTAACTCTTTCAAATAAATAAATCTTTCTTTAAAAAGTGATTTTCAAGACATATTGTCAAAAAAATTTAAAGAATAAAGTATCCAACAGTATATTCCACTACCATCATTAAAAAAATGAAGAATATATGCTTTTGTATATTTACAAATACACAAACTACCTCTAGAAATGTACAAAAAAAAGCACCAGAAGTAATAATGTAACTGTTTTTAAGTGAGAGAAACAAAGAAACAAAAGCAGGGACAAAAGAGGCAGCAATAAGGTGAAAGCACAGAACCGTGACAAGGTACATCTTAAGAGCAGGGGTCATTTTTATTCTAAGCCTTCCAGGAGCCACCAATAACCTTCATGAGGGAAAAAACCCAACTGCCCACAACGTCAATTACTATTCTTGGTGCTAACAATGGAGAGGCGGCTTTCTGTGTCTTCACAGTCCCTACAGGCGGCTGCAACGAGAAGCAACCATCACATCCCCAGGTCGTTTAATAACATCAACACCTCGACTGTGCGGCCACCACGCCCTGGTCCCAGGTTGGTCCGAACCTTACCTGGACCCCCTCTGGTGTCGTGGGGGAGGCTGAGGAGAAGGCAGAGCTTCTGACAGAAGACCTGGAAACGGACGGGGGTGGGTCTAGGGCTGAGGCGGGTCCAGAGGTGGGTGAAGTCTCAGAGCCAGGTGGGTTCTCTTGCGTGTGGGGTAGAACGTGATCGACCACCCATCCGGAGTAAGGAGACAGCTTGGGAAGAGACATACATTCTTCCAACACATCCTGCGAAGAGGAAGATGGTCAGGCCCAGCTCGCTTGTCAGCTGGCCAGTGCAATCCACGGCACGCCTTCCTGAAGGCCTAAGGGATAATAAATCCATACCAAAACTCGGAGTGATGGTATTATCAGTCAGAGATGAAAAGAAAGTTCAGTGCGTTCTCAACCCCGTCAAGCCCTGTCCAGCACGTAATGACCCTGGTCTGCTATCCTACGGAAAATCAGGCTGGACAACTAACAACAGAGCAGGGAGCTACACGGGGTAATTCTGGGTGTCACCTTGACTGGAGGAACACCTACAAACCTGGAAGGCTTTACTTAGGGTGTGTTTCTGAGGGTGTTTCCAAATGACACTAGCTTGTGAGTCCCGGTGAACCAGGTGGGAAGACCAGGCACTGGAGTGGGTAGGTACAGTGTGAAGACCTGGAGACAGTACATCCAGAGGGTGAACTGGTCTCTTGTTCTGAAAATGGGGATTGGCTTAACTCCCGCCTCGCACATCAGAACTCGACTTGTGGCCTTGGGACTTCGAGCTGTCACAGCAGTGGCCCCCTTGCTGGTACCAGGGCTTTCAGCCTTGAGCTGAGAGTTATCTCCTTGGCTTTCTGAAGTAGGACTGAGCCACGCCACCAGCAACCCAGGATCTCCAGGCTGCAAGCATGTCACTGACTTCCCAGCTGCCATACATGGGTGAGCCAATTCCCCTAAAAAGTCCCTGTTTTGTATAGCTATAGCCACATACACACACACAGGACTTGCTAATAGAACATTCACTGATAGATGAACAACACACAAATCTGAAAGCAATCTAAAGCGCTGGGGTAGATTAGAGCACAGTCAATGGAATACCAGTCATTTAGCAACACTGATAATGAGGGTGGGGAACTGCTGGGCAGGACGCCTGCATCTCGTTATCTCACAGTGGAGTATCTGGGTTTGGTTCCTGGCTCCAGCTCCTGACACCAGCTTCCTGCTAATGTACAGACCCTGGGAGTGGTCAGCAGTGGTGGCTCAAGTAATTGGATTCCTGCCACCCAAGTGGGAGACATGGATTAAATTCCCAGCTCCTTCCTAGGCTTCAGCCTCAGCCCAGCCATCATAGGCATTTGGGGAGTAAGCCAATGAATGGACAATTTCTGTCTCTCACGTTTAAAAAAGTTTTAATAAAAAATATTGAATCCTATTTAATATACTTGAGATTAAAAAAAAAAGCTTTTTAAAGATTTATTTGAAAGTAAGAGTTACAAAGAGAGAGGGAGACAGAGAAGGAGGAGAAAGAGAAAAGAGATCTTCCATCCGTTGGTTCACTCCCCAGAAGACTAAAATGGCCTGATATGGGCCAACCCAAAGCCAGGAGCCAGGAGCCTCTTCCAGGTCTCCCACATAGGTGTCAGGGGTCCAAGCACTTGGGCTATATTCTGCTGCTTATCCCAGCCCATGGGCAGGAACCCAGATTAGAAGTGGAGCAGCCAGGGCCACACTGTGGTGTAGTGGGTAAAGCTGCCACCTGCAATGCCAGCATCCCACATGGGCGCCGGTTTGAGTCCTAGCTGCTCCACTTCCGATCCAGCTCTCTGCCATGGTCTGGAAAAGCAGCAGTAGATGATCCAAGTCCTTGGGCCCCTGCATCTGTGTGGGAAGACCCGAAGGAAGCTCCTGGCTCCTGGCTCCTGGCTCCAGATCAGCGCAGCTCTGGCTGTTGCGGCCAATTAAGGAGTGAACCAACGAATAAAAGACCTCTCTCTCTGCTTCTCCTTCTCTCTCTGTGTAACTCTTGACTTTCAAATAAATAAATAAATCTTAAAAAAAGAAAAGAAGTGGAACAGCCCAGACTTGAACTGGTGCCCACATGGGATGCCGGTGTCAGAGGTCTTACCCACTATGCCACAATGCTGGACCCCCAAAATAGTTTAAATCCAATATGATTACAACTATGCAAAATAAAAACAAATGCCTCAGGACTGGGGCTGTAGTGTAGAAGGCTAAGCTTCTACCTACAGTGCTGGCATCCCATACAGTGCCAGTCCTGGCTGCTCCACTTCCAATCCAGCTCCCTGCTAATGAGCCTGGGAAAGTAGCAGAGGAGAGCTCAAGTAATTGGGGCCCTGCACTCATGTGGAAGACCTGGGAGAGGCTCCTGGATTCAGCCTGGCCCAGCCCCAGCTGTTGTGGCCAACTGGGGAGTAACCAGAGCCGGGAAAACCCAAAGCCAGAAACCAGGAGTTTCTTCTGGGTCTTCCACATGGGTGGCAGGGACCTAAACCCTTGGGTCATCTTTGGCTGCTTTCCCAGGTGCATAAACAGGGAGCTGGATCAGAAGTGGAGCAGCTGGGCAGATATATATATATATATATATATATATATATATATAAACACACACATACATACATTTATACATCTCTTTTTAAGATTTATTTATTTGAAAGGCAGAGTTATAGACAGCAGAGAGAGAGACATTGTGGGGGGAGGGAGAGGTCTTCCACCCTCTGGTTCACTTCCCAGATGGCCTGAACGGCCAGAGATGTGCCGATCCGAAGCCAAGAGTCAGGAGTCTCTTCTAGGCCTCCCACGCAGGTGCAGGGCCTAAGGTTTTGGGCCATCCTCCACTGCCCTCCCAGGCCACAGAAGAGAGCTAGACTAGAAGTGGAGCAGCTGGGACTCGAACTGGCGCCCATATGAGATGGCAGCTTTACCTGCTACACCACAGCACCAGCCCCAATATATACCTTTTTATTTTCCCAAAAAGATTTATTTATTTATTTGAAAGGCAGAGTTACAGAGAGGCAGAGGCAGAGAAAGAGAGGTCTTCCATCCACTGGTTCACTCCCCAAATGGCTGCAACAGCTGGAGCTACGCTGATCCGAAGCCAGGAGCCAGGAGTTTCTTCCAGGTCTTCCATGCAGGTGCAGGAAGCATTTGGGCTTTTTTTTTTTTTTTTAAATATTTATTTATGTATTTGCAAGTCAGAGTTACACAAAGAGGAGAGGCAGAGAGAGACAGAGAGAGACAGAGAGAGAAAGGTCTTCATCTGCTGGTTCACTCCCCAAATGGCCACAATGGCCAGAGCTGGGATCATCCAAGGCCAGGAACCAGGAGCCTCTTCCGGGTCTCCCACATGGGTGCAGGCCTTGGGCCATCTTCTACTGCTTTCCCAGGCCAACGACATAGATAAAGTGGGATTTATAACAGGGACTATAACACAAGGCCCAGAGACTCTCCAGTACAAGTGTCGACAACTTGACCAGCTATACCAGTTAACTCTTTTTTTTTTTTTATTTTATTTTTTTGACAGGCAGAGTGGACAGTGAGAGAGAGAGAGAGACAGAGAGAAAGGTCTTCCTTTTGCTGTTGGTTCACCCTCCAATGGCCACCGCGGCCGGCACACCGCGCTGATCCGATGGCAGGAGCCAGGAGCCAGGTGCTTTTCCTGGTCTCCCATGGGGTGCAGGGCCCAAGCACCTGGGCCATCCTCCACTGCACTCCCTGGCCACAGCAGAGGGCTGGCCTGGAAGAGGGGCAACCGGGACAGAATCCGGCGCCCCGACTGGGACTAGAACCCGGTGTGCCGGCGCCGCTAGGCGGAGGATTAGCCTGTTGAGCCGCGGCGCCGGCTTACCAGTTAACTCTTGTGTGCACTGCTTCACACCAATCCTTACACCATTCAACCGTGGTTAAAGTACACAGCAAATTCTTGCTGGGGATTTTATTCGGGTCAGGAAATCGGCACTAATAGGAAATGTGGAGAAACAGGCTAACAGTGACCAAGAGCACTGAGCTTGGAGCCATTCCTCCCTAATTTGAATCTCCTCTGTATGCCACCAACCCGGGTACCCACAGGTGAGGTCACTCTCTCTGGCCTCAGCTTTTTATTTTTTTATTTTATTTATTTATTTATTTATTTATTTGACAGGCAGAGTGGACAGTGAGAGAGAGAGAGAGAGATAGGTCTTCCTTTGCCGTTGGTTCACCCTCCAATGGCCGCTGCGGCTGGTGCACTGCGGCCGGCGCACCGCGCTGATCTGAAGTCAGGAGCCAGGTGCTTATCCTGGTCTCCCATGGGGTGCAGGGCCCAAGCACCTGGGCCATCCTCCACTGTACTCCCGGGCCATAGCAGAGAACTGGATTGGAAGAGGGGCAACCGGGACAGAATCTGGCACCCCGACCGGGACTAGAACCCGGTGTGCCAGCGCCACAAGGCGGAGGATTAGCCTAGTGAGCCGCGGCCTCAGCTTCTTTACTTCTAAAGCGATAACAAAGGCTCCACCTCAAAAGGTTCTGGGAGGGGAAGTACCACACTTGAAGAACCTAGAACCACACCTGGCACATAGTAGGTACACAGCAACCACAAACCTTGTTTTGTCTAGATCAGGACGTCTCAAGCAGGGCCAAGCCTACTCCCTATGGACATCTGGCAGGAACTGGAGAGGCTTCAACGGCTACAACCTGATGGGTGCTACCAGCACCTAGTGGGAGGAGGCCAGAGATGCTACTCAACATGCTACAGTGCACACATCAGCAGCCCCCTCTCCCAACCCTAACAAAGAATTATCTAGAACAGTAGAACAGCCCAAAATATTAACAGTTAAGATACCAGCCAGATGCTCACTTCGCACATCAGAAGACCTGGATTTAAGCCCTGGCTCCAGGGACCGGTGCTGTGGTGCAGTGGGTTAAGCCACTGTCTGCAGTGCTGGCATCCCTGTGGGCGCCGGTTCAAGTCCCAGCTGTTTCACTACCAATCCAGCTCCCTGCTAATGTGCCTAGGAAAGTGGCAGAGGATGGCCCAGGGACTTGGAACCCTGCACCCAAATGGGAGACCCTGAAGAAGCTCCTGGCTTTGTCCTGGCCCAGCCCCAGCTGTTAAGACCATCTGGGGAGTGTATCAGTAAATGGAAGACCTCTTTGTCTCTCCGAACTCTGCCTTTCAAATAAATAAATCTTGGGGGGGGGGGTGCATCCTGGGAGACATCAAGTGATCCTCCCCCACCACGTGGTAGACCCTGATCGAGTTCCCAGCTCCCGGCTTTATGGTATTCTAAAAAGATTTATTTGACAGGCAGTAACAGAAACACAGACAGAAATAGCTCTTCCATCTGCTGGTTCACTCCCCAAACAGCCACAACAGCTGGGGCTGGGCCAGGCCAAAGCCAGGAGCCAGGATTTCCATCTAGGTCTCCCACGTGGGTTGCAGGACCCAAAAATTTGGGCCACCTTCCAGTTTCTTTCCCAAGTACATTAGCAGAGAACTCCAGAACTGGAACTAGCACTCCTATATGGGATGCCAGCACTGCATGCGAGCATGGCTTAACCCACTGTGCCACAACGCTGGCCCCGATTTTATAAAAATATATATATTATATATATTTGTATATATTATATAAAGATTTATTTATATATTTGAAAGTCAGAGTTATATAGAGAGAGGGAGAAGGAGGCAACAGGCAGAGAGAGAGAGAGAGAGGGAGACCTTCCATCTGCTGGTTCACTCTCCAGATGGCTGCAATGGTCAGGACTGAGCCAATCTAATGCCAGAGCCAGGATCTTCACCCGGGTCTCCCACATTGGGGCAGGGATCCAACGCTTGGGCCATCTGCTGCTGCTTTTCACAGGCCATTAGCAGGGCACTGGATCAAAGTGGAGCATCAGGGACGTGACCTGGTACCTGTATGGGATGCCAGCATTACGGCTGGTAGCTTTATCTGCTATGCCACAACACCTGCTCCCTGATCTTATAATCATAGTAATGCTTCACATATTCAAAATAAAATAACCAAAATCAGCAAAGGTGGGAGAATAAAACCGTAAGTACAAAATCAAAAACAAGTGAGGGGCTGGCGCTGTGGCATAATGGGTAAAGGCATCCCATGTGAGCGCCAATTCAAGTCCCGGCTGCTCCACTTCCAATCCAGCTCCCTGGTAATGCACCTGGGAAAGCAGTGGAAGATGGCCCAAGTGGGAGCCAGGGATGAAGCTCCTGGTTTCACTCTGGCCTTAGCCCCCACTGTTGTGGCCATTTAGAGTGAACCAGCAAGGGAAGTTCTCTCTCTCTCTCTCTCTCCCTCTCTCCCTCTCTCCCTCTCCCTCCCTCCCTCTCCCTCTCTCCCTCTGCCTTTCATATAAATAAATCAATCTTTTTTAAAAAAGAGATTTGATAGGCAGAGTTACAGAGCAGGAGGAAGGGAGACACAAGAGAGAAAGAGATCGATCTTCCATCATTTGGTTCACTTCCCAAATGGCTAAAACAGCCAGGTCTGGGCCAGGCCAAAGCCAGGAGCAGGGAACTCCATCCAGGTCTCCCACGTGGGTCAGCATCTGCTGCCTTCCCAGATGCATTAGCCAGGACCTGGATTGTAAGTGGAGCAGCTGGGACTCGAATTGGATGTGGGTGACCGGCTTAATCAGCTGTGCTACAACTCTGGGGCCCCCTAAATATCTTTTAAATGCGGGTTCTGTCTATACACTTTCAGAGTGAAGACAAAACTGTTAACAAATACTGAATCCTAGGGAGATTTGTTTTTCACAGAGGCATTCTACATTCCAAAAGGCAAAAATCATATTCCGTGATCTCTAGGGTTGCAAAATACATACCCTGTGGATACAGGAGCCAGAATTCTCCTCGTGAGAGGAAGGAATGGGAGAGAACAGAACAAACCGGAGAGTTCTAGAGAGCAGATTCCACGAGGAACTCCCGGTTTTGGCTGCCTGTAGAAACAGACGCAGTGCCCGAGTGTGACACCCCTGGCAGCAGCTCCAGCAGAGCTCGGTTCCACCCTAAAGGAAACCAGGAATCCTTGCCGGGAAGGTGGATCCAGGGCTGGGGCTGGAAAAATGCATCTTTTGTTGTAGGAGGAAGTGAGAAGTGCTTACAAGGAGCTGGCAAAGCAGTGTTGGATTTGAGAAGGCTGGGGGAAGGGATGTGGAGATGCAGAGAAGGTTGTGGGGAAAACCTCCAGAGTGATTAGGGGCTAAATAAGCAAAATACCGACATTTCTGCTCTACAGTATAAGTGCTGCTAAGGGCTGCTCAGTACTGTAAGTCCTGAGATTAACAGAAGCCAAACTGCTCACTGTCGGAGGACACGTTCGCAAACACGGATGGGGACACCCAGGAAGAACCTGAGGTCCTGGATTGTGAGGTCATGGGTATGAACTCATGATCTTAGCATACATATGCACACACACACAGAGAAGTGGTTACAGGTAACACACACCCCAGATCGGACTGCTACTGTCCCGGCTGCTCTGCTTCCAATCTCACTTCCTGCTAACACGCATAGGAAGGCAGCAGAAAACAGTTCAAGTCCTTGGGCCCCTGTCACCCACGTGGGAGACCCAGGTGGAGTGCCTCGCTCCTGGCTTCGGCGTGACTGAGCTACAGCCGGCAGTTGCAGCCATTTGGGGAGCGAATCAGCAGATGGAAGATCCAATTCGGCGGTGCTGTGGCATAGCAGGTAAAGCCGCTGCCTGCAACAACAGCATCCCGTATTGGCACTGGTTTGAGTCCCGGCTGCTCCACTTCCAATCCAGCTCCCTGCTAATGTGCCTGAGAAAGCAGCGGAGGACGGCCCAGGGACTTGGGTCCCTGCACCCACGTGAGAGACCAGGAAGAAGCTCCTGTTTCTGGCTTCGGCCTGGCCCAGCCCCAGCCATTGAGGCTATTTAGAAAGTGAACCAGTGGATGGCAGATACCTGTCTCTGTCTCTCTCTGTAATTCTTTCAAATAAATAATAAAAAAAATTAATTTGTAAAAAAGATCTCTCTCTGTTTGCCTTTCAAATAAAATAAATCTTTTTCTAAAAACATTTATTTTAGCGGCTGGTGCTGTGGTACAGTGGGTTAATCCGCCGCCTGCAGTGCCGGCATCCCCATGTGGGAACCAGTTCTAGTCCCGGCTGTTCCTCTTCCAATCCAACTCTCTCCTGTGGCCTGCGAAAGCAGTGGAAGATGGCCCAAGTCCCTGGGCCCCTGCACCCGCGTGAGAGACCTGGAAGAAGCTCCTGGCTTCGGACTGTTGCAGCTCTGGCCTCTGCGGCCATCTGGGGAGTAAACCAGCGGGTGGAAGACCTCTGTCTCTCCCTCTCACTGTCTGTAACTCTACCTCTCAAATAAATAAAAATCTTTAAAAATAAATAAATAAAAACTAAAACATTTATTTTATCCAAAAGGCAGTTTCAGGGAGCGGGGGAGGGAATCTTCCACGCACTAGTTCACTCCTCAAATGGCTGCAACAGCCAGGGCTGGGCTAGACTGAAGCCAGGTCTCCCACGGGGGTGCAGGGCCCCAGATACTTGGACCACCACTGCTCCTTCCCCAGGCAGCTAAGCAGGGAACTGGATCACAAGTGGAAAATCCCACATGGGATGCTAACGTCACAGGCCGCAGCTTAACTCACTGTGCCACAATGCTGGCCCCAATAAGTAAGTCTAAATACATACACACATTTATCAGCATGCGTGTTAGATGTAGACGTGTAGACATAAATCCATACACATACATTTCTAAGCGCAACCCACGGAGAAGGCCCCGAAGCAACGGTCCCCAGGCAACAGTGAGCACCCCGAGTTCTGATGGAGGTACAGAAACACCATCCTCCACCTGAAACCAATCCGGCCCTTCAGAGATACAGCGTTTCTGGGGCTGAGACAGGGAAAATATTACTTGGATCTGGGACACTGTGTTGTACAAACAAATAAATAGAAGAAATGCCAACGAATGATGAAAACATGCCAAAGGGACCCAAAAGTCAACCTACAAGCGGTTGCCACTGGCTAAATCTGGGACATATAAAATAAAGATAGCCATTGGGGGTGGGCTTGTGGTTCAGTCAAGCCACCAGTGGGAATGTCCACTTGTCACGCTAGTGCCTGACGTGGATTCTCAGCTACTTTGTGCTTCTGATCCAGCTTCCTGCTAAGGGGCTCGCTGGGTGGCAGCAGGTGACGCCTCAAGTACGTGGGCTCCTGCCACCCAAGTGGGAGACTGTGCTGGGAGTTTCTGGCTCCTGGCTTCAGCCTGGCCAGCCCCAGCTCTTGCAGGCACACGGGAAGTGAACCAGCAGATGGACGGGCTGTCTCTTTCCCTTTTTCAAATAAATAAATAAACAAATAAACAAAAACTTAAAAAGAAATCCAACAGGTTGTACTGGATCACAGCTCACTGAGTAAAATTAGAGCCCGAGTCCCAGGGAGAAAATAAGGCCCTTCTGTACAGAACGCTGTCAGCTTTTTGTTATTGTAACAAAAAACCCGAGACAGCCTATGAAGGAGAGGAGGGAGGTTTACGGAGGCCAGAGTGCTGGGCTCTACCCTGGTGACAGCCTTCCTGCCGGCAGAGCCCCAAGGTGACCCAGAGCACCACACGGCAAGGTCTCCATCTACGGCCTTTTCTAAAGCCACCAAAATTAATCACGGGCTCCACCTTCAAAACCGAATCAGAGGCCGGCGTTGTGGCACAGCGGGTAAAGCTGCTGCCTGCAGTGCTGGCATCATCAGTCCCTCTGCTCCACTTCTGTCCAGCTCTCTGCTGTGGCCTGGGGAAGCAGTGGAGATGGCCAGGTCCTTGGGCCCCTGCCCCCGCGTGGGAGACCCGGAGGAAGCTCCGGACGGACGTTGTGACCATTTGGGGAGTGAACCAGCGGACAGATCTCTCTCTCTGCCTCTCTGTAACTTTTTCTTCTAAATAAATAAATAACCTTTAAAAACAATCAATCCAATCACCTCCCAAAGGCCCGCAGCTGTACTGCGTCTCCACCATCTTAGCGGCACCAACCCTCAAGCTAACAGTGGGTGGCAGAGTGAGGTCAGGCAAACGCCAACTCACGAGGTAAGAGCCAGGCAGACGGACACAAACACATCTGAGGTCTGATGAAGGGGACGGATTCAGGCGGCCAACATCGACAAGGCTAAGGCAAGAGGGCGCTGGTCTGAGGACAGAGACACTGGTGCGCCTCTGGACGCGCCCCGTGATGACGGGGAAGGATGAACCACGGGAGGGAGCTGGACGACGCCGACGTGACCACCGGGCTGGCGTGCCCGCCTTGCGACGCGCTGCTGTCTGCGTGCCTCCTCGGCGGCTGTGGCGAGGCACACGGCCTCGCTCGGCTGGCTGAGATGCGGCCCCACCGCTGCCTGGCTCCGACTTCCCGCTGATGCGCCCTCTGCAAGGCCGCAGGTGAGCCTGGGTCCCAGTCCTCCACCTCGGAGACGCGGACTCCGGGCTGCAGCCTGGCCCAGCCCCACGTCAGGGCATTACGAAGTTAACCACCAGACGGGCGACGTCTGTGTTTCTCCCTCTCTCTGCCTTTCAAATACATAAATACGTATACTTCTTGATGCACGACCGTCGTCTGCTGGTCTGAAACACGAGACAGACCCATGCTGGCTGGCAGGCTCCCTCTAGAATCTAAGGCACGCACTCTCCTAGACCACCCGAGACGTGGGAGGGCGCCTGAAGGGAGGAGAGCGTGCTCCCTACCTGTAGGGCGACCACCGGGGCCTCGGGAGCCAGGGCCCTGCCCTAACCACCTCCACCGCCCCTCCCTCCAGGACCGGGCTTGGCAAACGCCAGGCACACAACCACGGCCCCGCTCACTTTCCGGGGTCAGCCGGCCACTTCACAGACCCAGCACGGGAGACGCTCAGGCCCCTCGTGGGGCCACGAGTGGGGACGAGCGAGCTCCCCGAACGGCCGGGGCAGCAAGCTGCACACGCGCGAGCCACGAAACCAACGCAGGGCGCGCCGAGGGCGAGGGGAGACTCGGGGCCAGAGAGCCGACCCAGGCTCCGGGGCCGCGGCTCACCTCGCCCCGCAGAAGCCAGTCGCGGTCGTAGCACAGGCGACCTTTGTCGGAGCTGCGCAGCGCCTGTAGGGTCTCCCAGCAGCGGCCCTCGGACGGCATCGCCCGCCATGGAACAGCGGCTCGGAGGCGCCGCTTGTGACAAAACAAGCCCTCCAATCAGTCGCCGGGACAGGGGCATCCACTTCCGCTTCCGGGGCACGCAGGCCGAGCAGGGCCCGCCTACCGCAACGGCTGAGCGCCCCGCCCCTGGGTGGGGACTGAGGCGCTGCTATCGCGCCTGCGCACAAGGTTGCCCTTCCCCACCCCGCGCCGCCCGCCCTGGGGCGCCTGCGTGCTGGGCTCGCCCGCCGCGGGGGTCCTGGGCGTGAAAATCGGGCACCGGCCGAGAAGGGGTGAGACTGGACCCCTGCTCGCCGGTGTGGGGCGGCCGGGGGGTGTCGTAGTTCCCGCTTGACCCGGCAGTTCTGAGTGTGTTCGGCTCAGCATCACTCATAATGGCCGACCAGTGAAAGCGACCCCGCGTCCTCCGTCGAGGGAAGAGGCAGAGGGGACCGGGGATAGCAGACGGTGGCCCCGGCGCGCGCGCGATGGCCCCCGAGAGCGGTGCGGGGTGGGGAGGGTGTCCCGCTTGTACGCGTCCATTGACGCCAAGTGTCCGAGGTAGGCGAATCCAGGCCTTTTAGTGGTTGAGGGGACCGGAATGGCGGGTGGCAATGGCGGGCTAGAGCCAGTGAAGGAGCCCAGCCCAGGAGGGGCGCCCCGGGGCAGGCCTCAGGACACCCGAGAGAGTCCGACCAGGATGGGAGTTGGGGGACTGGAGGAAGGAGTGCCGGCCCAACAGGCTTGGGTGTGGGGAGGAGAATGGGCTAGAAACGGGCTAAGTGGCGGTGGCCACAGAGCTGGCGAGTTGACTGGAAAACCCCACTGGAGTGAATCCTGCGGACTAGGCACGGCCCGGCGGCCAGGGCCACGGTGCACGGGCCACGGTGCCCGGGCGTGGCTCCGACAGGGCCACGGCCGCCAGGGCCACGGCGCCCACGTGTGGCTCCGACAGGGCCACGGCGCACCTGCCACGGCGCCCGCGCGTGGCTCCGCCCGGGGCGCCCCTCATTTGCACAGGCTCTGTGTGAGGCAGGGAGGATTCCCTGGAGCGGAGCATCGCTAACAGTTTTCGCCTTCTGATTTCTTTTTACAAACTCCCAGGACGTTCTTGTGAGGACACGGTTCGGAGGAGCCCCGGCTGTGCCCGGGGGAGGTGGCGCGTGAGGCTGCCGCACCTGCTGTAGGTGGGCCGGCCGCCCGTCCCTCGTACTCCAGGGGTGTGAGTCAGGGTCAGTTCCGTGGCGACGACGGCTGGTCAGTGTTCACGATGACTTTGCTTAGAAACACTGAAGACCGAGGCCGTAAGTGCTGTGAAATGTGATGGAGCAGAGGGGGAAGTTCCTGGTTTTGGAAATCCAGATTGGGGGGGGGGGGGGTCAGGGGATGGAGAGGCAGGACAGAGAAGAATCATCTGGAGCTTCTGTCATATTTGAGAGGCAGAGCCACAGAGAGAGGGAAAAGCAGAGAGGTCCTCCACCCACTGGTTCACTCCCCAGATGGCCAAAACGGCCAGAGCTGGACTGATCTGAAGCCAGGAGCCCCCCCCCCCCCAGGTCTCCCACGTAGGTGCAGGGCCCAAGGCCCCACTCCCACCCTGAAGCAGCCGGGACCGACTAGAACCAGTGCCCATCATCAGATGCCAGTGCCGCAGGCGGAGGCTTACCCTGCCGCGCCGCAGCGCTGGCCCAGCCCTGGAGTTTTGGGCTTGGGTTAGAATGACTGAGGCGATACCAGACAAAATGGAAGGCTAGGGTACAGATTTGTCGCTTCTCTCCAAATAATCCGTTCTTATAAATACAGGAAGATGTGAACAAAAATGACTCAAAATTTCATCATTTCAGAGACCAGGTAACATTTTAAAAATAAAAGTAGGGGCTAGCGCTTGCGGCACAGTGGGTTAAAGCCACGGCCTGCAGTGCCAACATCCCGCAGGGGTGCTTGTTCGAGTCCCGGCTGCTCCACTTCCAATCCAGCTCCCTCCTGGTGTATCTGGAAAGGCAATGGAAGATGGCCCAAGTGCTTGGACCCCTGCACCCATGCGGCAGACCAGGGTGGAGCTCCTGGCTTCTGGCTTGAGCCTGGATCAGCCTCTGCCATTGTAGCCATTTGGGGAGTGAACCAGCAGATGGAAGATACCTCTTATCTCTGTGTCTGCCTGCCAAATAAATATTTTTTGAAAAGGTCATTCATGGGGCTGGCGCTGTAGTGGAGCCGGTAAAGCCACTGCCTACAGTGCCAGCATCCCACGTGGGCGCTGGTTCAAGTCCTGGCTGCTCCACTTCTGATCCGGCTCTCTGCTGTGGCCTGGGGGAAAGCGGTGGAAGACTGCCCAAGTGCTTGGGCCCCTGCACCCGCGTGAGAAGACCTAGAGGAGGCTCCTGGCTCCGGATCGGTGCAGCTCCAGGCCATTGCAGCCAACTTGGGAGTGAACCAGTGGATGGAAGACTCCTCTCTGTGTGTGTGTGTGTGTGTGTGTGTAACTCTTTGAAGTAAATAAATCTTTAAAAAAAGAAGAAGAAGGCAGTACACACCGGTGCTGTCCTGACGACTCGGGTGACCCGCACCGAGCACAGAGCTGCGCCTGGCACCCTGCGTCCCCAGAAGCTGAGCGCAGGGAAAGGACCGCCTGGGCTGGGATGAAACAAAAAGCCTCGTGTTTTACGTGCCAAGTACTTTAAAAACGTTTACAGGCTCTCAATCATTTTAATCATTTCTAGAAAAGGTATTAGAAGCAACAAAAAATCATCCAACGGAGCCTTAAATAACTGATTATAAAAAATTTTGTAAAACCACACAAACATTTCAAGAATCGATGCACCCCCGAGAAACAAACCAGGCAAAGAGAAAACAAACTCAGTACGGTGGGGGTCACACCTGCAGCAGCCCAGCGGGCCCACGCCCTGGGAGGTGTGCTGGGAAGCGGCTGGGGCACTGGCCTCAAGGAAGCTTCCCGCGGGCTAAGGGGGGCCTCGGAACCCGCAGCAGTGGGCTAGAGCCAGTGAAGGAGCCCACAGCCCAGGAGGGGCGCCCCGGGGCAGGTCTCAGGACACCCGAGAGAGTCCGACCAGGATGGGAGTTGGGGGACTGGAGAAAGGAGTGCCGGCCCAACAGGCTCCTGGGCAAGGAAGAGACTCAGCAAAGTCGTGGAGAGCTACAGCCCCACAGCCCGGTACCCTCGCGCAGTAGTACCCTTAAAGCCTGTCAAGGAAGCCAACTCCCGTCTGCCCACCACCATCAGGGAGAGCAAACCCAGTGCCTCCCGCTTCGTCCCCTGCTGCTTCAGGGGCTTCATGCCAGAGCTAAGGACAAGACCCTGGCCACACTCCTCACTGCAAGAGGGAGGGAAACCAACAGGCTTCCTGGCTACAGCTTGGCAGCCGCTGGTGCCATAGCGTCAGGCAGGGCTCCAGGCCCTGGACAGGCAGCCTCAGGCCGGAGGAGAGCGGGAGCGGATGGGAGAGCTGGTCAGGAAGGTGGTGTAAGGCCCCTCCCCAAACACATTGGCGTAGGACGACTTGAGGAACTGGACGTAGTTCTGCATGCTGCGGTTGGTGCCCTCCGACTGCTCCAGGCGGTCTTTCAGGTCCTGCAGCCGGCTCTGGTAGCGGCGGTCCGCCTGAGAGAGAACAGCGTGGCGGGGTCAGCCCTGCGGTGCAGAGGGTGAAGCTGCCGCCTACAGCGCCGCCACCCCATGTGGGCACCGGTTTAGTTCCCAAGCTGCTCCACTTCCGATCCAGCTCCCTAGGTGCTCCTGGGAAAGCAGTGGAGGGAGGCCCAAGTCCTTGGGCCCCTGCACCCACGTGGGAGACCTGGAAGAAGCTCCTGGCTCCCAGCTTCAGATCAGCCCAGCTCCAGCCGTTGTGGCCATTTAGGGAGTGAACCAGTGGATGGAAGACCTCTCTCTCTGCCTCTGCCTCTCAAATAAATAAATCTTTAAAGTAAAAAGAAATTATCTTGTGATGATAATTGCACAACTCTGAATGTACTAAAAACTACCAAGTTGTATAATTTAAAATGCAAATTTGAGGCCGGCACTGGCATAGCAGGTAAAGCTGCCGCCTGCAGTGCCAACATCCCATATAGGTGCCAGTTTGAGTCCCAGCTGCTCCACTTCCAATCCAGCTCTCTGCTATGGCCTGGGAAAGCAGTGGAAGATGGCCCAAGTGCTTGTGCTTGGGCCCCTGCACCCACGTGGGAGACCAGGAAGAAGCTCCTGGCTCCTGGCTTCGGATCTGCGCAGCCCTGGCTGTTGTGACCATCTGGGGAGTGAACCAGCGGATGGAAGATCTCCATCTCTCTCTGGCTCCCCTTCTCTCTGTGTAACTCTGACTTTCAAATAAATAAATCTTTTTAAAAAATTTAAAATGAAAATAAATTTTTTGGAACGTTAAGTTGTATCTTATAAAGCTGTTTTTATTTATAAAAAGAGATCTACCTAGAATATCCTCAATGGATAGGAAAGTGAGGAAAGCCGAAACCATGTCATATTCATAAAACGACTATCAAACTCCTCGCTCTGCAGCCCCAAAGGGAGCTGAAGCCTCCGTCCGCTCTGCCCTTGCCCGGCCTCTTGCCCACTGGCCCAACTCACATCATCTCGGCTCCGCCGCAGCTGGCTGAGTTCCGTTTTGGCTCTGCTCAGCTGGGTCTCCAGGTCCAGGATCTTGTTCTGGGCTGCTCGCTCCTTGGAAAGCGCCTGCTCCTTGGTTTGTTCCACCTGCAGGCCCGGAGGTGGGGACGGCTTAGCTCACACAGGGAATACCTGTCCAGGAGAAGGCCGTCTGGCCACGCCCACTCCCTGGCCTCACAGACAGCACTTGCGCATCAGTGTGGGACATGCGCTCTGACGCCGGGGGACAGGAGTTAACCCCGGGACTCCTTCAGCAACCAGCCTTGTCCACCCCTTCCCGACACCGCACAAGTCACCACCTACGAGTGCTAAACCTGGTTCCCAGGGGGCAGCGATCCACCGAGTAGTTGTCCTGCGTAAAGAGTTGAGTCTACAAGACAGTTACCCACTGACCCTCCCACAGACCCACGAGGCAGGGACTGCTTCCTGTTCGTTCCTCAGAAAATGGAGAACAAGGCTCCAGCAGGCTGGCGACCTGCCCGAGGTCCCAGGGCTGCTGAGCAGTGCAGCCGGGACTGACCTGCCTCCTGGCATCTTCAATCGCGCTCTCCAGCTGCCTCGCCAGGGACCCGCATTCCCGCGTCTTCTCCTCCAGGCGCAGCTGGGACTGGTGGATGGCCTCCTCCCTCTTAGCAATCACCTGTAGGAACTCGATATTCTGCGCGCTGGTCGCCTCCAGTTTCCTAGGCAGAAGCACTCAGTCAGACCCCGTATGTGCCCCCTGTCTGTCTCGCTCCACCCCGCCAGGGGGGCTGCCGCCAACCCCTGGCCTGGGGATCTCATCACGCCACGGATCTCCAGGGAGCCATGGGAAGAAACCAGAGCTGTGCAGATGAGCAAGGCAGCCGAGGCACCGTGCGGCCGGAGCGCTGGGTAGACAACAGTGTGGGACGCAGCTACTGGCAGCTCAGGGAACGGCCGCCACTACCAACCCCGCTTCAGAGACGGCGTGACTGAACCCCAAAGAGAGGAAGTCCCTGGCCCGAGGTCAACCCCATGACCCATGTCTCCTCAACTTCTGCCGGTCACTGCCGCCTCTCTCAGCAGAGGGACTTCAGCTGAGCCGCTTGACATCTTATGCAGCCAGCCAATGGGAAAGACAGGGCCAAACCAACGTACACACACTTCCCCACTGCACTTCCGGTGCCAGTACATCTTCCAACTTCTGGAGTGCTGCAAGTCTTGCTGAGTTCTAACTGCATTTTCCAGGTCGGCAGGGCAGGGCAGGGCAGGGCAGAGCAGCTCCTTCCAGCCTCCCTGCAGGCTGCAGAGCCATGTGGGGCGCTCGTGGCCTCCTACAACCTCAGGCGGGCCCTTCTGAAACAGGCTGGGACCAGTGCTCGCACAAGCTCTGGAGGAGGGCAGCCCCAGTCTACGCTGCAGCTTTGCCAGCTACCAGCTATGTGGCCTTGGTCGTATCACCTGACCTGCCCCACATTTAGTTTCCACAGATTTAATATGCGGTAACCATGCCAGGAAACAGGAAATGTGCTAAGCCTTTTTTTTTTTTTTTTTTTTTTTTTTTTTTTGACAGGCAGAGTAGTGGACAGTGAGAGACAGAGAGAAAGGTCTTCCTTTACCGTTGGTTCACCCCCCAACGGCCGCTGCGGCCGGTGTACCGCGCTGATCCAAAGCCCGGAGCCAGGTGCTTCTCCTAGTCTCCTGTGGGGTGCAGGGCCCAAGTACTTGGGCCATCCTCCACTGCACTCCCGGGCCACAGCAGAGAGCTGGACTGGAAGAGGAGCAACCGGGACAGAATCTGGCACCCTGACCGGGACTAGAACCTGGGGTGCCAGCGCCGCAGGCAGAGGATTAGCCCAGTGAGCTGCGGCGCCAGCTGTGCAAAGCCTTTTTCCAGAATCACCCTGGAGACTCACAGCAGCACTGGAGCCCAGATCCCTGGTCCCTGCCTTTCTCCTCGCTCAAGACGAGAAAACTGGGATTCAGAGGAAAGAAATGGTTCACTCAAGGCCCCAGGGCTGGGGGTCAAGGCCAGGGCTCATGACCCCACAGGTAGTCTTTTTACCTCGGGTGATGCCTCCAACAATCCATAAGCAACAGGCAAGAGTCCGATCAGAAAGGCCCGGAAAGGATGACCTAGAACAGGGCACAGGAAGGAGGGGCACTGCCCCCAGCCCAGTGTCCTGGCTGTTCCATCCAAACCACGCCCGGGGTTGGCCGGGGCCGAGCGTGCCTTGGATACATGGTGCCTTCTGGTGGCCTGATCCTGATCACTGTTGTGACACGCAATGCTTACCACGGACATGGAAGCGGCTTTTCCTCTGAGCTCTGCCTAGCACCATCCAGGGCCTGGAGTCCCTCAAACGCTTCCGCACACTAAGCACAAAGCAGCTAAGTGGCTGAAAGTCTCAGGTCCTAGGAGGAGGACAGAGATGGGACCAAGTGTCTCTAACCTCTCCAGTTCATCCACCTTCAGACTCAGCTGTTTATTTTCCTTCTGGGAAGCCTGATGTTTCTCTCTCGCCATCTCCAGCTTGTCCCCCTGATGTTCGATCTAAAATGACAGGAACACAGACTGGTTTATGAAGGCACGTCCCAGCACAGTCCTCCCTTTTCCCTGGGACCTGTTGTCCACGCCCAGGGAAGAGGCACGCTGCCCTCAGCAGGTGCCCGAGTCTCAACGGCACAACCTAGAGGAGAGAGGAGAGCAGGGACAGGTTAGGCCGTGCTCCAGCGACAGAAGGCGTCACCACACCAGGAGACGCCAGGCTGGACGCCGAGGAGCCACAGCGATGCTTTCTTCATCAGGAGAGGTCACTCAGAGGTCACCCAGACCCAGCTGGGGTGCAGGGCAGACGCAAGAAGGCGGCAGCGGACAGGAGGCCTCACTGGCCCATGGGACAGACCACAGAGCTTTACCACTTATGTTGTTGGTACCAGCGATGCCATCCGCCCCTTAACTGGGGAGAGAGGTGTGTGCCCGGCCACAGGAAAGGGCCTGAGGGCCCTGGCAATGCTCAGGTCCAGCTGAGAAGGCAGTGAGGACACAGACTTGGGAACCAGACAGAGCTGCCGGGCTCTGATCCCGATGGACTTATTGATCGGCACTGTGGTGTTGGGAAATTACTTCTCCCCTCTGTGCCTTGGGCTGCTTTTTTATAAAAGGGAAAAGGAACGATACATACACTTCCCTGAGCTCCTGGGGGGATGAAATGAGTGCTGGGGCACGGAGAAGGCGCTCAGGAACGTGAAGCTCCTAATGTTATTATTCCAAACAAACAGGTCAAGAGAGGGGAGGGGCCTGCCACGGTCACACCGCAAATGAGTGGCATGCGATTTCCTGGACACCACAGGCAGCAGGATCCCCACAACCCAGAGGCTTCTGGGGGAAGGAAACACTTGCTTCTCAGGCAGTGGATCTGTGAAGGAAGGAGGGGCAGGTGAGCCAGACAAGGCGCAGGAAAAGCGAGCGTGCAGCAGGCGGAGGCCGAGGGGCTGAGGGCAGCGATGAGCTCAGCAGGGGCGACAGCAGGAGGGCCAGCGGCTCCAGGCGAGGGGCGGCTCCGACACTACAATCACTTGGTGCAAACACAAGACATTTGGCACACCAGACTTTATTTCACAGCACTGATGATAGCTCACTTCTTTCAGAAAGCAGCAGCCAAGGAAAAGGAAGTGGTCCTCCCTGGGGGCGTGCAGCTCATCTTGGTAAGCGGGCCCCTGCTCGGGCCAGTTCGTGGGACCCTTTCTGCCAGTCCCTTACCCGGCTGCGCAGGTCTGATATGATGGCTGTGAGGTCAATGTTCTTCCTCTCATAGCCCTGCAGCTGGTCTTGGCACTCGGCCAGCTTAGCCTCCGTGATCTTGAGGATGTCAGGCAGTTGCTGAAGGTCAGCCAGCTGGGACTGGAACTGCCGCCGAGCCTGGGGTGGGGAACAGAGACACCGTCAGGAAGGGCCCGGCTGCCAACGGGGCTGGGCAGTGTTCTGGAGTTAGGGCGGGGACAATCCACAGGCAGGAGTGTGGCCTGCCCTCATCAGAGGCCTCTTAGCAAGTTTCCAGCTGCTTCCAGCCTGACTTCAACTTGACATTCACTCAGCCACGCAGTGAACACCAGGACCCGGCCTGTGCGAAGGGCTTCCCGAAGCTGCTCATTTCATCCAGTCAATAACCCGCAGAGTAGGTGCTGCCGTCACCGGGTGAGGACATTGCTCTGGGCCAGGCAGCCAAGACCAGGAAGGCCATGAATGAAGTCTGGGATAGTCCACACCCCAGGTCAGAGGTCAAGGTGAGAGCTAGCTGGTCTGGGTCCATCCTTGTACATAACAGGTGACAACTGGGGACCTGAGACAGGCAGTGAGTTGCCCATGGTTATGAAACAAGCTGGTGGCTGAGCCTGGACTGGACTCATCTCCAAGGCTATGCCAGGCTAAGATGGCCACTGTAGTCCAGTGTAGTCCATTCCTCTGCAGGAATATGGCTCTTTGGGAAGGGGAAGTTGGCAAAAAATAAAGACATGGGCATGTGAAAGACCTGCATACCTGAGTTCACTGGGATGCTCCAAGTAGGAGGGGTTTTTGTTTTAACTTTTGTGTTTTTGTAAGGAAATTTCAGAGGGTGAAGGTTAAGAAAAGGGTGAAGCGGCAGATGGGGAGTAGGGGGGAGAGGGTGCGTACATGGCAGGGGGCCAGCCCACGGGGCAGACTCAGCCCATCTTGTGGAGGCAGGTGGGGTCAAGGGCAAACAAGGGCAGATCACAGTCAGACATGGGAGCGGGGGGGGGGGGGAGAACGGGGAGCAGTACCGCCTCGATCTCCTTGTTCATCTCGTCTTTCAGGATCTTGTTCTCTTTGTCACAGCGCTCTAACTGGGCAGCCACCTCGTCGGCCTCCAACCTCGTCTTCATCACCTGCAAAGCCACAGCCCAGTGAGCCGCCTCGGGCAGGGCCGAGTCTGGGTGAGACCCGCCTTCGTGCCCCATCCTTCCCGGAGGGGCTGCGAGAGGCCTACCTGACTCTTATAGTTGTCAATCATCCCCTCGTAGTTCTTCACCGATGCCTTCAGCTGCTGGACCTCGATGTGTGCCTGGTTGAGCTTGTCCTCCATTGGGGCAAAGCTAGCCTGGAAGGGTGGCTCACATGTAACCAACAGCGGGTTCCGGCTCAGGCGGCCCTCCCTAAGCCAACCCTCTCCCAAGGAACCAGCCCTTACACACCACGAGGCTTCCCCAGAGGCACTGGGCTGACTCCTAACTGGGTACAGATGCTAATCACTGACTTCTGCGTAGTTGGGAAGCGTCTGTACGCATTCATGCACACGGAGCTCAGACCAAGCCACGCTAACCAACGTGGAAGGCCCGAGGAGGCCACACACCTACAGCTGCGTAGCATTTTCGTTCTTCTTGACAAGGATGGGGTTACACTTAGTGCTTCCAACAGACTTTTTACTTATTCAAAGGAGGGCAGAACATGCTTATGAAGTTATCAATGGCTTGTAAACACCTTCTCAGGTCAGCAGGTCCTCCTATAACTCAAGGCCTCACCTGAGCTGGGCAACACTAGTCATGGTGTCTCAACATGGTACAATGCACAGTTGTCACTTAAGACTTCAAGAGCTGACCTAAAGAGATGTCCATGGGGGCCAGTGCTGTGGCGTAGCAGGTAAAGCCACACCCACAGCACTGGCATCCCATATGGGCACCAGCTGGAGTCCTGGATGCTCCACTTCCGATCCAGCTCCCTGCTATGGCCTAGGATAGCAGTGGAAGATGGCCCAAGTCCTTGGGCCCCTGCACCCTCGTGGGAGACCCGGAAGAAGCTCCTAGCTCCTGGCTTTGGATCAGCTCAGCTCTGGCCGCTATGACCATTTGGGGAGTGAACCATCAAATGGAAGACTCCTTTCTCTCTCTCTGCCTCTGTGGAACTTTGCCTTTCAAACAAATAAAATAAATCTTTAAAAAAAAAAAAAAAAAAAAGCAAGCTGTCCATGGGGCTGGTACTGTAGCACAGCGGGTTAAAGTCCCAGCCTGACTACATGAAAACGCTCGACAGCGCCATGCGCTGCCATGGGGCAGCTGTCGCTCTCCCCTCGCCCGTGCAAGTGTGAAGGTGTGCATTACCTCAGTGTCTGCACACACCTGCCAGGACTCACTCAGGCACCTGCTCCCTGCTAATGGCACTGGGGAACAGCAGAAGGGCCCAGTGCTGAGTCCCTGCCACCCACGAGGGAGACCTGGATGGAGCTCCCGGCTCCTGGCTTCGGCGTGGCCCAGCCCTGGCTGGTGCAGCACTTTGGGGAGTGAACCAGCAAAAGGCCTCTCTGGCTCTCTCTGCCTTTGAAGTAAATAAAAATGTCTTTAAAAAGAAAACCACAAATATGCCCACAGCAGTATTATGGGAACAGCCCAGTGTGACGTAGAGGCTTCACGGCACAGCACTGAGAATGAGCTACACCACCACACAGCAGGACACCTGTCAACACCTGCTATGTGCATATCTACACAACTCCAGCTCAGAGATCACAAGGGGACTAATCCGTGACGCCTGGGGCTGGCACTGTGGTGCAGCAGGCTAAATTAGGCCTCCACCTGCAGTGCTGGCATCCCATGTGGGTGCTGGTTCCAGTCCCTCAGCCCCTGCTGCTCCACTTCCGATTTAGTTCCCTGCTAATGTGCCAAGGACCTGGCCCAAGTCCTTGGGCCCCTACACCCACGTGAGAGACATACACGGAGTCCAGGCTCCTCGCTTCAGCCTGGCCCAGCCACAGCAATTGTTACCATTCAAGGAGTGAACCAACAGATGGAAGGCCTCTCTCTGTCTGTCTCTCCTTCTCTATAACTGCCTTTCAAATAAATAAATAAATTTTTAAAAAAGAAATCAGGATAGTGATTACCTCTGCAGGGGCATTAGTAAGAGGGGGCTGTTAGGTTCAATCAAAAGTGATTGGGAGGCCAGTGCCGCGGCTCACTAGGCTAATCCTCCGCCTTGCGGCGCCAGCACACCGGGTTCTAGTCCCGGTCGGGGCACCGGATTCTGTCCCAGTTGCCCCTCTTCCAGGCCAGCTCTCTGCTGTGGCCAGGAAGTGCAGTGGAGGATGCCCCAAGTGCTTGGGCCCTGCACCCGCATGGGAGACCAGGAGAGGTACCTGGCTCCTGGCTTCGGATCAGCGCGGTGCGCCGGCCGCAGCGGCCATTAGGGGGTGAACCAACAGTAAAAAGGAAGACCTTTCTCTCTGTCTCTCTCTCTCACTGTCCACTCTGTAAACAAAACAAAAACAAAAACAAAACAAAACAAAAAAGTGATTGGGAGAGTCTGGCGCTGTGGCACAGTGGGTTAACACCCTGGCCTGAAGCACTGGTATCCCACATGGGCGCTGGTTCTAATCCTGGCTGCACCTCTTCCAATACAGCTCCCTGCTATGGCTTGGGAAAGCAGTAGAAATTGGCCCAGGTCCTTGGGCCCCTGCACCCACATGGGAGACTGGAAGAAGCTCCTGGCTTCGGATCAGTGCAGCTCCGGCCGTTGTGGCCATCTGGGGAGTGAACCATCAGATGAAGACCCCTCTTTCTCTCTCTCTCTTTCTCTCTGCCTCTCCTCTCTCTGTGTAACTCTGACTTTCAAATAAATAAATAAAAACCACCAACAACAACAAAAAAAAAGTGATTGGGAGGGTGAAAGGGCCAATGTTGTGGCTTGCAGGTTAAGCCGCCTCCTGCAATGCCAGCTTCCTAACTGCTCCTCTTCTGATCCAGGTCTCTGCTAAGGTGCCTGGGAAAGCAGTGGGAGTGGCCCAAGTGCCTGAGCCTCTGCACCCACATGGGAGATCCAGATAAAGTCCTGCTTCCTGGCTTCAGCCTGGCCCAGCCCTGGCCACTGCAGTCAACTGGTGAGTGAACCAGCAGGTGGAAGATCTCTCTTTCTCTGTAATTCTGCCTTTCAAATAAAATAAATCCTTAAAAGCAAAAAGGTTGGGGGAGGGGGGGCAGCGTTGTGGCACAGCCAGCAAACTGCCTGCAATGCTGGCATCCCATAATGGAGCACTGGTTTGAGTCCCGGCTGCTCTGCTTCCAGTCCAGCCCCCTGCTGATGCACCTGGGAGAGCAGCAGAAGACGCCCAGGTGCTGGGGTCCCTGTCACTCATGTGGGAGACCAGGATGGACTTCCTGCCTCTGGCTTTAGCCTGGCTCTAACCTGGCTGCTGTGGCCATCTGAGGAGTGAACCAGCAGATGGAAGATCTCTCTCTCTCTGTCTCTCCCTGTCACTCTGCCTTTCAAATAAACATTAAAAAAAAAAAAAAGTTATTGAGAGGGGCCATGGCTGTGGCGTAGCTGATTAAGCCACTGCCTACACAGCCGGCATCCCATATAAGCACCTGTTTGAGTCCCGGCTGCTCCACTTCAGATCCAGCTCCCTGCTAAAGCGCCTGGGAAGGCAGTAGAAGACGGCCCCAGTCCTTGGGCCCCTGCACTCATGGGGAAGACCCAGATGAACTCCCGGCTTCAGCCTGGCCCAATCCCACCCACTGCGGTCATTTGAACCATCAGATAAAAAGAAAGATATATCTGTCTCTCCTTATCTCTCTGTAACTCTGCCTTTCAAATAAATAAATATTTTTTAAAAAGACATTAAAAATAAATAAAAAGCCATTGAGAGACAAAGTGTATTCACTTTATGAAAATTGTAGGATATGTGAACTTTTTTAAACAACAAAAAACAAAATCATTGGCCCCGATCAATAAAAACATCAAGATCAAACCTGGCTCCGCAGTGACAACCTTGTCCAGTGCCTCTCCCTGTGCTGCGCTGTGAGGGTGCACAGGCAGACCGTAACAGCCAGGCCTCAAGAGTCAGACCCAGGTTCAAATCCCAATTCCAGCTCTTCCCTGGGCAAAATCTTGGCAGGAAACCTGGCCCCTCTGTCTCCCTCTCTGTAAACCTCAGCCTCCCTGCCCACTCTCTGTAAACCTCAGCCTCCCTGCTCCCTCTCTGTAAACCTCAGCCTCCCTGCCCACTCTCACAAAGACCTCATTTCTTCCAAGGAAACTGCAGCAACCTAAGACGAACCCAACTGTCTCGCCCAGGCCCAGCATCCAGGCCTTTCTGCCCAGAGGGCTGCCCAGCTTACCCGCACTTGGCCTCCAGGCCTCTGGAGAGCTCTGGCTCCTGCCTGCCCCGCCCCCTCCCCCAGCTGCCCAGGCCCTGGGTCCCGCTGCACACCTTCAGCCTCTCGTTCTCCAGCTTGAATGCGGAATACTCGGCCGTCTGACGGTGTAGTCTCTCCACCAAGCTGTCCCGGTCTTCCCGCATCTTCTCCTCCAAGGTTTGTTGTTGGTTTACAAGATCTGTCACCCGGCTGGAAGGGCGCAGCAAAGTGGAGAGAGACAGAATCAACTCCACAGGCTCCGAGGGGCCCGGGGCTTTGTGTGAAGGGGACCAAGTGCCCTACCCAGGCCAGCTCCCGCCTCCTGGCACGCTGCCTGCTTGCTGCCCCGCCCCCAAGCAGAGCAGCGCTGCACTGCCTGCCTTGTGCCATTGCTGCTGCGGCCTTCCCCACAATGTTCTTTTAAGATTTGTCTCCCATGGGGCAGGTGTGTGGAGTAGCAGGTTAACTTACCGCTTGGGGTCGCCCACATCCCATATCAGAGTGTCATTCTGTGCCCCGGCTACACACCGGGAGGCAGCAGATAAAAGCTCAAGCACTTGGGCCCCGGCCATGCATGTGGGAGACCCAGATGGAGTTCCAGGCTCCTGGCTTCAGCCTGGCCCAGCCCCAGCCATTGCAACCATTTGGGAAGTGAACCAGCAGATGGAAGACCGCTCTCTTTCTGAGTGTCTGTCTCTGTATTTTTCTTTTTTTTTTTTTTTTTTTTTTTGACAGGCAGGCAGAGTGGACAGTGAGAGAGAGAGACAGAGAGAAAGGTCTTCCTTTGCCATTGGTTCACCCTCCAATGGCCGCTGCGGCCAGCACACCACGCTGATCCGAAGGCAGGAGCCAGGTACTTCTCCTGGTCTCCCATGGGGTGCAGGGCCCAAGCACTTGGGCCATCCTCCACTGCCTTCCCGGGCCACAGCAGAGAGCTGTGCCTGGAAGAGGGGCAACCGGGACAGAATCCGGTGCCCCGACCAGGACTAGAACCCGGTGTGCCGGCGCCGCAAGGCGGAGGATTAGCCTAGTGAGCCGCGGCGCGGGCTCACTCTGCCTCTCAAACAGATGAAAATAAACAGACATTTAAAAAAAAAATCATCTCCCACACCACTCCCTCTAAGAAGCTGTTTATGGTAGCCTTAGGCGATGACTTGCTATGATGGGTGTGTCCATTCCAATCCTCCCCTGAGCCTGAGACACTCCCTGGAGACTTGGACCAGGGACAATGCATCTGGGAAAACGGTGGAAGGTGGCCAAAGTGCTTGGGCCACTGCCACCCATGTGGGAGACCTGGATGGAGTTCCAGGCTCCTGGCTTAAGTCTGGCCCAGCCGGGGCCATTATGGCCATCTGGGAAGTGAACCAGTAGATGAAACTTTGTTTCTTCCTCTCCCTCTCTATAACTCTGCCTTTCAAATAAATAAATAAATCCTTAAACAAACAAACAAACCAGTTGCCATCACTGGGCAGACAACCAAGAGAAGACACAGGGACCGCCAGCTGCCCCATTCTCTAAGCAGAGGAATGAGGGGACCAGCGTACAGGGGCCAGGCCCAGCCTCTGTGACCACAAACACGGGGCCCCTCCAGGCACCTGCCAGTGTTAGGACCTCACTTCCAACCAGGGAGCCCAGCTGACCCCACGTCTCAGTCCAGGGCAGCCCCTGACTGGGAGAGACCGTGGCACCGTCAGGAGCACGTGGCCTGCCTCGAGTGGCCAGGCCCCTCCACTCGCACACCCAAGTCCCTCAGTGGGCTCCCTTCCGAACGCGAGGACGTACTCGTTCAGGACAATAATTTCCAGCTCGAGGTCTCCCTTGTCTTTCACCACCTGGTTGTAGCGGCTCCTCCACGACTCCAGAGTAGATAAAGCTTCAGCAACATAAAGATCCTGGGAACGAGGGACGGCGGACGGCGGCCGTCAGTCTGGTGCCTGCCCAGGCTGCAGGGGCCGGGCCAGGGCGCTCCTCAGCTCCTCGCTCTGGCAGCCTGAACCTCACTCCATGTCGCCTCCCTGGAGAAGGCCAGGAGCCACAGGGAGGCCAGCTGTGCTCCGACTGCCAGCAGATCCTCCGGAGCCATCGTCCTCGCCCACAGTGTGGATGCAGCTACGCAGTCCACAGACCCCCACTCATCTCCAGCTGCCCACCTCCCCGCCCCCAGCCGGCCACCTTCCCAGCCGCTCACACCTCTGGCCATCAATCATCCTCCCCGCCCCGCCCCCTCGGCCGCCTGCCCGCCACCTTGTCGGCGAGTTGCACGTGCAGCTGCTCGGCGTATTCCTCGCTCTTCTCGGCCCGCTCCTTCTGGGCCCGGATGGCCTTCTTCAGGGCTTCCTTGTCGCGGTCTCCCTTCTGCTTCAGCTCCTTCAGCTGCTCCATGATGGCTTCCACTTCTGCCTTGTGCTGGTTCCCACTTCGTTCCAGGTTCTGGGCAGCGGGAGGAGAGGGAGGGCGGAGGCAGGCAAAGCAGGGGGAGGGGAGGTCAGGGGAAAGGGGAGCCAAACAGGGCATGAAGGCCGTGAGGCTCTGGGCTCCCCTGGGTAGGCCAGAGCGCCCACAGACCCTCCTGGATCTCCCAGCCCTTCAGGTCTTGATGTGGGACATAACTCCTCTGGAATCCCTCCCGACATCCAGGCCCTCTCCGTCGCTCAGAGCTGGGAGCATGTGAGAATTCCCCATTCTCAGTTACACTGAGGGCCAGGGCACGGCACCCAACCTGTCACCGCTGCAGGCTTCTCTGCTCACTGCCCTCGCCACTGTCCCAGAGTCTGGCAAAAGCCTCGGGGCTTCGGCGGCAGCAGCTGACCCAAGCGGCACCCCTGGGGCCAGGCCTGCCTCCCCCAGCCCCCCTGTGGGCCAGCAGCTACCTTGATCCCCTGGGGCCAGGCCTGCCTCCCCCAACCCTCCTGTGGGCCAGCAGCTACCTTGATCTGCATGCACAGGCGGCTGTTCTCGGCCTCCTTGCACCGAAGCTGCGCCTGCAAATGCCCACGCATGGACTCCATGGACTTGGAAAGCTCAGACGCTGTCTTTGCTTGAGCCTTGGGAGAGACGGGAGAAGTGAGGGAGCCGGGTGGTGGAGCCAGCTCTCTGCAGACCCACCACGCCCCACCAGCTCGCGCAGAGGCACGCGCGCTGGGGACGGCACCTTCTCACACTGTATCTCCTGCAGGAGCTCTTCCACCTCCTTGTCCTTGTCTTGCAGCATTAACAGCAGGCGCTGGGAGAGAAGGCACACTGTCACGCGCACGCACACTGTCTCGCGCCCCTGGGAGGCAAAGAGGCCCAGCCCGGGAAGAGAAGCTCCTCACGTCTTGGCCCTTGGAGCCCGTGGTCCCAGACACACTGGTTCCGCATCAGGGAGAGGTAGGAAGCACTCCACTTATGTATTTAAAATTTTTCTTAAACACTGAACATGTATTTATTTTGCAATTTTTAAAAGGTAATATTAATGTAGAAAACTTTAACAACCAAAAATCTCTAAAGAATCACCAAAACCCACTGTGTCTGTACGCTAAGTCCCAAGTCTGCTGTTCTGTAACTGCAAGCTCACATGTGCCACCCCGTGATCAAGCCTCGCACACTCCTGAAACAGGCACTCACGTCTCAAGTTACTGATGCGTGCCATCAGGGAGCCTCTGGAGCTGGGGATGCGGTTTGGGCAGGCTCAGCACAACTGCCGAAGCTCCACCCCTTCCTAGTGACTCAGCTGGGCCTCAAGGCCAACGCCACATGAGGAGAACTGGGCCTGCACCTCCTTCCCTCTCCTGGAGACCCACCGAGGGCATCAGCCTTCAAAGCTCCAGCAGTCTCGGAGTTAAGAAGCCTGCTTGTTCCAGCCGCCGAGAGTTTCCCAGATTTATCCGGACAGAGAACCAAGCCCTTATCATTTCTCCCCCCATTTTCATCTTGAGGAAAGAAAGAGTCCATGTAACAGACTGGAATGTGCTGTAAAAGTCTAGAATTGGAACCGTTAAGTAGAAAAGCATCTACTTTTTGAAGGCTGTGAATCCCTAATACAAATAGGGGACGTGGGATCCCAGGCCCTGGTGATTTGTAAATGCATCGTGGTACAGCAGGTGGACAAGCACCAGGGCCCCCACACTGCTGGCCAGCCTTGGGCCTCGAGCTTCCAGGCGGCTAACCACAGCCCCGAGGAGCAGGCAAGACCAGAGACTTCAGTTCCCGTGCCCGTCAGGACACTAAGACCAGAGCAAAGCCAGAGCAGGGCTCCCCCTCCGGCCCGGATTCGGCACCGAGCCCTCTGGCTACTGCGCCCGCGAGGCCTGCCGGGGTGCTGCAGTTACCGCTTTCTCGGAGTCGGCCTCCGCCAGCCGCTTCAGCAGTGCTCCTTGTTGCTCCATTAGTCTTTCGGAATCCTTGGAGGAAAGGAGAGGGAGAGAGAGCCGGGTCATCGAGCAACAACCCAGACGTCCACAACCCACGGTTCTCCAAACACCTCTGCCAATGTTAGAATAAGAAATCAGCGAACACCAAGAAAGCCTAGGTCCCGCCCACACCCCCCGAGCCCTCTCCCGTAGCTAGTCTGACCGGGCCCTGGCAGCCCCTGCTCTGTGCCCTCGCACATCGCTGCGCCCGGAGTGCACCCTCCGGCTTCACAGGACGGGAAAGACACAGGGAATTTCACAAAAATGACATCACACTGCATTCCATAAAAATGACATCACACTGCATTCCATAAAAATGACATCACACTGCATTCTACAAAGATGACATCACACTGCATTCACATGCTGCAACTTAATTTTTAAAAACCAATCTGATGAGGGCCACTGCTGTGGCGTAGCGGCTTGCAATGCCGGGCCGGCATCCCATATGGGTGCCAGTTCAAGTCCTGGTGCTCCTCTTCTGATTCAGCTCCCTGCTAACGCACCTGGGAAAGCAGTGGAGCTGGCCCAAGTGCTTTGGCCCTTGCACCCATGTGGGAGACTGGGATGAAGCTCCTGGCTCCTGGCTTTGGCCCAGCTCAGCCCTGGCTGTTGAGGCCATTTGGGGAGTGAACCAGTGGATGGAATATCTGTCTCTCTCTCTCCCTCCCTCTCTAATTCTGCCTTTCAAGTAAAATAAATAGATCTTTTAAAATAGAAAAAAAACAGTCTTATGGAGATAAAAACATGGATGCCATACAGTCCAGCCATTTAAGGTGTACAATGCAGTGACTATAGTTAATAACACTCTTGTACACTTGAAATTCACTAAGGGGATCTTTAGAGTTCTCATCACACACCAAAAAAGTAATTCTGCAAGATAATGGATATTAATTAGCTTGACTGTATCTGCACATCAAGTCATCTTGTTGAACACCTTAAACATACATAATTTATATTTGTCAGCTATGCCTCAATAAAGCTGAAAACAGCAATGGCTTTTGGTATATTAATTTTTTTAAACTGTAGTAAAATAAATATAATGTAAAACTTGCTATTATAATTACTTTTTTTAAAAAAAGATTTTGATTTATTTATTAGAGAGATAGAGCTACAGACAGAGAGAGGGACAGAGAGGGAGAGAGGTCTTCCATCTGCTGGTTCACTCCCCAGGTGGCCACAATGGCTAGAGCTGAGCCCATCTGAAGCCAGGAGCCAGGAGCTTCTTCTGGGTCTCCCATGCAGGTGCTGGGGCCCAGGCACTTGGGCCATCCTCCACTGCTTTCCCAGGCTACAGCAGAGAGCTGGATTGGAAGTGGAGCAGCTGGGACATGAACTAGTGCCTATATGGGATGCCAACACTGCAGATGGAAGCTTAACCCACTATGCCACAGTGCCAGTCTATTATAATTACTTTTAATTGTGAAATTCAGTGGCATTTAGCACATTTACGCTACTACACAGCCACCACCTCTATCTAGTCCAGAACGTTTTCATGCCACAAAGAGCAACGCTGCACGTACTCAGCAGCCATCCCCTGATGCTGACCTGGACTCCATGGCCCTGAAAGGGTGGTGTGTGGGGTCCTAAGTGCCAGGGGGCACCGGGGACACGAGCCTGGACTGAACAACGTCTGTTCTGGGTAAGAGTTCAAATTATTCGACCCTTCATCTCCCATTAGAGGTGGGCTCCAGGATAGTAACAGACGCTAAGGAGCCAAAAAGGAGAAACACTGGGTAGAGCAAGGTTTCTGAAGGTATCAGTTTCAAGACAAACCACAGCAGTGCCCCCATCTCCCAGCACCTGTTAGGTACCAGGATGCACACCCCTGTCCATGCCTCCTCTCTAATCCTGACGAAACCCGTGTGCATGCTATGAAGCCCATTTTATAGGTGGGAAAGCTAAGGCTTAGAGATAAGAATCACCCACTTGGCAATCACCAAGCCAGAAACGAAACAGGCACGAGTGTTTCAGAGAAGAATCTGACCCTAAGCGGTAAAAGTGACACAAGCATATCCGAGAAATTCTCAGGGTCACCAGGACAGCACACGGATGCGTAGACACCAAGCAACTGAAAACGTAAGTGTCAACAACGGAACAACAGACCAATTGCAGCATACTGTAAAGTGAAATACAGCAGTGAAAATTCATAACCTTAGACCTTAACAGGGTAAACATGATGCAGAGTGAGCAAAGCAAACTCCGAAGAACATATATGCTTACGGACAGTGCAGTGGGTTAGGCCACTACCTACCATGCCAGCATCCCATAAGGGCGCCGGTTCTAGCCCCAGCTGCTCCTCTTCCAATCCAGCTCTCTGCTATGGCCTGGGAAGGCAGCAGAAGATGGCCCAAGTCCTTGGGCCCCTGTGACACTTGCTGGAGACCAGGATGGAGTTCCAGGCTCCTGGCTTTGACCTGACCCAGCCCTGGCTGTTGTGGCCATTTGGGGAGTGAAATCAGTAGATGGAAGATCGCTCTCCATCTCTCCCTTTAACTCTTTCAAATAAATAAATAAATCTTTTAAAAAAAAGAACACATATGGAAAAATCATCACTTACATAAAAAGGTTTAAAAATTTGCCAAACAATGTATGTGTCACTTGGGGTACACACGTGTGATTAAATCTACCACATTCAAGATAAAGGTTCACTGTGAGTGGAGCGAAATGAGGGATTTAACTGCATGGACAACATTTTATTTTGCAAATTAGGCCACAAGCCTGCCACTTTATATATTGCTACATCTTTATTTACTTATTTTTATTTCATTTGAGATGTAGAGAGACAGAAAGAGATCTTCCATCAGCTGGTTCATTCCTCAAATGCCCACAACAGCCAGGAATCTGGAACTCCATCCAGGTCTCCCATGTAGATGGCAGGGACCCAAGAACTTGAGCCAACCTGCACTGCCTCTCAGGGTGTGAATTAGCAGGAAGCTGGACTAGAAGCGGAGTAGCTGGGACTCAAACCAGGCACGCCGATACAGGATGCAGGCAACCCACGCAGGGACTTAACTGCTGCGCCAAATGCTAGCTCCTATACACTCTTTTCTTTTTTAAAAATTATTTCATTTATTCAAAAGGCAGAGTTACGGAGAAAGGGACAGAGACCTTCCATCTGCTGGTTCACTCCCTAGATGGCTGCAATGAACAGGGCCGAGCCAGGCTGAAGCCAGGAGCCAGGAGCTTCACCCAGGTCTCCATGTGGGTGCAGGAGCCCAAGCACTTGGGCCACCTTCTGCTGCTTTCTCAGGTGCATTATCAAAGAGCTGGATCAGAAGTGGAGCAGCCAGGACCCGAACCAGCACCCATACGGGATGCTGGCACTGCAGGTGGACCTTAACCCATTATGCCACAACTCCAGCCCCTGCTCCCATACATTCTGTGTTAATTTATTAAAATAAAAATTAAGATTGGCAATGTTTTTTTAAAAAAATAAAGAATGCTAAAGTGAAATAAAAGTCATTTCATGGAAGTCGGCATTTTGAGACCCTTGGCACCCTCTCACTGTGAGCAACGGGAAGGCGCTGTGTACACCATCATCTCCGCAGAGATGTTCACCAACATAGCATTATGTGGGATGTGCTGCACGGAATCCAGCCACGTGGCCACCAGCATGTGGGTGTGCGAGGAAGTCACAGACGCGCACACTATGGAGTACTACTCAGCCGTAAAAAGGGAGAGGGGCCAGCGCTGTGGCATAGTGCGTAAAGCCACTGCCTGCTGTGCCAGTACCCATATGGGCACCAGTTCAAGTCCCGGCTGCTCCACTTCCCATCCAGCTCTCTGCTGTGGCCTAAGAAAGCTGTGGAAAATGGCCCACGTCCTTAGGCCCCTGCACCCACGTGGGAGACCTGGAGGAAGCTCCTGGCTCCTGCCTTTGGATCGGCGCAGCTCTGACCCACTTGCGGCCATCTGGGGAGTGAACCAGTGGATGGAAGACTTCTCTCTCTCTCTCTCTGCCTCTGCCCCTCTGTAACTCTGCCTTTCAAAGAAATAAATAAATATTTATAAAATAAATAAATAAAAATAAAAAGGGGGAAAACCCTGTTGTGCTTGACTGCGTGGACGGGCCTGGAGGACATTATGCTAAGTGAAATAAGAGAGGCCCAGCAGAGGGCGAATCCTGAACAACCTCACTGGCTGGGACCTACAGAGGCTGCCAGGGCACCAGGAGCTGAGTGGTGCTGGTCCCAGAGACCTACTTACAACAAAGCGACTGGGGCTAACACTGACGTCATATACTTGAAAAGGCCCAAGAGGCTGGTTAGTCATTCTCACCACTAATAAATGAGCATGCAAGCACTACGTATGTTAATTAGCTCGCGCAGCCATTCCACAATGCACATACACACTGCAAACATCACGTTGTACACGATAGATAAATGGTTTCTACTTGGCAACTTAAAATAATGAAAAGACAAATGTAAAAAAGGTATTCACAACATGTCTCAGAGAATACTGATCTTTCTACTTTTTCTAATTCTATTTATTTGAAAGGGAGAGAGACAGAGAGACAGAGACAGACAGAGAGAAAGAAGACCGCCCATCTACCAGTTTGCTCCTTAAATGCCGACAACAGGTGGGGCGGGGTGGGGCCAGGCCAGGCCGATGTCAGAGGACAGAAGCTCACTCCAGGTCTCCCAGTGGGTGGCAGGGACCCCATTACCTGAGCCACCCTCCTCCGCCTGCTATCTCCCATGACGCACATTAGCAAGAGGCCAGAACTGGAAGCTGAGTGGGCATGCAAACCCAGGCACTTCAACGTGGGCTGAGAACATCCCGAGCAGTACCTAATCGCCGCCCCAGATACTCACCCCGAGAACATCTTTTAAAAGCACAAAGTGATACCACATAATTTGTGCCTGCCGACGACTAATTATTCTCCTGTCTCACAAAACCCCAGGCCTGGCTCTCTTCCCCACGCACCACGACCCCTGCAATGGGCTGAACGCCCCCTACTGCCCACTCTCCTCCTGACCCCAGGGTCTCTCCTGTGCACCTGGCCCAGCTTCAACAACCAAGACGGCACCCGTCTACTATTCCGTTAACCCTGCGGCCCGCTCTGGTCGGGCACCCGCGGCGCCGCCTGCCCGCAGACAGGGTGGCGGCCCGAGCCCGAGGCCCGGCCCAGCCTGGGGTCACCTCTTTGCAGTGCTGCTCCCTCAGCAGGTCTCGGAGGGTGCGGTTGGTCTCCTCAAACGTGCTCAGCTTCTGCAGCAGAAGCTCCTTTTGCCTCGTGAGGGTGTTGATGTCCGTGCAAGTCATCTGTTTTTCCTGGAAGGCAAGCAGGCAGCCTTAGGTGCGGGGAGAGAGAAGAGGCAGGCCCCACAGCGGGGTCCAGAGGTGCTGGTGCCAGGAAGCCCCGGCAAAGACAGCCGGCTCCGGTCGGGGCCCAGGTGGTCAAGGGCAGGCTTCCCGGAGGAGGCAGACTGCAGGGACGGGCTCCGGTCGGGGCCCAGGTGGTCAAGGGCAGGCTTCCCGGAGGAGGCAGACTGCAGGGACGGGCAGGAGGCTCAGTGTGGTTGAGGACAGTCAGGCAGGCTCCCTGGAAGAGGCGAGGACAGCGGCATCTGGCGGCTGATACTTGCAGGAACCAGACACAGGCCTCGACTACTGTGACTGCGAGTGACCCATGGTGAGGTCTCCTGGAGGCCCTGGCCCCCACAGTCAGCTGCCAAGGTGAAGGCCCCCTCCCCGTGCAAATGAGAGTGGGGGAGGGGCGGGAGCTGAACAGTTGGGCTTGCCCTCCCCCGAGCCTGGGCATGTCATAAAGTCAGCTGGTGACTGCGTAAAGACCCCACCCCACCCCAGGGCCGGGGTGGCTCTGCCCGCCTACCGTTTTCAGCTTTCCGATGGTGTCCTTCAGGGCCATGACTTGCTTGGCGGCCGCGGCTCCGTCCATTTCCGCCTCGACCAGCTTGGACATGAGGCACTCCTTCTCCTGTTGCAGGTGTTTCTTCTGAAGCCTGGGGCCACAAGGACAGGGTCCGTGAGCCCCCGTGAGCCCCCCGGCCCTGCCCGCCAGAGCTCACAATGGGCTCCGTGAGCCCCCAGGCCCTGCCCGCCCAGAGCTCTGAGGCTGCCTCACAATGCCCTGAGAGGCTGCCCCTTGTCAGGGAACAATGGGTGGGGGCGGGGATGCTCCTCTGGGAGGGGCACCAGACCAGGGCCCCCGCTCCAGGTGACACGATGCCACCTGGGCCTTGCTCCTCTCCCAGACAGCCACTGTGGTCACCACCCGTCTGCTCGGGCCATTCCCCTGCTTTTAAAACCCTCTGGCCGGCGCTGCGGCTCAATAGGCTAATCCTCCACCTAGCGGCGCCGGCACACCGGGTTCTAATCCCGGTCGGGGCGCCGGATTCTGTCCCGGTTGCCCCTCTTCCAGGCCAGCCCTCTGCTGTGGCCAGGGAGTGCAGTGGAGGATGGCCCAGGTGCTTGGGCCCTGCACCCCATGGGAGACCAGGAAAAGCACCTGGCTCCTGGCTCCTGCCATCGGATCAGCGCGGTGCGCCGGCCGCAGCGCGCCGGCCGCGGCGGCCATTGGAGGGTGAACCAACGGCAAAGGAAGACCTTTCTCTCTGTCTCTCTCTCTCACTGTCCACTCTGCCTGTCAAAATAAAATAAAAAAAAATAAAAAAATAAAAAAAATAAAAAAAAAACCCTCCTTGGCTCCCAACTACCTTCAAAGTGCACCCCAGATGCTCAAAGTGGCTGCTAGAGGCAGACCCCGGACCACCTCGGGGCACCTCTCGCCTCTGCCCGTCGGCTCTGGCCTGCTCTCCACTCTTCAGTGGCAAACGCCTCCCCCACGGACGTCCCTGCCGTCTGGCTTTCCTTCCTGACACCCACCATCCCCAGAGCTCCCCCCACAGTGTGAACCACAAGGGCCACAGGCGGTGAACACGGGACGGGGTGAACAGGAGCAGAGCCTGCCCCTCGGCGGCTCGGGCGGCTCGGGCGCCCTGGCGGGGCGGGGCGGGGCGGGGCGGCTCGGGCGCCCTGGCGGGGAGGGGCGGGGCGGCGGCGGGGCGGGGCGGGGCGGGGCGGGGCGGGGCGGGCGTACACGGTGAAGTCCTTCTCCTCCTTGATGCGCTCGATGTTGTGCCTCAGCAGGTTGTTCTCGTGCTCCGTCTCGGCCAGCTCGTGCGCCACCTCCTCCAGCTCCTCCTTCCGCTCCTCCAGGAACCGCTTGGCCATCTGGCGCTCCCCCTTCTGCATCTTGACCTGCACAAGGGCACCCACGCAAGGGCCGCTGAGGGAGACTCCTCTCTGCCGCAGTGCTGGGCCCAGAGCTATGGAGCCCCCACCCCCCGCCCGAGAGCCAGAGACCCCGAGCCAGGCAGTCTCGAGTGACCGTCACAGCTTGAGTCTCCCCGTTCTGTAGACGAGGAGACGGAGCAGAAAGAGCCTGAGTGACTCACTGGTTGGGGATGGAGCCCAGCTGCACACCATGGTTCGGTGGACACACCATGGGAGAGGTGGGGCAGGAGGGCCCGGCGCCAGGCAGCCAGCCCCAGGCTCTCCGGGGCACCCTGGACCCCCAGGACAGGGTGGAGGGTTAAAGACACTGTGAAGTCACATTAGCAGCCAGCACCTGGACTTGAACACCCACTTCCTGGGTGGGGACCTTAGACTGGCAGGCTCGGTTTCCAATCCCATTGCCACATCCCACCCGAGACACGCTCAGCAGTGAGCCCTAAGGTCCTTCGCCTCTACTGAGCTTCTGTGTAAAACGGAACACGTGGGCCCGCTGCCCAGTCGACGCGCCTCTGTAACGGGGACACTAATGCCACCAGTTTCCGTCAGAAAGGCCTGCCAAGCAGAGCAGGGGGCAGGTCATACGCAGAGAGGACCCTTGGCAGCCAGAGCAAGCCAGCTACCTCCCGGGAGCACCGGGGGAGCTGGGCAGCCCCGGGGAAGGCTCCACCAGCAATGCGCCTGGACCGAATGGTACATTGTCGGGGCACCAGAGGTCCAGCCCCCACCTCCCTCACCTCCGACTTGAGACAACCAACCGCGTTCATTAGACTGTCAATCTTCTTATCGTAATGGTTCATTTTACAGTGACCCGAGTCGTCATCCTCTGTAGAGAGGTCACTTAGCCGCATCACTGACACCAGCTTTTCTGACGACGGTGGCGTGATCTCCAGGCAGTGAGGTGGGTTCTGACGTCAGGGAGGGAGAGACACGTAAGCTCCTGAGGCAGCACCTCACGCAGCAGCGCACTGCCATGCCAGGCTGGCTTCCCGGAACAGCGCAACGGCCACCCCCAGGCCCCAGGGGAGGAGCACCACCCCTCCCGGAGCACTGCCTACCCGTGCACGCTTAAAGTTGTCTGCAAAGAATTTCTGACTCCGAGAGGAGACGTTCTAACTCAGTTACAACGTCAAGTTTTCAATAAAGAACATAACAAACTGACAAAAGCATTGACGCCCACAGCTGGCAGAAGCTTGGGGCATTATCTGCTTTCTCACGCCCAGAGAAGAAAGGAAGTTTGTCCAAAGGGTCTTAAATGAACATGAACGCTGGGGCTGGCGTCGGGGCGCAGGAGGTTAAGCTGCCGCCTGTGATAGCGGCATCCCACATGAGCACCCGCTTCCAGTCCTGGCTGCTGCACCTACGATCCAGCTCTCTGCCAACGCACTGGGAAAGCAGCAGAGGCTGGCCCAAGCCCCGCCACCCACAGGGAGACCCAGATGCAGTTCCAGGCTCCTGGCGTCGGCCTGGCCCAGTCCCAGATGTTGCGGCCATTTGGGGAATGAAACACAGGACGGCCTCTCTGTCTCCCTGTCTCTCTGTAACTCTGCCTTTCAAATACATGAGTCTTTTTCTTTTTTTTTTTGTTTTTTTTTTTTTTTTGTTTTTTTTTTGACAGGCAGAGTGGACAGTGAGAGAGAGAGACAGAGAGAAAGGTCTTCCTTTGCCGTTGGTTCACCCTCCAATGGCCGCCGCGGCTGGCGCACTGCGGCCGGCGCACCGCGCTGATCCGATGGCAGGAGCCAGGAGCCAGGTGCTTTTCCTGGTCTCCCATGGGGTGCAGGGCCCAAGCACCTGGGCCATCCTCCACTGCACTCCCGGGCCACAGCAGAGGGCTGGCCTAGAAGAGGGGCAACCGGGACAGAATCCGGTGCCCCAACCGGGACTAGAACCCGGTGTGCCGGCGCCGCTAGGCGGAGGATTAGCCTAGTGAGCCGCGGCGCTGGCCCCAAATACATGAGTCTTTAAAAAAAAAATGAATGCATGAGAGTAGATCAGTTAAGGGAGTAAATAAAATTGCTCAAAAAGGTACTTCAGAGACGCACAGGGAAATCTGAAAATCAGATAAATGATGTTAAGAAATGAAGTCCTGGGGCCAGTGTCAGTGTTGTGAGGCAGCAGGGTGAGTGACCACATGAGCGCCGGTTCAAGCCTCAGCTGCTCCATTTCTGATCCAGTTAGTTCCAGTTAGCACATGGGAAAACAGCACAAGATTGCCAGAGTGCCTGGGCCCCTGCCACCCATGTGGGGGACCTGGATGGAGCTGTAGGCTCCTGGCTTCGGCCCGGCCCAGCACTGGCCTGCTGGAGCCATCTGGGAAGTGAACCAGCAGAAGGAAGGTCCCTTTCTCTTTGTCCCACTGTCTCTGTAACTCTGCTTTTCATAGAAATAAAATGAATCTTTTTTTTTAAAAAAAAGAGATAAAGTTCTTAGGACTAATCATTGTCATATAGAAAAATACTAGAAATAGTATTAGAAATGTACGTGAAGTAAACAAATGGATTAAGTTTTTCAAAATTGCAAAGAAAAATGCTCATGATGTGATATCTTGAAAATAGTTTCAAAAATATATCAGCAGGCCAGCGGCTCACCAGGCTAATCCTCCACCTTGCGGCACCTGCACACCGGGTTCTAGTCCCGGTCGGGGCACCGGATTCTGTCCCGGTTGCCCCTCTTCCAGGCCAGCTCTCTGCTGTGGCCAGAGAGTGCAGTGGAGGATGACCCAAGTACTTGGACCCTGCACCCCATGGGAGACCAGGATAAGTACCTGGTTCCTGCCATCGGATCAGTGCGGTGCGCCAGCCACGGCAGCCATTGGAGGGTGAACCAACGGCAAAGGAAGACCTTTCTCTCTGTCTCTCTCTCTCACTGTCCACTCTGCCTGTCAAAAATAAATAAATAAATAAATAAAAATGAAAAAAAAAATATCAGCAAGCGGTTGGCGCTGCGGCATGGTGGGTAAAGCCGCCACCTGCAGTGCCTGCATCCCAGATGGGCATCAGTTCAAGACCTGGCTGCTCCACTTCCCAATCAGCTCTCTGCTGTGGCCTGGGAAAGCAGTGGAAGATGACCCAAGCACTTGGGCCCCTGCACCCACGTGGGAGACCTGGAAGAAGCTCCTGGCTCCTGGCTTTGAATCGGATCATCTCAGCTCCAGCCATTGTGACTATTTGGGGAATGAACCAGCAGATGGAAGACCTTTCTTTCTCTCTCTCTCTCTCTCTCTCTCTCTCTCTGCCTCTGCATAGCTGTCTTTCAAATAAATAAGTAAATCTTTAATCTAGGGATACATATATATATATATATATATACATATATATCAGCAAAGTTTTTTTTTAAATGTACAAGGGTGGGCACCATGGTACGACAGGTGAAGCTGCTGCTTGGGAGGCCGCATCCCACACTGGGGCGCCTACTGTGAGCCCCACCCACTCTGCACTTCCAATCCAGCTTCCAGCTAAAGCGCCTGGGATGCAGTGGGGGACGGACCAAGTGCCGGGGTCCCTGCCACCCGTGTGAGAGAGACAAATGGAGTTCCAGGTTCCTGGCTTCAACTTGGTCTATCCTGAAGTTGTGGGTATTTGGGGAGCGAACCAACAGATGAAAGATCTCTCCAATCTCTCTGTCACTCTGCCTTTGAAATAAATAAATCTTACCCCCAAAATGCACAAATATTTTAGAAAAGTTCAGGCAAAGCTACATAACACTTTACTTCTTTTTTAAAAGAATATTTATTTATTTATTTGAAAGGTAGAATTACAGACACAGAGAGGGAGAGGGAGAGAGAAAGGTCTTCCAATCACTGGTTCACTCCCCAAATGGCTAAAATGGCCAGAGCTGAGCCAATCCAAAGCCAGGAGCCAGGAGCTTCCTCTGGATCTCCTACACGGGTGCAGGGGTCCAAGCACTTGGGCCATTTTCTACTGCTTTCCCAGGCCACAGCGGAGAGCTGGATCAGAAGAAGAGCAGCCGAGACTAGAACTGGCACCCAGATGGGAGGCCGGCACTGCAGGTGGAGGCTCAGCCCACAATGACACAGTGCCGGCGCCATTAACACTTTAAGACTCCAGAAAGAGGGCTGGCACTGTGTCACAGTGGGGTAAAGCCACTGCCTGCAATGCTGGCATCCCACCTGGGTGCCACTTCATGCCCCAGCTGCTCCATTTCCAATCCGGTTCCCTGCTAATGGCCTGAGAAAAGCAGCAGCAGATGCCCCAAGTGCTTGGGCCCCTGCCACCCAGGCCCAGCATTGGCTGTTACGGCCATTCTGGGGAGTAAATGAATGGATGGAAGATCCATCTCTCTCTCTCTCTCTCTCCCTGTCTCAAAAAAAAAAAAAAAAAAAAAAAAAAGGCTCCAGAAAAAAAAATCTATAATCTGGGGTCTATAATCTAGGGGTGCTGTGGCAGTGGAGTAGGCTCCCATTTGGGACACCCACAGCCCATACCAGAGTGCCCATTTGAGTCCCGGCTGTTCCACTTCTGATCCAGCTCCCTGCTAATGTCCAGGGAAAGCAATGGAAGATGGCCCGAGTCCTTCTGGGACCTATGTGGGAGGCCTGGAAGAAACTCCTATAGGACTCCTGACTTCAGACCAGTCCAGCTGTGGCCACTCTAGCTGTTGTAACCATTTGGGGAATGGACCAGTGGTTGGAAGGTCTCTCTCCCTCTCTCCCTCTCTCTGCAACTCTGCCTTTCAAATAAAATAAACAAATACTTTAAAAAAAAAAAAGTTTTCATGGAAGCATCTCTTCGCTGAGAAAGCTACCAGTATTTTCACTTGTTTAAAAGGTATTTTATTTGCAAAATATACTCATAATATGCATATTACAAAGAAATTCAAACAGGCCATAAAAAAAAAAAAAAAACATTATGGGGCCAGCACTGTGGCATAGTGGGTAAAGCAGCCAGCTATGGTGCCAGCATCCCATGTGGGTGCGGGTTCAAGTCCCAGCTGCTCCATTTCCGATCCAGCTCTCTGCTGTGGCCTGGGAAAGCAGTAGAAGATGGCCCAAGTGCCTGGGTCCCTGCACCCACATGGGAGACCCAGAAGAGGCTCCTGGCTCCTGGCTTCGGATTGGCCCAGCTCCACCTGTTGTGGCCGTTTGGGGAGTGAACCAGCGGATGGAAGTCCTTTCTCTCTGTCTCTCCCTCTCACTGTTTGTAACTCTGTCAAATAAATAAATAAATAAAATCTTAAAAAAAAAAAAAGGCAGCAGCAGCAGCCACTGGGGATGCCCACATTCCATGTCGGAGTGCAGGGTTCCAGCTTCCTGCTACTGCACACCCTGGAGGGTAGCAGGTGACGGCTCAAGAGATGCCCCCCCACAGGAGACCCAGACTGAGTTCCTCGCTTCCTGCCCTTGGCCGGGCCCAGCCTGGGCTACTGGTGGACATGCAGGAACTGAACAAGCAGATGGGTGATCTCCACCTCTTTTTCAAATCAAACAAATAAATGGAAATTTAAAAATAAGAAAACATTAAAGCCAGCGCCACGGCTCACTAGGCTAATCCTCCACCTTGCGGTGCCAGCACACCAGGTTCTAGTCCCGGTTGGGGCGCCGGATTCTGTCCCGGTTGCCCCTCTTCCAGGCCAGCTCTCTGCTGTGGCCAGGGAGTGCGGTGGAGGATGGCCCAAGTGCTTGGGCCCTGCACCCCATGGGAGACCAGGAGAAGCACCTGGCTCCTGCCATCAGATCAGCGCGGTGCGCCAGCCACAGTGGCCATTGGAGGGTGAACCAACAGCAAAGGAAGACCTTTCTCTCTGTCTCTCTCTCTCACTGTCCACTCTGCCTGTCAAAAAATAAATAAATAAAAACTAAAAAAAAAAAAGACAGAAAAGAAAACATAAAGTCTGTCATATTCCAGAGTTAATCATTGCTTACCACTTCCTACACATTCTCCCTCCAAAAATGCTATGCATGTGGACAGCATTGTGGTGTGGTGGATTAAGCTCTGCCTGCTAGGCCAGCATCTCACATAAGCACCGGTTCGAATACTGGCCCCTCCGCTTCTAATCCAGCTCCCTGCTAATGCTCCTGGGAAAGCAGGAGAAGATGGTCCAAGTGCTTGGACCCTGCCACCCATGTGGGAGACCCAAAGGGAGTTCCTGGTTCCTGGCTTCAACCTGGCTCGGTCCTGACCGCTGGGGACATTTGGGGAGAGAACCAGCAGATGGAAGACCTCTCCCTCTTTCCCTGTTACTCTGCCTTGCAAATACGTAAATAAATCTTTAAAAAAAAAAAACTAAAAAGTTAAACAGATATGAACACAATGCACAGAAACACAGATAACAGCGACACCCGTTTTATGTACAAACAGGGCCAAACTCTACAGTCGTGCATCTTCGTGCTTCACTGGATATAAATGTCTGCCTCAATCTGAAAGGCAGAGTTAGAGAGGCAGGGGCGGAGGAGGAGAGGTCTTCCATCCGCTGGCTCACTCCCCAAGTGGCCACAATGGCTGCAGCTGAGCCACTCCAAAGCCAGGAACTTTTCCGGGTCTCCCATGTGGGTGCAGGGGTCCAAGCACATGGGCCATCTTCTGCTGCTTTCTCAGGTGCATCAGCAGGGAGCTGGATTGTAAGTAGAGCAGCCAGGACTCAAACAGGCACCCACAGGGGATGCCAGCACTGCAGACAGCTCAACCCACCATGCCACGCCAGCCCCTCTCAATCTTGAACGGCTGTTTGGTACTCCATTGTATGGAGGCATCATAATTTAACCAGCACCATATCGCTAGACATTTAAGGTGCTACCAAATTTTCTTTATTATAAACAATGCCATAGCAGACAATTTATAACAGACTTCTATATCCTTTTGTGGCTTGTTAAGGATGAATTCCCATAGTGAAACTACAGAACCAGTGTTCAGACAGGCACCTGCTACACTGCCCCAGGAACCATTCAATCAGTTTCACGGTCCCATCAAGAACGTCTACAGGGGCGGTGCTGTGGCGGAGCGGGTAAAAACGATGCCTGCAGTGCCGGCATCCCACATGGCTTCTGGTTCGAGCCCCGGCTGCTCCACCTCCATCCAGCTCCCTGACAGTGGCCTGGGAAGGCAGCAGAGGACGGCCCAGGCGCTTGGGCCCTGCACCCACGTGGGAGTCGGATGGAGCTCCAGGCTCCTGGCTTCAGCCTGGCCCAGCCCCAGCTATTGTGGCTATCTGGGGAGTGAACCAAAGGATGGAAGATCTCTGTTTCTCCCTCTCTAACTCTGCCTTTCAAATAAAACTTTTTAAAGAAAGGAAAAAGAATATCTACAAAAGTTCATTGATACCCCACATACTTCCTAATAAATTTACAATCTTTTAAACTTTCTTCCATTCAATAAAAATGACAGCCCATTGTTTTTATTTGTAAAATGTATATTATTGCTTGTATACACAGTAAAAAATTCACGACAGCATCTCAATCCCAATGTCTTTCATGCTTTCTTGTACTGGTCAGAATTCTCCATTTATTCCTGAGAACAGCTCATACTCACTTTTGTCCCTGATTGATAAATCAAGGAATGACTGTAAACTTCAGAGTAATAACCTTCATTTTTGAATTATAATTTTTAAAAGTAATAAATTATAAGATAATCTTCAAGAGAATCGTCACTGTAACATAGTCCCAAGTCCTTCCCTTGCACAGTCCTGGGATCTGTGCCTAAATGTTGGCCTTGTCTTATCTTGGAATCTTCCCTCTGCATCTGACTAGACTGCAAGCCCTGGGAGGGTCCGTGTGCCTCGTGTGCAGCTGCGACCCCAGTGTCCAGCAGCGCTGCGCACAGCCCTTGATTAACTACTACACGGACAGATGGACAGATGGCAGAGTGGATGAATGGTGGCTGCAGAGATGGACAAGCAAGATATGTTAAGGCAGAGCCTAAAAATAAAGTCAGAGGCCGGCGCTGTGGCGTAGCAGGTAAAGTCAACGCCTACAGTGCTGGCATCCCATATGGGTGCCGGGTTCAAGTCCTGGCTGCTCCATTTTCCAATCCAGCTTCTGGCCAACATGCCTGGGAAAGGAGCAGAAGATGGTCCAAGTGCTTGGGCCTCTGAACCCATGTGGGAGACCGGAAGAAGCTCCTGGCTCCTGGCTCCTGGCTTCAGCTCAGCTCTGGCCATTGCAGCCATCTGGGGAGTGAACCAGTGGAATGGAAGACCTTTCTCTCGCTGCCTCTCTATGACTCTGCCTTTCAAATAATTTTTTTTTTTTTTTTTACAGGCAGAGTGGACAGTGAGAGAGAGAGACAGAGAGAAAGGTCTTCCTTTGCTGTTGGTTCACCCTCCAATGGCCACTGCGGCGGGCGCACCGCGCTGATCTGATGGCAGGAGCCAGGTGCTTCTCCTGGTCTCCCATGGGGTGCAGGGCCCAAGCACTTGGGCCATCCTCCACTGCACTCCCGGGCCACAGCAGAGAGCTAGACTGGAAGAGGAGCAACTGGGACAGAATCCGGCACCCCGATCGGGACTAGAACCCGGTGAGCTGGCGCCACAGGCGGAGGATTAGCCTAGTGAGCCGCAGCGCCGGCTCAAATAAATCTTAAAAAAAAAAAAAAAAAATTAAGTCATCTTGGCCACTGAAATGCAATGATTCCCTAGGAGATTGTTCCAAAAGGGATTCACATGTTCTCTACGGAATACATGTGCAGGCTGCTATGGGAAGCGCCTCGGAGGGAGCGATGCTTTCTGGGATGTGTATAGTCTGCTGTGTATTTTCACAATTGTGCTTCAGGCACTGTAGCTGTTACTTGCGGAGACACAAGTAGCGCCTCTCTTGTAAAGCAGAGAGCCAAGAATACAGCCTCCTCAATGAGACAGCCTCGGGTCCTAACTCCAGCTCAGCTGCGCCCTGAGACTCCAGGCAAAGCACTTCTCTCTGACCCGTGGCTTCCTCCTCTCCAGTGGGCTCACAGGACCTGCCACAGGGTCTACATGCTCTCAGGGCTCAGCAAGGCGCTCGGTGAACGGGGCCGTCAGGTCGCCAACAGCTGCAGCCACCCCTGAATCCTACCGAGTTCGCGGCCTGCTAGGACCTGACCAGTCCGAGAAGGAGAGGCGGATCAAGACTGCGCCTACCTCCCACTTGCATCCCACATGCCGGGCGGATGACTTTCCAGGGGGCATCCAAGGTACCTTGGTTTTCACCCGGACACTCCGCCGCACATTCACGGTGTCCCCTTTCATTCCGCGCTTATGGGATTTCTGTGGGAAGGAACAAACCCGGGGTCACCTCCACACCCAGCTGGCCACAGGGCACTTTGGTGGCTGCAAGGAGGCTCCTCTGGCCACGGCTGGTGCCGCCACTCCAGGATGACAGCCTGCCTACCACCTAGCCAGGCAGGTGACCTTCAAAGACAGCGTCCGTGTGTGACCCAAACCTGTGGACGCAGGGAGGCGTCGCCCTGATCCACGCTGTGACCTCGCCCCGCTGGCAGGCTCCTACCTGGCTGCTGGTCGCTGATGGTCTCGGGAGTTTTTTTATGTGGACGTGGACAGGGGTGTTCTCATCCACGTGAACATGTAAGGGGGGAGTGGAGGAGCGGTCCTTCATGGTGCGCTTCTGGCAGGTGGGGGAGGACAACACAAAAAAGGTTGATCTGTGGACGAGTAAACTGGGCATAAAAACAGGGCTCACAGCCTCGGGAGCCATCGTCAGCCGAGCCACCAAGCCAGCAGGACAGCTACCAACTACCGGCATGCAGGCGGGGAGGCGGGGACCAAGGTGAGAGTGCCATTCAGCTGGAGACCACCAGGGGGACCCACTTGAAGCAGGGGTCTGCAAGGCCAAGGTTCTCCCCAAGAGCCCAGACGCAGCCCCCAGGGTGCTGAGTGGACTCTGCCTCCAGGCCTGCTACAGTGCACAGCGGGAAAGCGGGTAGATCTTCTACACGGAAACTTCAAGCAGGCACGCAGACTGGCACGGGAAACACACAACGCGCTGAGGGTGCAGACTGAACCAGACAGCGGACAGGGGAACAGGACCGTGGGAATGGAAACGCCAGTGACGAGAAGGTTGTCTGCTCCCAAGGAAACAGGAGCAGGGCGGAGCCCAGCAACACCACTGCCTCCTACCCCCTCCCACACTCTTCAAAAGCATTTTTTTTCTTTTTCCTTTCATTTCCTTTTTTTTTTAGTCTGTTCTAAATATTTGGGGATTTGGGGCCAGCATTATGGCACAGCAGGTTAAGTTATCCCCTGTAACATCAGCATCCCACGTAGTCACTAGTTCGAGTCCCAGCTGCTCCACTTCTGATCCAGCTCCCTGCTAATGCACCTGAGAAGGCAGCAGAAGATGGCCCACCTGGGTCTCTGCACCCACCTGGGAGACCCGGATGAAGCTCCTGGTTCAGTCTGGCCCAGCCCTGGACAACGCAGCCATTTGGGGAGTGAGCCAGCAACGGAAGATCCCTTTCTCTAACTCTGCCTTTCACATAAATTTTTTAAAAAGATTTATTTATTTGAAAGGTAGAGTTACAGAGAGAAGAAGAGACAGAAAGAGAAAGAGGTCTTCCACCCACTAGTTCATACCCCAGTGGCCACAACAGCCGGAGCTGAGCCAACCCAGACCAGGATCGGGGAGCTACTCCTAGGTCCCCCACTCGAGCCATTCTCCATCACTTTCCCAGGAGCACCAGCAGGGAGCTGCATCAGAAGTGGGTGCCAGGACTTAACTGGTGCCCATATGGGATGCCGGCGCTGCAGGCCGCAGCTTTAACCCACTGAGCCACAGCGCTGGCCCCTCAAATAAATTTTTTTAAACTTTAAAAAATAAATTTTTTTAAAGATTTGGGGGACTTTCCTAGGACGATAAGGTTTAGACGACCTTCTCACACATCAGCAGCCCTACCAACAGACAAAAAAAGCAGGAAATCAGCAAGATCTTTCCAGCAGCCCCCAGCCGGGGGCCCTGCCCACAGCAGTGCCTGGCGGGTTAGGGCAGCTCCCAGGACAGGGGTGCAGGTGTGCCCGTAACCTACCGTCACAGTTACGCTGGGCGCGCCACACGGTGTTCTCAAGACCTTTTTCTGCGTGAGACTGGTTACTCCGTTCTTCCCACACGATGGAAACCTGCATCCAGGCACAAAAACCAGATTATAAGCAGAAAACTAGGGCTCTCCTGCTTCTTTCTTTTTTTAAAAGTTGAACATATTTGGAGAAATAGAGTTCCAGAGAAAGAGAGAGAGAGAGAGAGAGAGATCTTCCATCCACTGGTTCACTCCCCCAAATGGCCACCAAAGGGTGGGGCTGGGCCTGGCCGAAGCCGGGAGCCGGGAACTCCATCCAGGTCTCCCACATGGGTGGCGGGGACCCAGGTAATTGGGCCACTTTCCACTCCTTTCCTGGGCACATTAGCAGCGAGCTGGATTGGAAGTAGAGCAGCCAGGACTCAAACCAGTGCGGATATGGGACGCCAGCGTCACAGGGGGCAGCTATCCCACTGTGCCACACACCGGCCCCTCGCCCGTCTCTTAGATCTCCTCTCCCGAGATCACACGCTACTTGTGGTGGCTAACGTGGTCACGGCTAGCAGCAGTCTGGAATGTTCCTTGCCTCTCTGCGGATGAGCAGCAGACATGCATGGTGGGCCCGGCAGCAGGATGGAAACAGGGTGACCGGCACCGGCACGGCTGGCCTTTTAACCTGCTGTCGCATCACACGTATTGTGACCTTTGGCTGAGAAGCCAGCTGTCACCCTGCCTGCCAGGTGACGGAAAGCAGGCAGCACAGGAGCGGCTGAGGGTGACAGTGCCCCGGGGGCAGGGCCTGGCACACAGGCGGCCCTGAAGAAACGCCCAGTGAATGACGGACATAAAAAGGGCGGAACACCCCCAAAAATCACCGAGATTTCAGCTGATACACTTAAGGCTTGAACAGTCGCCCAAGAGGATGAAAACTCTCCTAAACATGTTCCACCTGCTACCGGCGAGGCGTCAGGCAGCACCTGGCTTCGCGCTCCCCCGCTCACTGCCGGCTGGGCAGCTCCCTGGCCTGCGCAGCCTCGGCCCCCAGGAGTTGCAAGGGCAGCCCAAGTTGAGTCTGGGGTCCATCTAAGAACCGCGGGGTGGGAAGGGGCTTGGGAGGCTCACTCAGTCCGCCACACCTGCCTCCTGACAGCCCCAAAACATCACCTCCTCCCCACACATACCACAGGAAAACAGGGCAGGATTTAAAAAAAAAAAAAAACTGCCATGCAAAAATGCTTTGAGCGCTCCGGGGTGCATTTTGCTGCGATGTGGCACAGCCTGGCTTAGGAACAGAGACAGAGAGCGGCCCAACCTCACACGTGCTGGGCAGACACACCTCCCTCCCTCTGCGCACTCTAAACCAACAGTAAACCACCCGGATTCCACCAACACCTGGCTAACCACTGCATCCTGCACCACCCTCACTTATTCAGACCTGCTCCATCCAGACAGGGGCGACCCCCTGTGCTCCCAGAAAGCTGCGGCCCCCGGGGTGGGGGTGGCCAGGGAGCAGAGAGCCACGCAGGGCTGGGACCATCATGCCCGGGCACTTCTTTCCTCCGTCCCTTTAAAGACGGCTTTGCAACGTTTCCGTCCGGACTTCACAGACTGGCCTGGGGTGGGGGACCCGCTACGACCGCCTCTCCCTGCCCTGGGGTGGAGGCGCCCCCCACGCTGGAGTACCTGGGGGAGCCGCCCGAGGATGAGGCAGACATGGCCAGGCATCAAAGCCGCACCGGCTCTGCTCAGGGGCACCCACAGGGCCTTGTCAGTGAGAATCTGAGGGGCCCGGCATCAACGTCCTCTCTGGGGGGAGAGGGTGGAAGCTTTGGGGGTGGCAGGTGGATGGCACCCTTGGGAGGCGCTCCTCTACTGTCCAAGTCGCACAGCAACTGTCCTGCCAAAGTGGGGGGGAGACAGGAGAGGCTGAGCGACCTGCGGGGGCGGGGGCGGCCGGTACACGGGCGGGGCTCCCCTCGCCGGGGTGGGGCTTCGAGGGGGAAAGGACCGCCCCGCCCGGGCCCCACCCAGCGGGGAGGAGGCGGGGGTCTGGGGCTACCACCGGGAAAACCTGAGGGTGCTGGCTGGGGTGCGCGGAGGCCGGGTGAGAACCGCTAGGCCCCGAGTGGGCCCCAAGGGGCCGGAACCCACGCAGGGAGCTGGAGGCTAATCGGGGCGGGGCGGGGCGGGGCCGGGGCAACTGTCTCCTAGGAGAGGGGGCGTTCCCGGCAGAACAGATGCCCCAGAGCACCAATAGCATTTGAAAGAGGGAGAGGCGCGGAGGCTCCGGGGGAGGGGGCCGCCGGCGGGCGGGCGGGCGGGTGCCCCCGGGCCACCGAGAGCCGGGCGGACTGGGCCCCCGAGTTGGCGAGGGCTGGACTCCCGGGGCTCCCGTGGGCCGGACCCTCCCGTGACCCGGAGGGCCAATTACTGCTGCGCGGTGGCCCGAGGGCGGGAGAGGAGGACCTGGCGCCGCCCGCCGGGGGCAGCAGGACGAAGAGCCAGCCTCTGCCGCTGAGGGGAAGGGACGGGCACCCACCAGCGGCAAGGGGGGCACCGCTTTCTGCCCATAGAGAGGCCCTGCCCCCGGGCAGCAGAGGAGGGAGCAGAGCCCTGCCGGCGGCCTGGAGAGCGGGGAGGGGGCCCGGCCGCCCGTTACGGGAGGAGGAGAAGCCCGCGCCGGGGGCGGCGCGGGGGCCACATTCTGACAGGAGTGGGACGAGCGCGCCGGGGGGCTGCGGGGGGCGCGGCCCGGCGGGGCGCCCGGGGTCCCGCCTGCCGGCGGCCTCTCACCAGGAGCGACACGGCTGCGCCCAGAAACGCCTCCTTATGAAGTCGTTGAAGTCGGAGGCCAGGGTCGTGCCATGGAGACGCCGCGGCGGATGCAGTCCGGCTCCGGCGGCGGCTCCTCCCCGCTTCCGCCTCCTTTTCCGACACCCGGTCGGCAGCTCGCCCATTGGCCAGTTCAAACCCCTCCCTGAGCCGCTCGGGCGTCGCCATTTAGGCCCAGCCCCTGGCGTCACAGAGATGCCCCGCCCCTCCGATGCTCCGCCCACTTCCGGGCCACGCGTCCGGTCGCCCCGGGAGACGCGCGACGCCCCGGCGGGCCTGCGGGGGCCGGCCCGGGGCTGTCCGGGACTGGCTTCGCCCGCGCCCGGGTCGTCTTTCCCGCGGCCCGCAGCTCGGACGCGCTGCCTTTGGGCGGGGGGTCCCAGGACGCGGGGCTCGCCGGCTCGAGCTGCACCCCGCTGCTGGAAGCCGCAGCCTGGTGCGGGGCCGAGCGCCCCGCCCAAGCTCTGCCGGGCTCCCCCCTGCCAAACGCCCAGCCGCGCGGTCCACACCCGCTCTCCCACGAGGCTCTCCGCGGGGCGCGCTGTCCCGTGGCTCCCGCAGCCGCCCTGGATTCAGGGAGACTTGAACAAGCTCAGTCCCCCCCACTTCCGTTCCTTCCCCGGCTCGTCGTCAGCACCTCAGCCGTGCACCCCCAGGGTCACGCACCTGCTCCACCTGAACTCCCCCTCTCCCAAACAGCCTGCGTGTCTGCTTTCACTCCTGCGGCCTCTGATGCGCACCCTGTTTGTCCTGTGGCCGGGCCCCCTGCTCCCTTCACCCGTTCATTTTCCGTTCAGTAGGTTGGATCTCCAGTTGCCCCTTTAAAACATTAATTTGGAAGGCAGTGAGAGAGAGAGGCCGTCCATCCGCTGGGTCACTCCCCAGGTGGCTGCAACAGCCGGGGCTGGGCCAGGCGGAAGACAGGAACCTGGAGCTCCATCCGGGTCTGCCCCAGGGGTGCAGAGCCCAAGCACTTGGGCCACCATCCGCAGCTTCCCCAGGTGCATTAGCAGGGAGCAGGACGCGAAGCTGAGCAGCTGGGCTCCAAGGGGCATGCACTGTGCAATGTCACCTGCCCCCCAAGACACTCGTTCCTCAGTGCTCCCGGAGCCAGTGGACCAACATGAAGTCCCTGGTGCAAGCCAAACCCAGTGCTAGGGCACTAAGACCAGCAATCCCAGCCAGTCTCCAAGAAGGCGGGGGATCAAGAACCCCGAGGGAAGCGTTTCCCTCGTCCCTCACTGCAGGGAAACGCTCGTGTGGTAGTTCCTTTCCCCACCGTCTGACGGGGTCAATTACCCCCGACGCTCCCTCTCTCTCTCCCTCTCTCTCACACACACACACACACACACGCACACACAGAAACACCCATGCTCCATCTGAGATGGAGAGGCAGTAAAAGCCCTCAGAACGTGCTGGCGGCGGGGGGCTGCAGACCCAGGCAAGGGGACCCGGTGGGTGTGCAAAGGCCGCAGGGAGGAGATTTTAGATAGAGGAAGGGATGTCAGTTACTGCAGCGGCTCTCCTCTGCACATCGGTCCCTTTCGTGGTGTTTGCGAACTGCAAGTAAAGAACTTAATTATTCTGATGGTGTTTTTCACTTCTAGACTTTTTGTTTTGTTTTGTTTTGTTTCTGTGTTTTTTGTTTGTTTGTGTGTGTGTGGGTTTTTTTGTTTTGTTTTGTTTTTGTTTTGTTTTGTTTTTTGACAGGCAGAGTTAGACAGAGAGAGACAGAGAGAAAGGTCTTCCTTCCGTTGGTTCACCCCCCAAATGGCCGCCTTGGCCGGTGCGCTGCGCCAATCCGAAGCCAGGAGCCAGGTGCTTCCTCCTGGTCTCCCATGGGGTGCAGGGCCCAAGCACTTGGGCCATCCTCCACTGCCCTCCCTGGCCACAGCAGAGAGCTGGACTGGAAGAGGAGCAACTGGGACAGAATCCTGCACCTCAACCGGGACTAGAACCCGGTGTGCCGGCACTGCAGGCAGAAGATTAGCCTAGTGAGCCGCGGCGCCAGCTGCTAGACTTTTTAATACGTATTTTTAAATTTTCACTTGAGAGGCAGAAAACACAGAGACAGAGAGCTCCTGTCCTCTGTTTCACACCCCAAACGCCCACCACAGCCAGGAACTCCATCCAGGTCACCCACATGGGCGGCAGGGGCCCGAGTACCTGCGCCATCACTGCTGCTTCCTAGGGTATGGATTCAGAAAGCCGGAATTGGGGGCTCAAATGTGCAGGCTCAAATGCAGGCCCTGCAGTGTGGGATGCAGGCGCCCCAACCTGCAGTTCAGCCACTGGGCCCAAGACTGGCTCTGGACTGTGTTTTCTGGATGCACACCACTCTGGGGCAGCAGGTGATGGCTTTCACAGCACGGCTGTGGTATTGCCAACCGTAGCGAGTGTTCCAGGAAGCCTGGTTGCTTCAGGCCCCGGACGTGTTTACAGGGACAGTGGGGCCAGAAATGCTGCCCAGGTCAGCAGGAGCAGGCTGCGAAGCATCTAGGATCCAGCGCCAGGCATTTGGACTTGGTTCCCCAGAGGAAGGGAGAGCCCTGACGGGTTTAAGAAAGGCAGTGCTGGCTTGGAAACTTCCCCGGGGTTGCAGCACAGGCTGGAGGGGCGACAGTGTTCGTGGCGAGGCCTTCGCAACGTCTCTTGCTGGCTGGTGCCCCGTGCGGCGTCCCCACCGCAGCACGGAGTCCTTGGGGACTAGGGTGATCTCACAGCTATTTCTACATCCCCCAGAGACGAATGGAGCTGCACACAGCGAGCTTAAGCAAGAAGAGGGGTGGGCATTGTGGCGCACTGGGTGAAGCCGCTGCTTGGATGCCGCGTCCTGTACCAGAATGCCTTGCATTGAGTCTGCCTCGGCACCTGCAGGCAGCAGACAACGGCTTTACTACTTGGGTCCCGCCACCCAGGTGGAAGACTGACGCACAGTCCATGGCTTTTGGCTTTGGCCTGGCCCAGTCCTGACCATTGTGGCTATGTGGGGGCTCGATTAGCTAACAAGAGATTTGTGTGTGTGATTAAGCATTTCAAATAAAAACGTAAAAATGTAAATCTTTTTTAAAAAGTTTTTTTTATTTATCTGAAAGCCAGAGTTACATAGAGAGGGGAGAGGCAGAGACAGAGAGAGAGGTCTTCCATCCGCTGGTTTACTCCCCAGATGGCCACAACGGCTGGAGCTGTGCTGATCCAAAGCCAGGAGCCAGGAGCTTCTTCTAGGTCTCCCAATGCCAGTGCAGGGGCCCAAGGACGTGGGCCATCCTCCACTGCTTTCCCAGGCCATAGCAGAGAGCTGGATCAGAAGTGGAGCAGCCAGAACTTGAACCGGCGCCCATAGGGGATGCTGGCGCTGCAGGCATCAGCTTTACCCATTACACCACAGCGCCGGCTCCCCAAAATGTAAATCTTAAAAAACATTTAGCCAGCGCCGCGGCTCAATAGGCTAATCCTCCACCTGCGGCGCCAGCACCCCGGGTTCTAGTCCCGGTCGGGGTGACGGGCTCTGTCCCAGTTGCTCCTCTTCCAGGCCAGCTCTCTGCTGTGGCCCGGGAAGGCAGTGGAGGATGATCCTTGGGCCCTGCACCCGCATGGGAGACCAGGAGATGCACTTGGCTCCTGGCTTTGGATCGGCGCAGTGCTCCAGTCGCAGCATGCTAGCCAAAGTGGCCACTGCGGGGGTGAACCAACAGAAAAAAAAAAAAAAAGGAAGACCTTTCTCTCTCTCTCTCTCACTGTCCACTCTGCCTATCCAAAAAAAAAAAAAAAAAAAAAAAAAAAAGACATTTAAAAGTTGTTTTAGGGGGGCCGGCGCCACGGCTCACTAGGCTAATCCTCCACTTAGCGGCACCGGCACACCGGGTTCTAGTCCTGGTCGGGGCACCGGATTCTGTCCCGGTTGCCCCTCTTCCAGGCCAGCTCTCTGCTGTGGCCAGGGAGTGCAGTGGAGGATGGCCCAGGTGCTTGGGCCCTGCACCCCATGGGAGACCAGGAAAAGCACCTGGCTCCTGCCATCAGATCAGCGCGGTGCACCAGCCGCGGTGGCCATTGGAGGGTGAACCAACAGCAAAGGAAGACCTTTCTCTCTGTCTCTCTCTCTCTCTCACTGTCTACTCTGCCTGTCAAAAAAAAAAAAAAATTGTTTTAGGGACTGACGCCTCGGCGTGACAGGTGGAGCCGCTGCCTGCAAGGCCAGCGTCCCACACTGGGGGGCCAGTTTGAGTCCCAGCTGCTCTTCCTGTGCTGACGCACCTGGGGAGGCAGTGGAAGGGGGTCCAGCACTGGGCTCTGTCACCACGGGGTGGGGGTGGGGGGACCAGGATGGATTCCTGGCTCCCAGCTTCAGTCGGGCCCAAACTTGGCTGCCACTGTGTCCATTTGGGGAGTGAACCAGTGGATGGAAAACCCCTCTCTCTCTCCTTTTCTCTAACTCTACCTTTCAAATAAAATAAGCAAATCTTTTTAAAAAGAAAAACACATGAACACGGGCGATTTTATTTTCCTAGTTCAGTTTTATGAAGTCTCCACAGTGAACATGGCCCCTCCTTTAGAGATCACCACTGACGAAGGCAGGGGGGCTTGTGCCCCATCACCGGGCCCAGTGGGGGATCAGGCTCGGGCACTGGCTTCCTCGTCTGCCCGTGGGTCTGGCTCCCAGCTGTTCCCACCCAGGAACACCTCCTACAGGGCCCTGATGCAACCATTACAGCACCGCCCCGGGGAGAAGGATCCGGGCTCGCTATGCAGCTGGCTTTTTCTTGCGGGTGATGTAAGCGAATGCAAGTCTCGAGGAGCTGGGAGGGAAAGTCAAGACTTGGCCTCCTGCCCATCACTGGCCCTGCGTCTGTGACACTGGATGGATGCCGGGTTCAGCGGAGAGCCCCTGTCTCAAGAGATCCCTGCACCAACAGCGTCAGCATCCCCAGGGACCTGCCCAGAAATGCACATTGCCCCGCCCCACCCCTTCCCACCCAGAGCCACGGAGAACACAGGCGGTGGAGACCAGCAATCTGTGTTTCTGCGAGCTCTCCAGCCTGGCTGGACGCGAGCTCGGGCGCCACCCTCCGGACCGTCGGGGAGGAACCTGGGGGTGGGACAGCGCTGGTGGTGCCGGCTCATTTTCACAGGAGACTGAAGCTCAGGCTCAGGAGAAGGGCCTGGCCCAGGGTCGCACCTAACGAAGTGGCAGAGATGGGACTGGGAGGTAGAACACCTGCCTCGCTCTTCTGACTTGCGCAAGTCCATCCGGGCTCACCCTGTCTCTGCCTGACGTGCCCGCAGCCATCAGTGGGCCACTCCCTTTGTCCCAGGCAAGGTGCCCACCTGCAGTGGCTCAATGCATCCCCACTGCACGAGGCTGGCATGAGCGCTCACCCCATTGTTCAGGATAGAAAACTGAGACCCGAGAAAGGTCATTTGTCCAAGGTCACAGAGCCAAAAAGGGCAGCGTGAGACTTCCAAGCAGCTTTCTCAGGGTGGATGTTGGGTGCAGCGTAAGACACCAGGTGGGGCACCCGGAGCCCTGGCAGAGTAGCACCTTGCAGGCCGTGGTTCCGCCCACGGTGCCACAATACGGCCCCCGTCCCCTGAACTGCCGACTGCTCTCACCTGGCCCCGCCTGTCAATGACCGGTCCATTCTTCCAGTCGTTCCAGCCAAAAAGCCTGCACCCTCTCCTCTGGTCATCCTGCCAGCTCTACCCTAACCCCCCCCGCCCCCGCCAGTTAGCACTGTTGTGCCTCACCTGAAATTTTTTAAAATGTACTTTTTTTTTATTTATTTTGACAGGCAGAGTTAGACAGTGAGAGAGACAGAGAGAGAGCTATAGACAGTGAGAGAGAGAGAGAGAGAGAGAGGGAGAGAGAAAGGTCTTCCTTCCGTTGGTTCACTCCCCTAATGGCCACCATGGCCAGCGCTGTGCCGATCCGAAGCCAGGAGCTGGGTACTTCCTCCTGGTCTCCCGTGCAGGTGCAGGGACCAAGCACTTGGACCATCCTCCACTGCACTCCTGGGCCACAGCACAGAGCTGGACTGGAAGAGGAGCAACTGGGACTAGTACCTGTTGCCCCAAACGGAACTAGAACCCGGAGTGCCGGCACTGCAGGCTATTGGAATGGCAGAGAGACAGATCTTTCAACCACTCATTCACTCCCCAAATGTGTGCCATAGCCAGAGCTAGGCCAGGCCAAAGCCAGGAGTCTCTCACACTGGGAGCCGGGCACCAAGTACCTGCGCCATCACCTGCTACCTCCCGGGGTGCTGTTGGCAGGAAGCTGGAATCGAAAGCCAAGCTCAGACGCAAACCCAGCTACTCCAGTGTGGGATGTGGGACGTCCCAAGTGGCATTTTTTTTTTAAGATTTATTTATTGGCCGGCACCTGCGGCGTCGGTACCCCAGGTTCTAGTCCCAGTTGGGGCACCGGATTCTGTCCCGGTTGCCCCTCTTCCAGGCCAGCTCTCTGCTGTGGTCCGGGAGTGCAGTGGAGGATGGCCCAGGTGCTTGGGCCTGCACCCCATGGGAGACCAGGAGAAGCACCTGGCTCCTGGCTTTGGATCTGCGCAACGCGCCAGCCGTAGCGACCATTTGCAGGGTGAACCAATGGAAGGAAGACCTTTCTCTCTGTCTCTCTCTCTCTCACTGTCTAACTCTGCCTATCAAAAAAAAATATTTATTTATTTTACTTGAAATAGTTATACAGAGAGAAGGAGAAGCAGAGAGAGAGAGAGGTGTTCCATCTGCTGTTTCACTCCCCAGATGGCCGCAAAGGCCAGAGCTGTACAGATCCAAAGCCAGGAGCCAGGAGCTTCTTCCAGGTCTCCCACGTGAGTGCAGGGGCCCAAGGACCTGGGCCATCTTCCACTGCTTTCCCAGGCCATAGCAGAGAGCTGGATTGGAAGTGGAGCAGCCGGGTCTCGAACCAGCGCCCATATGGGATGCCGGCACTGCAGGCAGCGGCTTTACCCATTACGCCGCACCAAGTGGCATCTTTTTTTAATTTATTTTAATTTTTAATTAGTTTTTAGCAGATTCAATGTGATTTGTGCTTTCAATACTTTTTTTTTTTTTTTTTGACAGGCAGAGTGGACAGTGAGAGAGAGAGACAGAGAGAAACGTCTTCCTTTTGCCGTTGGTTCATCCTCCAATGGCCACCACGGCTGGCGCACCGCGCTGATCCGATGGCAGGAGCCAGGAGCCAGGTGCTTCTCCTGGTCTCCCCTGGGGTGCAGGGCCCAAGCACTTGGGCCATCCTCCACTGCACTCACTGGCCACAGCAGAGAGCTGGCCTGGAAGAGGGGCAACTGGGACAGAATCCAGTGCCCCGACCGGGACTAGAACCCGGTGTGCCGGCGCCGCAAGGTGGAGGATTAGCCTAGTGAGCCGCGGTGCCGGCCTACCAAGTGGCATCTTAACCACTCAACAAAATGCACGCTTGTCCCCTGAAGTACTACGATGCCTTTATAAGCGGTCGTCCTGGGTCCGCCCTGGAGCCAGCCACAGCTAACTCATAGCAGCCAAGGTGCTCATGCAAAAGCAGGCAGACCGTGGACCCTCCAGCGGCAGCAGCGAGTCAAAGCCTGCCGGCTCCTGCCCTGACCCTCCCCTGTCCGCTCCACACACCGGCTCCTCGCTGCTCACTCTGCTCCTGCCACACTGGCCTGCTTGCCTTTTTTCTTTTTTTTAAAAGATTTATTTTTTATATGAGAGGCAGAGTTATAGATATATACATAGAGAGATGGAGAGAGAGGTCTTCCGTCTGTTGGTTCACTCCTCAAATAGCTGCAATGACCAGAGCTGAGCCCATCTGAAGCCAGGAGCCTGGAGCTTCTTCCGGGTCTCCCACACAGGCACAGGGGTCCAAGCACTTGGGCCACCTTCCACAGCTTTCCCAGGCGCACTGGCAGAGAGCCGGATCAGAAGTGGAGCAGCTGGGACTGGAACCGGCGCCCACATGGGATGCTGGCGCTGCAGGAGGAGGATTAGCCCACTGCACCACAGCGTCGGCTCTTTTGAAGCTGCAAGTCCTGTCCCTGCCACAGGGCCTTTGCACACCTTGCTCCCTCGGCCTTGACGTATTCCTTGGGCCTCCCCATGGCTTGCCCCCTCACCGCCTTCAGGTCTTTGTTCAGATATTAATTCCTCTGCTTTTATGAAATATCATCTCCCCTTGTTTTTCCCTATAGCAACTAATACCCTCTAATATCCCTTTGCTTGTTTTTTGAAAAAATTTACTTACTTTGAAAATCAGAGTTACAGGGGGCAGCGCTGTGGCACAGTGGGTTAAAGCCCTGGCCTGAAGCGCTGGCATCCCATATGGGCACCGGTTCTCATCCCAGCTGCTCCTGTTCCGATCCAGCTCTCTGCTGTGGCCTGGGAAAGCAGAAGATGGCCCAAGGCCTTGGGCCCCTGCACCCACGTGGGAGACCTGGAGGAAGCTCCTGGCTCCTGGCTTCAGATCGGCGCAGCTCCGGCTGTTGCAGCCATCTGGGGAGTGAACCAGCGGATGGAAGACCTCTCTCTCTCTCTGTCTCTACCTCTCTCTGTAATTCTGTCTTTCAAATAAATAAAATAAATCTTTTAAAAAAATAAAAAAGAAAATCAGAGTTACAGAGACAGACCACTCCCAGATGACCACAATGGCCAGGGCTGGGCCGGGCTGAAGCCCAGAGCCAGGAGCTTTTTCTGGGTCTCCCACATGGGTGCAGGGGTCTAAGTGCTAGGGTCATCTTCTGCTGTTTTTCCCGGGCGAATGAGCAGGGAGCTGGATTGGAAGTGGAACAGCCGGGACGTGAGCTGGTGCCCATGTGGGCTGCGGGCATCACAGGGGGGGCTTTACCCGCTACGCCACGGCGCCAGCCCCTCCCTTACTTGTTTTTGTCTGTCTCCCTCGCCAGAAGGTGAATCCTTCGAGTGAAAGTTGTTTGGAAGTTTATTTATTTTCATTTATTTGATAGGCAGAGTAACGGGGAGGGGGGAGGAATCTTCCATCTGCTGGTTCACCCCCCCCGCCCAGTGGCGACAACAGCCAGAGCGAAGCCACAGCTAAGAACCCCAGCCAAGTCTCCCCGCGGGTGGCAGAGGCCCCAGTCCTTGAGCTGCCCCTCAGGACGCATCAGCAGGAAACTGAATTGGAAGCAGTTGTAGGGCCGGCGCTGTGGCACAGTGGGCTGAGCCGCAGCCTGCAGTGCCGGCATCCCATATGGGTGCCAGTTTGAGTCCCGGCTGCTCCACTTCCAATCCAGCTCTCTGCTGTGGCCTGGGAAAGCAGTGGAAGGTGGCCCAAGTGCTTTGGCCCCTGCACCCGCGTGGGAGACCTGGAAGAAACTCCTGGCTCCTGGCTTCAGATCAGCCCAACTCCGGCTGTTGCAGTCATTTGGGGAGTGAACCGGCAGATGGAAGACCTGTCTCTCTGTAACTCTATCTCTCAAATAAATAAATAAAATCTTTAAAAAAAAAATAAAAGCAATGCAGCCAGGACTCCTTGGCATCTTAACTCAGGGCACCACACCTCCCGCCCCAATAAATGTTAATGCAATGGCTGAAGGAAACACTGGAGGCCTTGAAGGTAGAAGCCACTTGCTCAAGGTCATAGCCATCCAGAATTAATGGCTTTCACCCTTGGAAGCCCACAAAGGCCCAAACCCACTGCCCTAGCCCAGAGTGCCTCTCATCCTTGGCCGGGCTGGGCCTGGACCTCACCCCCAGACAGAGCCAGAGCATGTGTATCGCATGCTGCCAGCACTGGGTGCTCCCACAGCCAGGCTGAGGGGCTGCCGTGGGAGGCGGGCAGGAAAGGGGCTCCCGGAGGCAGCAACCTGGAGGCACCAGCAGCGCAGTCCGGCCAAGGCCAGGAGCCACCTCCCCCCCACTCCACCAGCTGCCTGAGTGTGGGTGCAGGAGGCAGTTGCTGGCCTTACGGTGGTGGGGGAGGGAGGCAAAGCCCGAGCCCCCAGGCACAGGTGGCTCAGGGGCAGATACCCAAACTCCAAGCTTCCTTTCCCATGGTTAGCCCCAAACCAGCCACCTTGCGCCCTCTAGTGGCTCCACTGGTTAGGGCCAGACAGGAGCCCTGGGTCTCCCTGCAACCCCTCCCGCACCAGGGGCCACTCCTGGAGGCCAGTTTTCAGTAAGATCCAAAGGCCAGGGAGCACGGGCGGCCTCGGCTCTGGGCTGGGTCCCCACCCCGACTGGCAAAGTGACCGCAGTGATGACATCAGCCCCACCCCAGCGACCCAAGAGCAGATGAAGCCAGCGCCGGGGTGGCACCTGCCCCGTCACCCAGCACGGAGGTCAGGCCAGAGTGCCCAGCTCCCCCTCCACGCCAACAGTCTCCCTGCCTCGGCACGCGCTCCCTCCCAGTCCGGCTCAGAAGCAACAAGGCTCCACCACGGCTCAGAAAGTATAAAGTGCAAATACAGTGGGCTTTTATTGCAGGCCTACTGTGTGCTGGGCACCAGATCTGCAAGGGTCCACCTGCCACTTCCCGGGGAAGCAGCTGCTGGCGAGACCTGAACGCTGAGTTGGGAAGGGGCCGAGGTGGAGGTAGAAGGGGCAGAGGGGCCCCGGAGGCTCCTGGGTTCCGCCCGGCTTGAAAACTGAAGGCTGGGGAGCCACCTCCCTCCTCTACCCCCAGCCCCGGAATCAGCCAGGCAGGGTCAGGGAACCCCAAGTCCCGCCCTTGTGCTGTGTGACCTTTGAGGAATGAGATCCGTCTCTGAGTGGTTTCTCCTGATGTGAGAGGGGTCAGGAGGGCAGAGCGGCCTTGCCCAGGGCAGCAGCTTGGTCCACGGCTCCCGGGGGCAGCTCCTGCTCCTGTCCCAACTGCACAGCTGCAGCCACGTCCTGCGCGCTCCACTGGAGCGGCACCTGGCGGGCCAGGAGAGAGAGAGAGAGAGAGAGAGGACCACAGTGGGACAGACGCAGAGAGACAGAGCCAGAGAGAGGCAGAGTGAGGCCCGGGCCTCACCTAGAGCTCATCCCGGGGGTGGGGATGGAGGGCGTGGCCACTACTGCCGGCCAGGTCTGGACGAGGGCCACGCAGGGTCTTCTGGGAGCCGCTCCAGCTGATGAGGCGGCCGCTGTCGTCGTCCCAGGGGGAGGACGTCTCGGTGTCACTGAGCCACTCTGCGTCCCCCGCGTAGTGGGTGGGGGCGGCCAGCAGGGGTCGGGCTGAGAAGGCCTGCAGGTCCCGCGGCCAGAAGTGCGCCTTGTACTGCTCGCTGCGGGGAGGGGCCACAGCTCAGCCCTCCCCCCAGACCGCGTGCCAGCCCCGGCCGCGTCCCCACGGCAGCCCAGGATGCGGGGTTTCTATCACCCCCACTTTCCATGAGGACAGAGGCTCAGGAGGGGCCCACACGCAGTGCTTACACGGAGCCTGGCCTGGCTCCAGGGCTACTCCCGGGTGACGACACAGGCCTCGCCAGCCACAGTCTCCCCGGGGGGCTCCTGTGCGGGCCGCCCCTGCCCACCCCCGTGAGATGCTCACTTGGGGTGCCGGTCAAACATGATGGGCAGAAACTCGTCCACAGGCAGCATGCGGCGCAGGGGCTGTGAGGCCAGCAGCTTGCGGGCCCCTGCCAGGCTCAGGGCGTACGCCAGCGTCCAGTACGAGTACCCAGCCACCACCAGGCCGGGCAGCCCCTCCACGGCCACCTCCTCCTCAGGGTTCACCTGCTTCCGGCCGAGGTAGCTGCAAGCGACAGCAAGGGCCCCAGGAGTCACTGTGCGTCCTGGGGTGTCAGCCTCTCCCAGGGCCAGGCTCTGGGCAGGATTCCAAGCAGGAAGACGCAAGGCCGAGGCGCACCCCTGTCCCTTGCCCCCAGGGGGTGCGGGCTGCCTACATCAGGTCCCAGGGGAGTTCCTCTGCTGCCACCTGCTCCATCAGCCGCTCCAGCCTCCCCTTGAAGTTGCTCTCAAACCGCACGTCGTCCTCAAACACCAGGACCCGGGCCAGGCCCCTGGCAGCCACCTGTGGGACACGCGGGCGGCAGGGGTTCTTCCGCTGGGAGCCACCGCCTCCCACCTGGCTGAAGCCCACAGGCTCCGCCCAGCTGCTCGGCCTGGGGCCCCAGAGTCTGCCGAGGGCTCCCACTGCCCGGGGGCCGAAGTCCCAAGCTGCCCCGGCACGCAAGGCCCTCCAGGCCCCAGTCTGGCTCTCCCAGCAGGATCCCGAAGGTAATGAGGACCCTTGCTACCCTCGTAGGGCACAGCTGCATCCCGGGAGGCCAGGGCTTGGGCTCGCCACCAGGGGCCCTCGGGAGAAGCGTGAAGGTCTCTACCGTGGAAAGGACGGGGACAGACATTTGGGAGGGGAACAGGGCCACACTGGCTTCCTCCACCAGGAAGACGAGCCCCTCCCCCCCCCCACGCCCACCCACATGAGGCCTCAAAGTCAGAACAGGGCTCCTCTCCCCGAGCCTGTGGATGGCCCCGCCTCTCTCTTCCGAGCCCCTCTGGGCCCTGAGACCCCGGGGGATCCCCATGGCAGGAAGCAGGTGGACGTGAGTGTCTCCCAGCACACAGCAGGTGCTCAGTAGAGAGCGCGGCGCCAGGGGAGGAAGGCAGCAGCCGCTGGCCGCGCACTGTGGGTGCAGCTCACCCAGTGCCGGGGCGCCCTGGTCTCCCCTCGGGGTGTCTCACCTCCTCCCAGATGGTGTAGTGGCTGAGGAAGCAGCCCACCTCGCCCTTGGTCAGCGTGCGGCCCGAGTAGGGGTCCTGGTAGCCAGGGAGCAGGTCCACACCCAGGCTCCTGAGGACACTGCTGTTGAGCGTCCTGGGGGACAGAGCACGGGGGGCGGTCAGTGGCCCTTGGGGGGGGGTCTGGCCTGTGACTGCTGAAGCTGGCTTGTTTGTTTTCATTCTTGTTGAAGGCAGAGTGACCAAGAAAAGGGGAGGGGGAGAGAGAGAGAGCTGGAGGGGAGGAGAGAGAGAGGGAGGGAGAGAGAGACTCTTCCATCCACTGGTTCAGTCTCCAAATAGCCACAGTAGCCGAGACTGAGCCAGGCCAAAGCCAGGGGCCAGGAACTCCATGTGGGTCTCCCACATGAGTGGCAGGGACCCAAAGACTTGGGCCGTCCTCTGCTGCTTTCCCAGGGGCATTAGCAGGAGCCAAATCGGAACTGGGGCAGCCGGGACTCTAGCAGGCACTCCGATGGGAGATGCTGCTGTCACAGCAGTGGCCCCGCGGGAGCCGGTCTGAAGGAGACTTCAGGCGTGAGATTCCTGGGGGTCCGGGGAACCGTCAGGAACCGTCACCAGCTCAGGAGGTCTTGGGGGGCGGGGCAGGGCAGCTGCCGAGGGAAGCCATGCCAGGATGAACGTGGAGAACTTGGGGGAGACTTCTTGGGCGGAGGCCTGAGTAACGGTGGACACCCATGGGCCAGAAGCGCCAGGGGCTTGGAGCAGACAGCAGCAGGTGTATGGGGCCCTGTGATGCTGGTGGCTGCAGGAGCCTGGCCTCCGACCCCCGGGGACCAGGGCTGGCCTGCACCTTCCCCACCTCTCAGGCACCAAAGTCCCGGATGAGAGGAACACAGTTGAAGACACCCAAGCCTCGGGATTCTACGCCTCCCTCTTCACGGAGAACGGGCGGGCGCAGCGGCGCAGTGGGCGAGGCCACCACTTAGACGTCCGCGTCCGTATCAGAGTGCCAGTTCCAGGCCTGGCTCCCCCGCTCCAATCCAGCTGCCTGCCAGTGTGCACCCTGGGAGGCCGCATATGCTGGCTCAAGTGGCCAGGTCCCTACTGCCCACGTGGGAGACCGGGATGAAGTTCCAGGCTCCTGGCTTCAGCCTGGCCCAGCCCTGGCTGCTGCAGGCATTTGGGGAGTGAACCAGCGCATGGGAGATCTGTCTGTCTCTCTCTATGCCACCCTGCCTTTCTAGTAGGTTGAGAACGAGACCTGGAACCCAAACCCTGGCCCTGAACCACCTCCTCCCTCTGGTGAGCTGAGGGAGGCATCCTGCCCCAAGTCTGCCCGGAGTGGATGCCTCCTAGAACAGGAAGCTCCTTCAACATGTCTGCTTTTCCCGTTCCCGGGCGCTCAGCGATGGACCACACGGGCCCCAGGAAGCCTCACCGGCCGTCCACGGCGTCCAGCACCCGCCCCAAGATCTCCATCTCCCAGAGGGAACTGAGCATGCGCGCCCGGCGCTCCGGCCTGCGCGCCAGGCTGATGACGAACACCTGGAGGAGGCAGCAGGGGGCGCTGTGGGGGCGTGGAGGGGCCGGAAGAACCCATCCACCTGGGGACCCCAATCCTGAGCAGGAGGAACTTACCTCGTCGAACCCCATCCTACTGGGCCTCTTTGGGGGCCGAGACACATGAGCTGAGGCCTGCATGGGGGGCCCATCCACTACGAAGGAAAGCACCCCTGATCCAGAGTGCCCACGGCCCCTGCAAGTAGCCATCCTGGAGCCCGAGCCCCTGCACCCCACAGAACCCCCACCGGGAAGGCCCCTTGGAGGTCCCAGAGTCCCCCTGCCCCCACTCTACAGATGGGAAGACTGAGGCTCCATGGGGAGAGAAACTTGTTCAGAGGCAGGGACTGAGCTACAGGCAAGGCTAGAACTCCAAGCTTAGGTCTGCGGCCCAGGAAAAGGGGCACTGGGGGAGGCAGGACCCCTCCCAGCAAGACCCGCACAGAACAGGCTCCCAGCCTCACCTAGCGACTCCAGGATCAGGTGGATAAAGTTGACCTTCTCGTCCTCCAGCCCCTGGTGGGATTTTACCGCCACGTTCATGTACCCGTACCGGTGCTCGTTGCACACGTGGGCCGAGACCCCTGCCAAGAGAGGCCCCCGGCGAATGCCGGAGTGGGGGCAGGGCTCTCAGAACCCAGGGCGGGAGGCTTCCCTGGGACTGGGCTCCCCGCCTGTGGACGGAGGGAGGGAGCTTGGCCCGCACAGCATCTCGAGGCTGTTTGCAGATGGATTACTAATTCAGCAGATCTGCCTGGAGCCCCTGCTGGGCACATGCTGGGCACCTGCTGGGCACCGGGCTGCGGTGCTGAGCAGGACAGGGCCCTGCGCTGGCCGCCCCGCTGCCCCACCCCACATCCTCCCATCTCTCCCAGCCCCACCGCCCCACCCTGACCCCAGCGCTGCACCCCACCCCCTCCTGCCCCTCGCCGTGCTGCCTGCCACCGGCACCCAGGGGGGCCTTTTGCTGCCTTCGGTAGGTAGCACCTTAACTACAGTGAGCCCCAGGGACGCTGGCACGGTGTCCTCTGTCCCCCAGATCCTGCAACAGCCAAGCCTGGACCAGGTCAAAGTCAAAGCCAGGAGTCAGACGCTCCACTCAGGGACCCAAGCGCGTAAGTCATCATCCGTTGCCTCTCGGGATGCATTGGCAGGAAGCCGGATTGGAAGCAGAGCGGCTGGGACTTGAAGCGGCACTGGGATATGGGACGCGGGCGTCCTAGGCAGGGGCTTAGCCGGCTGCATCGCAACAGCTGCCCTGTGCGCTGTGCTTTTCAGAGCTAACCTGGCAGCAGCGTGAAGCCGAGCAGCTGAGGTGCCGCATTTGTCGCCGCGGGGCATTTGGGGACGATCTTTCTCTATCTGTCACTGCTCTTCAGGCAAGCCAACAAACCAACAAATCTCTCCAGAAAACGTGGGCATCCTAAATGGAGGGAGTGGCACGCGCGCAAAGGCCCAGCGGCCTCCAAGGAGGGCTGATCCTCACCAGCAGCCTGGCAGGCATAGGCGAAGACAATGATGTCGTCGAAGGGCCAGGTATAGTTCGGGTGCGGGGGGTAGAAGGCGAGCTGGGCTGTCCCCTCGGCCCGCAGGGACAGCAGGAACGTGGAGTGGACCATGGGGACGCGGAAGCAGCCCCGGCGCTGCCGGTTCTTGGTGGGGAAGTACTCGGCTGTGCGGCGGTAGTAGCCCTGGGTGGGGGAGGGGTGCTCTGCGTGTCCATGGCCCCCAGAGCCTCAGGCTCTCTGCTCCCTGGGCACCCCCCTCCCCAGCTCCAGGGCTCCAGGGCTCCAGGGCTCCAGGCCTCCGAGGCCCGATCCCCGGCCTCACCTGCGGTCCGAGGCCCGATCCCCGGCCTCACCTGCGGTCCGAGGCCCGATCCCCGGCCTCACCTGCGGGGTGATCCCACACCAGAAATTGGAGTAGTAGGTCTGGGAGTCCAGCATGGGCGCCACCACCGGCAGCCCGCGCTCCACCAGGAGCCGCAGTGTCTGGTTGTTGGTCAGAATGTTGTCTGTGTCTGCAAACTTTGGAGAGTGGAGGTCACAGGCCCTGGCCCTCTTTGGGCTGCAGCCCCCCCAGGGACTTCGCTGGGTGGACGTCTAGGATCCAGTCACAGGGATCTACCCAACAACCCTAGCGGGTCCGTTTAGGTACCAAGCATCTATGGGGACAATGGCTCAGTGTTTAGGTCTGGAGACGCTGATCTGAGAACCTTATCTGAGATCTGGTTTAGGGAGTGGATTCAGAGACCTGCTCTGAGCTTTAGCTCAGGGATCCAGACCACGTTTATACTCTGGGTTCTAGTTCAGGAATCTAGGCTCAGTATATCCTGGGATGTGTCTCAGGGATGCAGGCTTAGCACCAGCCTGAGTTCAAACAGAAGGATCCAAACTCTACGCTGGGTCTGGGAGCTAAAGGATGCGGTCTGCAGGCCACTCAGTCCCGCGAGACTTCGCTAGGGAAGGGCACCACCCCTTCAGGGCCCGGCCCCCCGCCAGGCCTCCTTACCAGGATGTAGTCAGCGCCCCAGCCCCTGGCAAAGCTCAGGGCTTCTTGCTTCAGCTCCATCAGAAACTGGTGCCTTTCTCTAGTCCAGTGCTTGGGGCCCTCTTCATCCGGGTAGGACCTGTGGGGACACAGAGGGCAGGGGCAGCGAGGGGGCCGGAGCCCTGGCTGCAGGCTGCGGCGCCAGTGTCCACACCCCTGCCCCAGATCCCCACCTGGGCTCCCCCTCAGGCCTCCAGACCACGGCTGCGTAGTCCACGCCCACGGCGGCCAGCCACTCCCGCAACATCTCCGTGGTGTTGTCCACATTGTGGTCAGTGGCGCACCTGGGGACACAGAGGAGGACAGTGAGGGGCCCGGCCACACAAGGACTGGGCCCTGAGGCAGCCTCCTCTCAGAGGCGCCGGCCCCTTGAGGCTGCCAGAGTCCCATGTCCTGCTGTGTGGTCCCTCTCTGGGCCTGCCTTCCCCTCCTGTCCACGCTGTCCTGCCCGCGTCATGGCCCAGAGGAGCCACTCAGAAAGGTGAGCACCCTCTCTGCCCCTGCCACCCTCCCCTGCCACCTGCCTTCCTTGCTGTGTGACCACAGGCCAGCCCCTCTCCCTCTCTGAATCGGCACTGGACAAGAGAGCCGCAGCTTTCCCCTACGCACAGATCCGAGGAGTGCTGAGGGCCCACGCTCTGGTGCCCCGGAGCGTAACCTCCCTCCCCTGGGGAAGGGGCTCCCAATTTGGAGGTGGGGGGCCGAACCAGGGGCCCAGGTTTTAGGCGATGCTGCCCCTTTAAGTCCGTTTCCTGGGAGTGAGACTAAGTACGTGTCACCTCTAATAGGGGTGGGAACTGACTCCCAGGCTGTGGTCATTGTGGGCGGCCTCCCCAGGCCTCGCCCCACCTCCAGCCCAACTGTGGTGTGTCCTGGGGGGTGGTTTGTGATTGCTCATCTCTCCCCAACCTCAGGGGGAGGGGGCTCTCACAGACTGGGGTTGTGGCCCCTGATTGTACCGGACACCGGCAGGAAGGTCCGGGGGCGGGGGGGCTGAGAGCACTCGCCACCAGGCTGCCCACCGCCTGCCACTCTGGGCCCCGGCTGAGGGCAGAGGCTCCTGTGTGCTCCAGGCCAGCCAGACAACCACAGTCCCCTGGGGACTGGGTCTGGGCTCTGAAGGCTGGGCCCCTGTGACACCCAGGGAGGCCCCAGAGGAGGAGGGGGCTGGAAAGAGGGTTGGGGCCCCCATCCACTGTGGGCTGGGGATCCAGGCTTAGCACCCAGGGGTCTCCAGGGGCGCTGGAGGCTGTGCAGGCCTGTCGTGGGGGGAGGGCTCGGCAGGGTGGTGTCTGTGCAGGGAGCAGACGGGGCCAGCCCGGGGCGGGGGCTAAGGAGTCCTAAGGGCGCCCCAGCCCGGGTGTCTCTCACCAGAGGGCCAGCCTGGCCCGGGGGTAGTCCAGCCGCTCCAGCGCGCCCAGGTAGTGGGGCAGGGAGTGCTCGGCATTGCGGGCCAGGATGGCAAGAACCACGGTGGGCAGCGGCGGCGGCGGCGGCGGCTCCGGGACGCCCGTGGCCTCGAGCCGCGGCCCCAGCAGGAGCAGCAGCGGCAGCAGCGGGACAGCGGGGGCAGCGCGCATGGCGGGCGCTCGGCGACGGCGGCGGCCCCCGGGGCTCCGGGCCCAGCCGAGGGGAATGGGCGGGGCGGGGCGGCCAGGCCGGGGCGGGGCCCGGGGCCCACGGCGCGGGCGGGGCCGGCTCTGGCCCGGAGGGGACCCGGGCGAACCCCCGCCCCCCAAGAGTGGGCTCCCACTCCTCCGCCCTGTGCGTGGATTCTGAAATCCCCTCTCCTCCTCCCGGGGCACCGGGGGGCCGCGGTCCGGAGCCGTGCAGCGGATGCGACCCAGGGGCAGCCGGGCCCGGCGGGACCCCGGAGCGGAGAAGGGGGGAAGAGGGGAGGGTCCGGGGTGACGGCATCGGAGCCGGCCTGGCGTCTGAGCACGCTCGACTCCCCGGATCGCTGAGTGTCCAGTCCCTGGAATCCCGGCTCCCCTGAACCTGCATCCCTCGAGCCCGCCCCCGACGCTCGGACCTCAGACCCCGCGGGGCGGGACCCACGCCCGGCTGCAGCCTTTCCGGGGTTCCCCGGCCGCCGGCCCGCCCCCGCTCCCGCGCGCCCTCTGGCGGCCGCAGACGGGAACTTCGCAGACGAGCGAAGCCACGCGTGGGCGCGAGAGAAAGACCCGGGGGTGGGGCCGAGACCGGCTTCCACTGACCTGGGCGCGCCGTCCCGCGGCGGTCTGCGCCTGGCGTGCCGCGCGCGTCGCCGTCCTCGCTTCGGCCGCCTGCACCGGCACTGATCCGGCCTTTCAGAGAGCAGATCCCACGTTTAAGCCCGGTGTAGAACTAGGGGACCCCTGACCGTGACCCTGCCCCCCCTGGAAAACGGGGGACACAGCCTCCCTGGGGTACAAGGCATGAAAGGTGTCGCCAGCCTCTGTTGCAACAGGAACGTTAAAGAGGAGGGGCCTGGAGGCGGGGGAGCTGCCACCGACCTGAGACAAGTGGCTCTCCCTGAGCCTTGGGGTCCTGGCGTGGTGCTCCGGGGCTGATACCAAGTCCAAGGGTTTGCAAGGAGGCCTTGCTAGAACGAGACACTTGCAGCTTTGCTCCGCGTGGAGGCTGAGAGGCAGGAAGAGGTCCGGCCTGGGGATGAGGCTGGCAGAGGGGCCCTTCATTCACCCCCACCCCCTGCTTTTCTGTGGGCACCTGGGGGGGTCTCTCTGCAGCCTCTTCCCAGGGCAAGGAGGGCGCGAGGCCTGTGCCTGCAGCCCCACCGGGAGAGGGGGGAAGGAAGGGACTTGCCTGGTGAGGGGACGGTACCGGCAGCATCAAAGTCTCCACCAGGCTGGGGGCAGAACTTCAAGGCGGCCCGTGATCCCGCAGTGACGGGGCCCAGGGACAGGGCGGCATCTTGGAGAGCTGTGAGTGCCCTCCTGGGCAAGGCAGCCTCCGGCAGGAAGGCACACCCAGCAGGAACACGGAGCCCCACCCCCCAAAGCCAAGCAGTGCCCCCACCTCACCCACCCCAGCCCCGCCCCGGGTCACCAAATCCTGAGGTCAAAAGGTGGGGCGGGGGTGACCCTGGGAAGTGATCGGAGGGCTCCACCCTCATGGAGGGGGTTAGCGCCCCCAGGTGGGGGGGGGAGCTTGTTCTCACTTCCGCCTGTGAGACCAGGAGTCAGCACCATCCCGAGGAACCAGGACCTCGCCAAACCCGCTGGCGCCTGGATCTGGGATTTGCTGGGCTCCAGGACTTGGATTTGCTGGGCGATAAACTTGTGTTTCTAAGTTACCCAGGCTAAAGGACTTCGTCTAGCAGCTCCCATGGACTAGCAGGTTCTTCCCCCGCCTGGAGTCCTCTGCCCACTGCATGCACCCCTCCGTCCCCTCTGCCTCCTCTCCCGCCCCCCACTCCGTCCCCAGTGCTCCTAGCCTGTCGCTGACCCACTTATCCCAGGGCTTTTCCCACTCCCTCTGCCACCTTGCTCCGGGGTGGCAGCCAGGAGCCCCACCCACGGCCCAGCGCTCACCCCCTGTGCCCCGCCTCCTCTCCTCGGTGGCGTTCAGAGCCCCACTCCACTCTCCCTTCCCCACAGCGAGAAACAGAAGCCACAGCCTGGGAACTGGTTTGCAGCCTCTCTCCTCCCACCTGCTACAGTGGGGGAGGTGCCCCCCCACCACGGGGTCACCCCCTGCCCTTCCTGTCTCCCCAGGCTCCAATCCCCCCTCCCCCAGAAGACTGGAATCTTCCACCAAGGCTCCTGCACCCCCAACTGTGGCTGTCACTCTCCCTCCAAAGCCCCGGGCTGACGAGCTGCTCAGGGCTGGACCCGCCAAGGCTGCCGTGTGGACACCATGCTCCTCCGGCCGCTGCCCCCACTTCCCTGCTGGCTGCAGGGACCACGCCTTCTTTCTAAAAACCCACCTAGTAGTGCATCTGCCCACGTGGACCCAAGCTCTGCTCGTCCCTGACAGAGCCCTCAGCGTCCCCGGACCTGGCTCCTCCTTGCCGGGGCATGCTTGGCCCACCCCATCACCAGGCTGGAGGCCTGGGTGTGGAGGGTGGCGAGTGCCCCCTGCTCCCTCACCCCATCCTGTGCCTCCCCCTCCCAGGGCGCTGGCATCCCTCCCCTCCCCGGGGCCCCCGCACCTCCCGGCACCCCCACCGCCAGGCTGTCCTCTGGCACCCAGCATGCCTGGCCTGACAGTGTGCTTGGGCTACCTGCTGTCTTTGGCATGGAGCTCAGACCCCACAGGGGCATCAGGGCCTGCATGGCCGGCCGGCAGCTCCTCCAGCTCCTCTGATCTCCACCCGCCCCCCACCCGGTCTTCTTCCAGCCAAACTGGACAACTTGTTTTTGCCAGGGACTGGCGTTGAGGTGGATCAGGCTGCTGAACTGCTTCCATGTCAGCTCCCTGCTAAGGCGCCTGGGAACGCAGCCCACAGGACACACCCCTGCGAAGCTTCTGGCTCCTGGCTTTGGCCAGGTCCACACCTGGCCATTGCAGTCTTTTGGGAAGTGATGAATCTTTCTCTCTCTCCTTCTCTGCCCTTTCTCTCTGTGACTCTACTTTTCAAATAAATCTTTTTATTTTTAAAGTTTTATTTATCTGAAAGAGTTAGAGAGAGAGAGAGAGAGGATTTTCCATCCACTGGTTCATTCCCCAGATGGCCACAATGGACAGGGCTAGGCCAGGTCAAAGCCAGGAGCCAGGAGTTGCTTCTAAATCTCCCAACTGGGTGGCAAGAGCCCAGACACTTGGGCCATTTCTCGCTGCCCTTCCCGGGCCATGGCAGAGAGCTAGATTGGAAGTGGAGCAGCCGGGACTTGAACTGGCGTCCACATGGGATGCTGCTTAACCCATGATGCCACAATGCTAGCCCCAATAAGTCTTTTTTTTTTTTTTTTTTTTTTTTTTTTTTTTGACAGGCAGAATGGACAGTGAGAGAGAGACAGAGAGAAAGGTCTTCTTTTTGCCGTTGGTTCACCCCCCACAATGGCCGCCACGGCCGGCGCACCACACTGATCCGAAGGCAGGAGCCAGGTGCTTTTCCTGGTCTCCCATGGGGTGCAGGGCCCAAGCACTTGGGCCATCCTCCACTGCACTCCCTGGCCACAGCAGAGAGCTGGCCTGGAAGAGGGGCAACCGGGACAGAATCTAGTGCCCCGACCGGGACTAGAACCCAGTGTGCTGGTGCCGCTAGGTGGAGGATTAGCCTAGTGAGCCGCGGCGCCGGCCAATAAGTCAGTCTTTTTAAAAAACTTATTGTTTCCAGATCATTCCGTGCGCCTGGACCTTCTTGGTCCCTCCGCCTGCACTGGTCTTCCCCTTCCTGCACAGCTGCCGTACCGCAGGCCCTGCTGCCTCAGTTCCCTTCCTGCCTCTGGAAAGTCCTCCTTGATGTCAACCCAGGGAGACACCTTTACACAGTGTCCTACACGGCGCCATTCACCCAGCAAAATTTAACTGTTTTATTTTATTTAAAGATTTATTTATCTATTTGAAAGACAGAGATAGAAGCTCCATCTGCCAGTTCACGCCCGGAATGGCTGCAATGGCTGGGGCTGGCTCAGGTGGAAGCCGGGAGCCAAGAACTCTGTCTGGGTCTCCCACGCGGGTGCAGGGGCCCAAGCACTTGGGCCGTCCTCCACTGCTTTCCCAGGCCACAGCAGGGAGCTGGATCGGAAGCAGAAAAGCTGTGACTAGAATCAGTGGTCGCCTACGGGATGCTGGCAATGCAGGAGCCATGTGCTCACTGTGCCCCAAAGTCAGCTTCAGATTGATTTTATGTTTCAAAATTTAGGTAGACAGGGACAGCGCTGTGATGTAGTAGGTTAAGCCTCCGCCTGTGGTGCCAGCATCCCATATGGGCGCCAGTTCAAGTCCCAGCTGTTCCACTTCCGATTTAGCTCTCTGTTGATGGCCTGGGAAAGCAGTGGAGGATGGCCCAAGTCCTTGGGCCCCTGGACCTGCGTGGGAGGCCCGGAAGAAGCTCCTGGCTCCTGGCTTCAGACTGGTTCTGCTCTGGCCTTTGCAGCCATCTGAGGAGTGAACCAGCGGATGGAAGTCTCACTTTCTCTCTGTGTAGCTCTTTCAAAAATAAATAAATCTTAAAAAAAAAAAAAAGGTGTTGGGGAGCAGTACCGTGGCACAGCAGGGCAGCAGGTTAAGCCTCCACCCGCAATGCAGGCATCCCACAGGGGTGCTGGCTGGAGACTCGGCTGTTCCACTTCTGATCCAGCTCCCTAATGTGCCTGGGGAAGCAGCAGAAGATGGCCCAAATGCTTGGGCCTCTGCACCCGCGTGGGAGACCTGGAAGAACCTCCAGGCTCCTGGCTTTGGCCTAGCCCAGCCCTGGCCATCGTGTCCATTTGGGGAGTGAGACAGCAGATGGAACATCTCTCTCTCTCCCTCCCTCCCTCTCTCTCTCTCCCTCCCTCCCTCTCCCTCCCTCCCTCCCTCTCCCCTCCCCCACCTCTCTCCTCTCATTATAACTGCTTTTCAAGTAAATGAAGAACCAATCAATCTTAAAAAAAAGTCAGTGGTGGGGGGTGGGGTGGGTGGACATTTGGTTCGGCTGTTAAGACCCCGCTCTCCCACATCCTATATCGGAATCCCTGGGTTCAAGTCCTGGCTCCACTCCCACTTCAGCTTCCTGGAAGGCAGGAGGCGATGGCTCCTGGCTTCAGCACAACCCAAGCTCTGGCTGTTGCAAGCATTTGAGGAGTGAACCAGCAGATGGGAGCGTGTTTGTTTCTCTCTCTCTCTCTCTGCCTTCCAGATAAGTAAAATAAATTTTAGAAATTAAATGAGGATTGCTCTGGCTGCAGCTCAGAGGGCAGAGGTGGGGCCAAGCAGGGGCACCTAAGTCCCAGGAACAAAGGCGCTGGGACTAACCTTAACCCTAACCCTAACCCTAACCCTAACCCTAACCCTAACCCTAACCCTGGGGTAAGAGTTGTGTCACGGGGGGCGGGGCCGCCAGCCTGTGGGCTTGGATGTGGGAGACAGCGCCAGCCCCCAGAGGACGTTGCGACCGGCTGGGGCAGAGTAGACCGGTAGCTGAGCGGGGAAGACTCGAGAAGGAGCAGGTAAGAGGTGAAACCAGGTGCCGTTCTGGTGTTTCTGCGGAGCTGTCAGCCACCAGGTCACGGCTCTGCCTGTCGCGCCCCGAGCTCCGTCCGAGGCAGGGGTGCCCCCTCCAGCTGCCGCCTCGGCTTGGCTTCTACCTTGGCCCCTGCTCATCGCTGTATCCCAGCCCTAGCTTGGGGCCGGCGGGCGTGGCTTACAGCAGGGTCATCGAGGAAAGGAGGGGCTCCTCCAACACCCGTCCTCCCACCCACCCTCCTTTTCTGCCCCCGAGTGGAACCAGAAGACACATTCTGCAAAGGCAACACTGGCCCCACTTACAGTTATTCTAAAGCGGTGGGTCTCAAAGCGTGGCCAGCGACCAGCAGCCATCAGTGTCCTCTGGGACTCGCCAGAAGTGCAAGTTCTTAGGCCGCGGAGGCCACGCAGTCTGTTTTTTTCTTTTTCTTTTTCTTTTTTTTTTTTTTTTTTTTGACAGGCATAGTGGACATTGAGAGAGAGAGAGACAGAGAGAAAGGTCTTCCTTTGCCATTGGTTCACCCCCCACAATGGCCTCCACGGCCAGTGCACCATGCTGATCCAAAGGCAGGAGCCAGGTGCCTCTCCTGGTCTCCCATGGGGTGCAGGGCCCAAGCACCTGGGCCATCCTCCACTGCACTCCCTGGCCACAGCAGAGAGCTGGCCTGGAAGAGGGGCAACCGGGACAGAATCCGGCGCCCCGACCGGGACTAGAACCCGGGGTGCCAGTGCCGCAAGGTAGAGGATTAGCCTATTGAGCCGCGGCGCCGGCCTCACACAGTCTGTTTTAACAAAAGCCCTCCAGGTAACTCGGATGCAGGATGAGGTTTGACACTGCTGTCCGATGGGACCTGCGGGCTCTCTCCCGGGTCGTGCAGGGCACCTGCCTGGGGAAGATGATTGTTGGAGGTGAAGGGCATTTGGTCTGTAGTGAAGGAGCTGCCTCAGACCCCCACGTCCCCATGTCCCACGTCGGAGTGCCTGGGTTCGATAGCCAGCTCCAGCTCCCGTGGGCAGCTTCCTGGCGACACAGAGCCTGGGAGGCAGCACTGTGTCCCTGCCACCCGCGTGGAGGTCCTGCACCGAGCTGCCGATCCCGCCCCTGACTCAGAGCAGCAGGGATGGTGCGGGTGGTTGGGCTCCTGCCCCCACTCTGGGAGACCTGGGCTAAATTCTCAGCTCAGCGCCGCTGTGGCCTGGCGGGTAAAGCCACTGCCTACAGTGCCAGCATCCTATATGGGCGCTGGTTCGAGTCCCAGCTGCTCTACTTCCAATCCAGCTCTCTGCTATGGCCTGGGAAAGCAGTAGAAGATGGCCCAGTCCTTCAGCACCTGCACCCACGTGGGAGACCTGGAAGATGCTCTTGGCTTAGAAACGGCTCTGGCCATTGCAGGCATTTGGGGAGTGAATCAGTGGGTGGAAGACCTCTCTCTCTCTCTCTCTCTGTCTCTCTCTTTCTGCCTCTGCCTCTTTGTAACTCTGCCTTTCAAGTAAATAGAGAGAGTGAGAAAGAAAGAAGGAAGGAGGAAAAGAAAAGAAAAGAAAAGAAAAGAAAAGAAAAGAAAAGAAAAGAAAAGAAAAGAAAAGAAAAGAAAAGAAAAGAAAAGAAGAAATTCTTGGCTTTGGGGGCCGGCGCCGTGGCTCACGAGGGTAATCCTCTGCCTGCGGGTCCGGCATCCCATATAGGCATGGGTTCTAGTCCTGGTTGCTCCTCTTCCAGTCTAGCTCTCTGCTGTGGCCCAGGAAGGCAGTGGAGGATGGCCCAAGTCCTTGGGCCCTGCAGCCGCATGGGAGACCAGGAGGAAGCACCTGGCTCCTGGCTTCCGATCAGCGCAGCGCCGGCCCTAGTGGCCATTTTTGGGGGGTGAACCGACAGAAGGAAGACCTTTCCGTCTCTCTCACTAACTCTGTCAAAAAAAAAAAAAAAAAAATTCTTGGCTTAGACATTTGGGGAATGAACCAGCAACGAAAGAGGGCTCTCTAACTTAAAAATGCTTTAAATAACAATAATACATGTTTGTTAAATGACCGTTGGAACCCATCTGGCTGAGCAGGACCCAGAGCGGAGGGAACCAACCGCCGGCTGGACGCACAGTATCTCCTGTTCAACGTCTTCACTCCTCCCAGCCACCACTGTAGTTCTGGCCAGAGCCAGCAGGTGGCGCAAGCACATCAGGCTTCCCTCTGATATTCTGCATTAGGGACCCTGCAAGAACCGTCCCCCTCCCCAGAGCCTTCTTCCCCAGAGGAGCCTGGCTCCAAGCCCTGCCACCCACTGGCAAAGGCTCTGCAACATGGCCTTTATTAGAGACAGAGGCACTGGGGAATCCTCCCTGCTTTGGATCCCAAAGGGGAGCTTCTAGGGCCAATCCGCTAGTCTGAGAGGATAGGGGGGTGGGCTACAAGGTCCCTTTGGTCCAAGAGAAATAGGGGCCAGGCAGGCCTCTGGGGCTCGGGGGACAGCCACTTGGGTAGGCAGCTCTGGCCACTGGACTCCAACCATATCCCCCCATGAGCCCCTGCCTGCCCTGCCGAGCCTCATTTGTGGTCTCAGGTGCTACTTCCCAGCACAGGGTATGAGTGGCCTGGAGGTGCCCCTGGACCCAGGCAGAAGCCCCAGCGTGCGGTCCTCGTGGCCTGGCAGCCAAGCAGGCTGGGAGTGGGGACCCGAAGCAGGGAGGATGCTTGGACAGAGCGCTTACCAGCTGCCAGCTTCACGTCTCCCGAGTTGGGGGTTCTCTGAGCCCCAGTCCAGCTTGTGGCCAAGGGAGCCCGGGATCCTGGCCCGAGGAGGACCCGCGCCCCTGCTCCTGGTTCGGGGTGCAGCTCTGCGGATGGGCATCGGGAGCCCAGCCTGGGCACCCTCCCCAGCTCCCATTCCAAGCCCGGTTCCAGAAGTGGCCAGGGCCGAGCAGAGGCTCCCACAGGCTTCCCTGCTGCTCCTCTTTCCCATCGGAGGGGCCCCTGAGACCCTAAGCCGCAGCTGGAAGCACCCCTGCCCAATCCGCTTAGGCTCGGCATACCCTGGCCTCTGCTCCAGGAACCCGCCCACGCGCCCCTCATCTCCGGGGGCCCACCCAACAGCCACACACTCTCCCGAGGACCACCCTCTCCCTCCTGGCCATGCCCGCTGGCTTCTCCCAGCACCCCAGATGTGGCGCTGTCCTCCTCTGAGGCACTGTGCGTCCTCAGGAGGCTGGGCCCGAGCCAGCTGTTTTCCCGGGCGGCCAGCTGTTTTGCCCATCAGGAAGCAGCCCTGGCTCCTCTGCTAAAATAGTTGCTGTTGTGGCTGCAGCGTGGCAGCCCTGCTGGGCCAGGGCCTGGAGCTGTTAACTCCTCTGGGTCCAGGCGGCCCAGCCAGGACCTCCCTCTGCCTTCCCTGGGCCACAGGAGCAGCCAGTCTCAGGACCCACGGAGACCAGACACTGCTGGCTCCAGCCCCTTAACCAGGGAGCCTCCCGGGGGTCGCGTCCTCAGGTGAGGGGGAGGTTTCCGGGGCAAATGTCACCTCCATTCCGAGCCACCAGGACCGTGAGGACCATTAACTGCGGAGCGCCAGGCATCGTGTGAGGGCCGAGCGTCACGTTCACAACCACCCCAAAAGCAGGGACATTTGTCTTGCTGGGGAGGACAGTGGGACGCCGAGGCGTGGAGAGCCCACATCACTTGCCCAAACTCAAGAGACCTGGAGTTTGAAACCAGGCCCACCTGCCTCTCCTGGGCCAGCCCTGGGGGCACTGGAAGCACCTTTGGCGCTGCTTGCTGCTCAGGCTCCCCTGGGCGCCTGGTCCCAGTGTTCCTGCCCCAGCCTGGGCCTCCACAGCTCCATCTGTGAAGTGGGAGACCCGGTGGATGGAGTTAACTGAGCCTGACTCCGCCAGCCAGAGCACCTCCCAGGTATTTATTAGGTGACTCCTCCCGCTGTCTGCGGTCTGCCTGGGCTGCAGCCCCAGCTTTGCTCTTGGCTGCCTGGCTTCAGCCAACCGACTTGACCTCTCAGAGTATCCACCACCAAAGCTGGCGGCAAGGACACCGTCTGCCGGATCCTCGGTTCTGTGGTGGAGAGGGTGGGACAAAGCAGGTGAAGTGGTTGGCCCAAGAGCCGCCACACGGGGAATGAAGGGGAAAGGACCACTTCCCCGTGGGACTATCCGCGCGCGACCTTCTGCAAGGATCGGAGCGGCCCATGCACCTCTAGGCTCGTCCACGCTCAGCACAGAGTTGGTGCACTGGGCAGCTCTGTCATTCCCTGTGAGGGGCTGAACCCTGGCCCAGGAGTCCCCACCCAGGGAAAGCCAGCTGGGAGAGGGTCCCAGTGTCCCCAAGTTCACACAGTTACGGGGCAGAGTTGGGACTCAGCCGCGGGCGTCTGATTCCTGCACCCCTGGCCTTCTCTCCTGGGGCTGGAACCTGGTCTGGGCAGGGGGCAGGGAACAGGACGACGACCCAGAGCTAAGACAGCCCAGAAGGTGACTTGGCTGCGGCTGGGTGGGATCTCGGGGTCTGGGAACGACCCCTCGGGATGCAGTGACCCGTGCTCTTCGCCTTTGTCCCCTCCCCCTGCCCACCATGGGTCAGTTCCCTGGTCCCAGCCTAGACATCTGGAACTGAGGCAGACAAAGGGCTGCGGGGAGGGACAATAACCTTCTGTCCATTTTCAGATGCCGGCCGGGCCTGGCCAGGGCTGGGGGCCGGAGCCCCGGCGAGGCGGTGCCAGGCCCCCCGCGGGCAGCGCACAATGTTGGCAGTGATGGAGAGGAGGCATTTCAAAGCGTTTTGTTCCCGCTGACCCCCTCCCCACCGCCACAGCTCGCCCCAGCTCGGGGTGAGGCCCCAGCCCCACCCCCAGCCACCCAGGCCCCAGCTCTGGGCGGCTTGGGGACCGGCCACATTCTTGACCTCAGGGGAAAAGTGTGGACGCTCTGCGCCCCGAGCAACAATCACTGTGTCACAGAGCTGATTTAGGGGCAGCACTTACCATCACAAAGCCGCAGACAAAGGGCCAGGCTGAGAGCAGGCGGGCCTCTGCGCCCACACCCCTCCGACCGGCCCTTCTCTCCTGGGTTCCACCTGGGCACGCTGGGTGCCCAGGGAGGACGGGAGGTGTGCAGGGGGCAGAAGGAAACTGGGGACCCCACGGGGATTCGGGGGAATGCCCGAATTTGCCAGGTGGCCCTGGACAGGCCCTTGCCACTCTGAGCGCCGGTCTGTAAGAAGGCCAAAGTGCAGGGCCCAGAGCTGGGAGCACGGTGGGGCAGGCGAGTGGAGGCCTTTACCTCATTCCGGGCAACTCCGGGGTGCCGGGCACCGGCTTGCTCAGCCTTAACCCCTTTTATCACTCCAACCTAGTCACCATCCATGCCACAAAGCAGGCTTAGAACGAACCCCACTTTACGGTTAATAGGCTCAGAGAAGCTGAGTCACCTGCCCAGGGCCACACAGCTTGCAGGTTGTGAAGCCAAGACCCTGTGTCCCTCCTGGTGCTATGGGGGGAAAGAGAGAGGGGCCAAGAGGCAGCTGGACCCTGGTGAGTTCGCAGCCAGAAGGCTATGAATAAATAAATGTCTGATTACTCCCAGGAGGAATTCCACTCTTGGAGCAGGTGCCTTTAAAAACCAGATTGATTCTTGTCTGTGAGCTGGGGTTGGCCTGGGGAGACACCCAGATGCAGGGGATTGGACACAATGACCTCCAGTGGCGGCCTCCACGAAATCAGAGGTAATATTTAAGAGGCTGGGCTTCAGAGCCAGGCCGCGGGCTTGGGTCCCAGCTCTGACTTTTCCTGCTGACGTGCCTGTCCAGATAGGTCACTTCAGCACTCTGGGCTGTTTTCTGGTGGATCTGTAAAATGGGCAGCATCCTCTAAGAGCGCGGGGGCCATTCAGTGAGGTCCACGGAAGGCCTCAGAGCCAGGGTCTGGTCGGCAAGGTCCTCCCAGGCGGGTCCCGTGGCGACAGGACACCTCAGAGCGGGCGCCGCTGGGCTGCTGTGACGTCCCACTGGTTTTGTTTCCAGGAAGTGGCTGGCCTTTGATTACAGCGTGAAGGACTTCGGACAGACCCCAAGTGCAAAGGCGTCCCTGCTCTCTGGGCTCCAGGAGGCAAAGTGCAACCCTGGCTTCCCAGGGCTGGCCAGTGCAGAGGGTGGCTGCTTCGAGGCCTGGGCACGGCTGCTTCTCCCTCCAGGCCCGGAGCTGGGCAGGGAGCCTGGAGGAGAGGACAGGAAAGGGAAGGAGGCCCAAGCCACTCGCCCTCAGCCCGCTGCCTCTTGCCCCCTGTCCTGCCTCTTAAAGCCAGAGGGGCCAGACTGTGTACAAGGGGGCTCCAGATTAAAAGGTAAGCTTCATCTGGCACAAGAAAGTTTAAAAATCCATGCATTTTTCATAACACATTTTCCATGACCTATTTTTTTTTAAGATTTATTTTTATTTATTTGAAAGGGAAAGAGAGAGAGAAAGAAAGAGTGAGAGAGAGAGACAGAGACAGGGAGGGAGGGACATAGAGAGACCTTCCATCCTCTGCTTCACTCCCCAGATGGCCACAACAGCCAGGGCTGGGCCAGGCCAAAGCCAGGAGCCTGGAGCTCCACCAAGGTCTCCCACATGGGTGGCAGGGGCCCAAACACTTGGGCCATCTTCCTCTGCCACTTTCCCAGGAACATTAGCAGGAAGCTGGATTGGAAGTGGAGCAGCCGAGACTCAACCTGAACCTGGCTATCAGCTTAACCTGCATGCCACAACACCAGCCCCATTCATGAACTTTTTTATAAAAAGTTATTTATTTGAGAGGCAGAGTGACAGTGAGAGAAGAGACAGAGAGATCTTCCATTTGCTGATTCAACTCCCCAAATGTTCAAAACAGCCAGCAGGGGGCCAGGCCGAAGCCTGGGGCCCAGAACTCCTGGGTGTCCCACAGGGTGGCAGGCGCCCAAGTTCTTGGCCATCACCTACTGCCCCCAGGTCCATCAGCAAGGAGTTGAATCTGCAGTGGAGGCGGGACTTCCTGCCAGGTGCTGGGGGGGGGGGGGGGCGGGATGCAGGGGTCTCAGCCGGGGCTTCGTCTGCCGCAACACCCGCCCCACCACCCCACCCGTGGAGTTTCTGAAGACCCCTCGAATGCACAGATCTCAAATTTTTTTGCTCCAAAATAAACTTGTCTTGATTTCACTTTCCACAGCTTCACTGAAGAACCCTCGGATGTGGCCGGGAAAGGAGCAATGCCAAGGGTAGCACCCGCAGCACAGATGGTCCCGCTATGGTGGGATGAGGGGGCCTGGCAGGTGTGATGCCAGCGTCACCAATTTGCTGTGGTACCCAGGATGCACTGCTGTCCCTCTCTGAGCTCATTCCAAGAGTCTTTCAGAACCACAGCGTTAAAAGGTATCGAATCAAAAAGCAGTCTGACAGCTTGGGGTCCTGCACCCCAGACTCCAGTCCTCCGAGCCTCCCTTCATCCCCACACTTCCCCTCCAGCTGCTGAACCATCCCTGTGGCTCCCCTCAAAGCCACCACTGACACAGGCGCCACAGGCAGAGGGCGAGGCGGGACAAACAGAAAATGCCACAGATCCCTGGGGACTGACTCCAGGGCTTATGGGGGCCCCAACACAGATGGCCGCCCCCCCATACCCGGCTGCGGGGCCAGAGGAGCACTCACCCGGGCAGAGCATCCTGGGGTCCCCCTCAGCCTGGGAGGTGGATGGCACTGCTGGGCGTCTCTGGCCCAAGGTGACTCCCGCCGGATCCCGCTGCTGTCGGGTTGGTCGGGCAGGCCTCCAGGCAAAGACTTTCCTGGCATCAGCTGGGGAGGAAGGGCACTGGCTGGGGGATGGGGGGGAGCAGGGAAGGCTTTGAGCAAAGGTGTCTCCAGGAGGGCCTTCCCGAGCCCTCACCCCACTCAGCTCCCGGATGGGGGGTGTCAGCTACAAAGCCAGACACCCTCAGGGTCCAGGATCCCAGGATGAGGAGCCGGCTGGTGGGGGACGTGCGAGGGCAGGCCCCTGCCCCACCCCCAGCCCCACTCCCCTGGCCAGCAGGGCCCACACTGAGGTGTTTGCTTTTCCTGTCTCCACACTGACTCCATTCAGAGCCGCGGCTCCCCACCCCCGGCCAGAGGCCAGCCAGCCAGGCAAAGGCTCAAGGCTGGGGGAGCGGGGAGCGAGGTCACTGCTCCCGCCCCCCACCCCTCTATCCACACTGTGGGAACAGGACAGCCACAGGAGCATCTCAGGAGGGGAGGGGAGAGGAGAGAAAGGTGGGGAACCAGGTGGAGGGCAAGGCAGAGCAGAGGTGGGAGGGGGAGGGGAGGGGAGGCCTGAGCCTTGGAGGCAGGAGGTCCTGGGCCCTGCAGGCCGCACAGGGCCTGCGGTGGACTCCGAGGCAGGGAGCGCCCGCACCCACCTGACAACCGGGCTCCTCCGCGTCCCTGGGACAGGGCCAGTTGGGGTTGTGACCTGGTCTGGGGCCCGGGAAGGAGGAGGGTGAAAAGTTGCCCCAAGTCAGAAGGCCACGGGGAGCGTCGCGGGGGTCCTGCTCTTTGCTCTCTCTGACTGTCACCTTGGTACATAAAGGGGGCAGAAGGGTCAGATGTGGCCTTTCAGGCCCGTGGGAAAAACTCTGCCCATTTCCCTAATCCATATTTATTGGTGTGAGACACTGGGCGGGGAGGAAGCCCCTGCCCCCGCCCGCCGCCTGGTCAGGCCAGGTTAGCTCTAAGAACAGGCTCCAGGTCACCCAAATCCTACCCTTTGTCTCCAGACTGGCTCCAGAGTCCTACCCCTCCCCTCCTCCCCTTCCCTCCCCCCCCAAGTCCCCCTTGGGGTTGCCAAGCAACTGTGGAAGGGTAGCTGAGATATTTTCTTTATTGCAAGCAAAAGCAAGACAGCATCACGGCCCCAGGAGGGGAGCAGTGCGGGGGCTGGGGGAGAGAGTATCCTGGGCTCTGGGGGGGCCACGCCACCCCATCTGCTCTGGCCACTGCAGTGGGGAGACGGGCCCCAGAGCGCAAGGGAAGGTGGAAGATGAACGCAGTGGTGGACAATGTGTTAGTCAGAGGTGCCGCCAGCAGGCCCAGCCCAGGTCTCCCACCTGTCAGCCACCAGCTGTGCCTTCTGAGCCAGTTCACTCCCCTTCTCTGGGCCCGGGATAACAACTTGTATTATCTCATTTAGTCTTCACAGCCACCCGAGACGTCTGGTTTTGGGCCATTTCTCTGGCTGGCAGTAGGCTGAGATGGAAGTCCTGTGCCTAGCAGGTGGGATTCCAGCCCCAGACTGCTTTTGTTCCTAAGAGCTTTATTGAGATGTACTTCACATACCTGCCAACATGCCCCCTGCAAGTGGACAATTCAATGGCTTTTGAAAGGTTTATCTTATTTATTTGAAAGGCAGAGTTACAGAGACTGGTTCCAATAGCCGGGGCTGGGCCAGGCCAAAGCCAGGAGCCAGGAGCTTCTTCCAGGTCTTCCACATGGGCGCAGGGGCCCGAGCACGTGGACCCTCCTCCGCTGCTTTCTCAGGTGCATTAGCAGGGAGCTGGATCTGAAGCGGAGCAGCTGGGACAGGAACCAGTGCCCACCTAGGATGCTGGAGCGGCAAGTGGAGGCTTCGCCTACTGTGCCACAAAGCCAAAGTCTCAGAGATTCGGGTATGCTCAGAGTTCTGCAACAATCATCACAATCAATGTTGCATTTTTATCTCCCTAAAAAGAAACCTGCAGGCCGGCACTGTGATGCAGCAGGTTAAACAGCAGCCTGTGATGCCAGCATCCCACGCAAGGGCCATTTGGAGTCCCGGCTGCTCCACCTCTGACCCAGCTCCTGCCAAAGTGCCTGGGAAAGCAGCAGAAGATGGCCCAGTGCTTGGTCCCTACCACCCACAGGGGAGACCCGGATGGAGTCGTAGGATCCTGGCTATGGCCGTTTGGAGAGTGGACCAGCTGACGGAAGATCTCTTTCTCTCTGTGTCTCTCCCTTTCAAATAAATAAATAAATAATTTTTTTTTTCTGAAAGCCAGAAATTAAGAAACAAAGAAAGACGTGCCGCCCCCAGGGGCAGTCACTCCCCATCCCCAGCCCTGCAGAACCGTTCACCCGCTGAGGTGCTGGAGCTGTCTCCTCTGAACGTTTCCCATGAGCGGAATCAGATCAGGTGTCTATACCCAAACTGTGTGTGTGTGTTTTTTTAAAAAAGATTTATTTATTTATTTGAAAGGCAGAATTAGAGAGAGGCAGAGACAGAGAGAGAGAGAGAGAGGTCTTCCATCTGCTGGTTCACTTCCCAGATGGTCGCAACAGCCAGAGCCAGAGCTGGGCTAACTCGAAGCCAGGAGCCAGGAGCTTCTTCCGGGTCTCCCATGCAGGTGCAGGAGCCCAAGGACTTGGGCCATCTTCTACTGCTTTCCCAGGCCATAGCAGAGAGCTGGATCAGAAGTGGAGCAGCCGGGACTTGAACTGACACCCATATGAGATGCCGGCACTGCAGGTGGCAACTTTATCCGCTAAGCCACAAGAGGTAACTATTTAAACTCCACAGGCTCGCCCAACTGGGTATTGAGTAATATACCACAAAGGTCGGGGTGGGGGGCAGTGCTGTGGTGTAGCAGGTAAGGCCGCTACCTGCAGTGCCCGCATTTCATACGGGCGCTGGTTTGAATCTCGGCTGCTCCACTTCCGATCCAGCTCTCTGCTGTGGCCTGGGAAAGCAGTAGAAGATGGCGCAGATACTTGGGTCCCTGTACCCGTGTGGGAGACCGGGAAGACCCTCCTGGCTCCTGGCTTTGGATTGGTGCAGCTCTGGCTGTTGTGGCCATCTGGGCAGTGAAGCAGTAGATGGAAGACCTCTCTCTCTCTAACTCTGCTTTTGGGCAGAGTTACAAATCTAAAAAAAAAAAAAAAAAAAAGGTTTGGTGTGCTGTAGCAGTGGATCAGGGTGTGGGCTTTATACAGAGACAGACAGACTTGGGTCTAAAATCTGGACCCAAGATCCTGGAGGAAGCCCCTTCCTCTCTCTGGGCCTCAGTTTCCTGGTCTGCAACCTGGGCACAGGGGAACATGATGACGTGATGCATGGAGAGTGTGGGCCCAGTGCCCCCTGCTCCCCAGTTCTGTGCATGACAATGACCCACGAAGCAGCCTCTCTCTCTATTCCTTGTTCCAGGTCTTTAACTTAGCACCTTCGGAGAGTCAGGCATTGTGCTAGACAGATGGGACACAATCCCGTCCTCACAAGGCTGCCATTTTAGCAGAGACACGAGCAAGACAGCTGGTAAATATGCCTCACGCAGAGTGCAATGTGTGATGAGGACGGCAGCATTGCCTTGATGGGGCGCAGTCCCTGCACTGGGGGCGGCCACTTTGGACTAGAAACCTTTCCTGCCCTGCCTCCACCTACCGCATGGGGAGAAATACATTCTCCTTCTTCTTCTTCTTCTTCATTTTTTTTTTTTTTTTGACAGGAAGAATTAGACAGTGAGAGAGAGAGAGACAGAGTGAAAGGTCTTCCTTTCCCATTGGTTCACCCCCCAACGGCTGCCGCACCGCGCTGATCTGAAGCCAGGAGCCAGATGCCTCCTCCTGGTCTCCCATGGGGTACAGGGCCCAAGCACTTGGGCCATCCTCCACTGCCTTCCCGGGCCACAGCAGAGAGCTGGCCTGGAAGAGGAGCAACTGGGATAGAACTGGCACCCTGACCGGGACTAGAACCCGGAGTACTGGCGCCACAGGCGGAGGATTAGCCTAGTGAGCCCCGGCGCCGGCCGAGAAATATATTCTTAAACTACGTAGGAGGGCTTTCCTAGGATCCCCGCTCAGTGGGGGCCACTCAGAGAAGTCACTGTACAAGTGGGGTGATCAGGGCCCACGGCAGGCGCGAGCTGGCCTGCAGACCTGGCCGAGGGCCACAGGGCCCGCTCCTCTACCCCAGGCTGCTGATCTGGGACCTAAGGGAAGCTGGACTGCCAGGGCCACCTGGCCAGCGTGTCGTCACCGTGGCCCTGGACACTGGTCTGCAGTGTGTGGCTCCTGAAGCTGAGCAGGAGTGACAGCCCTCAGCCCCTTCCTGTGATCACAGCAATGCCATGAGCGCCACATCTGGAACCGCGGAGGATCCCCTCCCCCGCACGCCCCTTCGTCCGTTCTTTATTCACTTCTTAGTCAATCGTCCCAAGCCTGGTGCTCACCCACTCATCTACTCACCCATTCACTTAATCACCACTCCAGCGACGCGCTCACTCACTCATTCATTCAGCCGATGTGCGCCGAGCAAGCTGTGCTGGGGACGGCGCAGGGTCCAGTCCTTGCTAGAACGCCAGTCCTGGAGGGAGGCGAGGCTGTGGACCCCTCCGCGGTCTGAGAGCTTCCTGACTGCTATGAGGAGGTATGCAGGAGCCCAACCCTGCACACACATGTTCACGTGTGCACACGCGTGTGTTAGTGGGTGAGGACAAAACCTCACTGCAAGCAGGCGCGCAGTGGCCACACCATCTCTAGGGAGGCAGCATGGTTGTAAGGAGGAGTGACAACTGAAGTTCAGCCTGCTGCAACTCACTAGCCTTGGAAGTCACTCAATGTCTTCCAGACACCTTGGGCGGCACCTTCTATACTCTAAGAGCTTCCCCGAACCTCAGCTAATGCTCCTGCCAGTGGGGGTGGCTGGCACATGACCGGGTACCTCTGGATGGGCAACATCACTCTCTTCCGGTTTCTCCTCAGATGCAGCCTAACACACAGTGCCTCGCATACAGCAGGTGCTTATTACATGTTGCGTGCCGCAGGGCATCCAGACCATTAAGAACTCAGTTCCAGACTTGGCTCTGCTCCCACCTGCAAACCAGCAGTAGCCTAACTGCTGCCTCTTGTCTAACTTGCCCCTCCCCTCCCTCACTGACCACACCTCAGCCCCCCACCCCTTAATGATGTAAATGGGAATTTGTCAGACCTTTCAGGAACCCTGCTGTGTTTAGGATAACAATCACAAATCCTGCCGGGGCGGCTGGGTCAGCCTCAGCTTTATCTGGGACTTCCTCTTCCTGTTTCAAGCCACAGGAACTCCTTCCTTCTCCAACCTGCCCAGTTCTTTCTGCTCGCTGCTCCCTCTACCTGGGACAGCGCCCGCCCTCACCTAAGTCCCCACCCTCCCTCCCCTGGGGGTCTGCACACAGTGCATCTCTTTTGTGGACTGGCACACAGCAGGCATTCCATGAATGCCTGTCCACTGGCTACAGGTCCGCTCCTTCCTGCTTGTTCTTCCAAGGGTGAGGGCACTGACTGTCCTCTGCCAGACTTGATGGGCGCCACAAAGCCAGCGCCAGCACAGGGTCGGGGCAGAAGAGCCCTCTCCTTAGAACGCAGCTCGGACCCGGCTCTCCACTTGGGCAGACTCTGCCAAGTCCTGGGGGTGTTCACTCCCGGCTCGGGTAGGGCTGGGGCTGGATTATAATTCATAACAAGACAGTGTCTCCTGGATCTTGCCACTTTGAGTGTACATTTATGTCCGGCCCCTCTATACCCAAACAAAGCCTGGAAACCGGCGCGCGACTTCAGCTGCCCTCAGTTCCAACCCTGGTCTCGTCCGTCAGCTGCCGGGAACTGCTTAACTGCAAGCAGTCTCAGTCTCTTCATCTCTAAAAGGGGGTTGCTAATAGTACCCACTTCCCAGGCTGTCGTGAGGGGTCAAGGTACTCAGTGCTTGCCACTTCAGACACAACTTGTGGTTAGCAACGGAGCATCCCCCAGAGCTGGGACCTGGTGCTGGGCTCCCTCTATAAAACCTGGTGTCAAGTGCTCCTACTCCGTAGAAGCCACACTTCATCAACTTTTAAAAGCAGCTCCAACAAGTCTGCCTGGTTTATTTGTGAGTGACGGCGCATGCATGCATGCAAACACCCAGGCACTTAATGATGGCCGGGAGGACCCAGTGAGGAGGGTCGGACAGACGGATCATCACAGGTCAGCCCTGCAAGTGGCAAGGACAGGGCAGGGCAGGGTAGCGGGAGAGGTGCTCTGGGGCTGGATGGAGGGCAGGGTGTTTGGGAAGAGTGGCCACACATTCTCCCTATGGGTGCATACTCATCGGGAAAGGCTGAGCTATGGGCATGAGAAACTGGGCAAACATTCACGCAGGAGACTGAGAACTGTCTCTGTGTCAGATGGGGCCAAAACAGGGGTGGGGTGCATTAGACCTTCCACACAGCCCCCTGCTCTCTCGGGTGGGTGACTGCCCCATGGAGGAGACAAGCACTAACACAGCCCACGCCCCTGTCCCACCCGCCTGCTCCCCCACTGCTGCTGGAGCCCAGCTATCCAGGAGCCTGCAGAAGCCTGGAAGCAAGCTCTGTCCCGGGTGGGGGAGGGGACCTCCCCATCCCTCGTGGGTGTGATCTCTGGAGACGGGCACCCCTCCTTCCTCATCCTGCAAGCACAACCTTCTGACCGGGTGGCCCTCCGACTCCCACTCTCCCCCTCACCCTCCAGCTAGAAGCCCCTGAGCAGGAGCTAAGGAGGCAGGGCTCCAGAGGCCACAGGGTTTTAGATGTAGCCAGGAGGCAGAGGGTGGGCCTTAAGGTCCCTGGGGCTCCCGGGGCACTCCTGGAGAGCTCAGCCAAGGCCAGGGCCTGAGTCAGGTCCAGGGGAGCGCAGGGTGGAGATGTGGGTGCCTGGCCCAGGAGGGAGGGGGCCATGGGCAAAGGGGTCAGGCCCAGGGAGCAGGCGGGGCATCCGGAGCTGAGGGCGCTGGGTGGGGGTGGGAGGATGAGGGGTCCGACGGTGCAGGGAGGGGGCCGGCCCCTGGGGAGGGGCACGCTATGTCTTTAAGAGCTGCCTGAGCGCAGGTTGCAGCTGCCTGGCCAGCCCGAGAGACAGCGGAGATTCATTACCCACCGACACAATGACCATTGATGGCCCCGTGGCGTTATTCAAATCCAGTACCAATTGCAGCCGAGCCCCTTTCTCCGCGCCAGGCCCGTATTGTTGGAGCGGCCCACTAAAAGCCCGCCCCGGCCCGGAGCCGCCAGAGGCGCCCGCTCGGGTGCAGCCCTGCGCCTCGCCAGCCCGCCGGCTCCCAGTCCGGCTCCCCGGGCGCTGCAGGTGACCCGGCGGCGCATTCCACCGCTCCCCGCCGCCCGCCGTCGCTACCGCCGGCGCCCCGGCCGCGACTCAGCCACAGGGAAGCAGAGAGCGCCCAAGCCGGTGCGTGCGCGGGGCTGGGCGTTGCGCGGGGGGTAGGGGGGAGCAGGAATCCTGCAGCCCGGACCCCCGGCTCAGAAACGCGACCTGGCCTCCGGCCCTTGCTTTCCGGATTCCCGGGAAGCTCTGGCTGGGGGCGGGGAGAGGGGTGTCGGGGTTCCCTGGGTCTGAGAGGCGATTCCCCCGACCTGGGGCGGCGCAGAGACCCAGTGCAGGCTACTCCAGGGACCCGGGACCGCGGTAGGAGGAAACACGCCAGGGGCGGTGGGGATGCCCGTGCAGGGTCGGGACCCGCGTGCCTGCTCGTCCACCTTACCGCGGGATGGGCCGACCGCTGAGCATCTGCCAGCTATTCCGACGCGCAGCTCCGGAGATCTGGTCCAGGTGCTTCTGAGGAGCGAAGCGGAACCCCGCAAGAAGCTGGGGCCCTGAACTCAGGGGCTTCGCCACTGATTGTCCAAACGCAATTCTTGTACGAGTCTGCGGCCAACCGAGAATTGTGGCTGGACATCTGTGGCTGAGCTCTGGGCACAGCAGGGTCGGGGGCTGCAGGAACAGCGCTCAGCACGGGCGAGAACCCTCGGAGCGGCGACCGGCTGGCTGGCTGGCCCCGGCCCGCCCGGCCCAGCGCAACCGAGAGGCTGGTCCTAGCACCTGCGCCGCCATCCTCATCCTCCGTCCTCCTCATCTGCGGGTGACTGGTTTCAGCTGGCGGGGTCCTCCAGTCGATCGATCGCTTCAGGTTTTCCCCCCTTTCAAATTTTGGCCGGAACGAACCCGAATGTGGTCCAGGGAGCCCGCCCTCGGCCCCAGCAGCAGGAAGCCAGGAGTGAAAGAAGATGACGCCGGCGGGATGTACTCTCCCTAACTCGTTTTGAATTTGTCCTAATCCACCCCCGACCAATTCCCAACAACAACAAAAATCTCTAAACCAACCTCTAAATCCCGAACAAACCATCTACCCCTCCCGCCAGCCCCTCCGGGCGGGCGCATGGGCTGAGCCTCCTCCAACCGCTGCAGTCGGAGAAGCTTGGGAATGCTGCGCTCCTGCCACGCCTGGGCTTTGGAAGTAGAACCTGGACAAATGAATCCTTTTCATTAAAGAAAAATCATCGGAGATGGTGGGGTTTATTTATTCATTTATTTCCTCAAAAGTGAGGGTCAGGAGTTGCTTGGGCGGGGGACAATTGGGAGTTGCTGGGGCTGAGACACATCTCTGACCCCGTTCTGGCTCTGGGCTGAAAATGACCCAAAATAGCATGGAGTGCCTTGGCCCTGGCCAATTTCCATCCTGGTGCTCCCATCTCCACCCTGTGGAGGGCAGGTTTCTCCCAGCAGGTACTCCTGCTCCACATGTCATCATTAACTGGGATGTAGTGGGGGCAGCAATACCCTGCACCCATCACTCTGACCCGTGTAGGCAGAAGAAGGAGTCCTAGAACCCAGCCTTCAGGATCTGGAATCCTGGCTGGGCCACTGGGCCACTCCTGTAGCTCAGGGGACTGGAGGCCGGGAGGTATCTCCAGGTTACGAGAACCAAGATAGCCCGACCCTCTGAAAGTGAGGCTCTAGGGGTCATTTCCAGTCCCTAACATGGAGACCTTGACCTCAGCACTGAGGGTTGGTCACAAGCCTCTCTGGACAGCTCTGGGAGCCTAACTGGCCTTAATTTGCACCCAGACCAGTTCCTACCCCTAAGCCCAACGTGGCTGCTCCCACTCATACACATGCCCAGAAAGCCTCCACCCACAGCAGGGCTGGAGAAACGCCCACAAGCCAGGGTATCATCTAGATGCTGAGAGAATGAGGTACCCCCTCAGCCCACCCCAAAACCTGTCAGAACAACCATTTGGCCCTTTCACGCCGCAGAGTGAGAAATTCTCAAACTGCTGGCAGTGTTCTGGGTGGGATGACGCCAGCACTCTCATTCTTTCTGGGGTCTCTCATTCTTTCTGGGGTCTGGCACACAAAGCTCCTCTCCAGTCAGGGGAAGGCAGAGGGTTCACAGCACTGTCTAGGCCACCCCCATCCTGGGCCATGGGGCCGTGGCTGCAGCTGGTGGGACAAAGCCTGTTCTTGCACAGATGGGTGGGGATGAATCCTGGGCCCCAGGCTGGTCAGCACACACAGCCCTGCCACCTCCTCCTCCAGACGGTCTTACCAGATCACCCCTTCTCAGACAGTCTGAATTCGACTCCCTCGTCCCCTCCTGGGTGAAGGGAAGCTGAGAGAGCCCTGAAGACAGAAACTGAACACAAGACCAGGGCTGGGGGGTAGTGGGTGGCCCAAGCAAGGCTAGTCTTTTATTTGCCCAAGGGCAGCTGTGAGCACTGAGGCTCCAAGACCTCCAGAAGGGATGGCGGGAGGAAGGGCAAAACACTGCCTACCAGGTGCTGCCTGCTCCCCTCAGGAGGGGAGAGGGGAGATAAGGTCTGTGCCATCAAGCATCTCCCAGTGTTCAGATGCTACAAGTATCAGCTGTTAAAAAGGAAGCTGAGGCACATGGCACTCTCCCCAGTCCAGCCCCTGCCTGTCAGGCCAAGGTTAGGCTCCCTCCCCCTTTCCAGCCCAGTAGAATGAGCTGTAGGGAGCCTGGGGAGAGTCTCAGGAGCCCATCTGGTGGCCTATGTGTAGGGGGGAGGCCAGCCAGGGTCAAGGGCTGGCTGGGGGTGGGGGGAGCAGGAGGAGGGATCTGCCTGGGAGAGCAGCTGCTGGGTGGGGGGGAGGGGTTAGCACTGAATAGGGGACCCCAGCTGGGGTTCCATAATGACACCAGTGGGGAACAGGCAGAGTCCTCGGCTGTCCAGATGGGGAAACTGAGGCGGAGACTCCTCCAATCTTTGAGAAGGGAGGGGCCTCCCATCAGCCGTCCAGGTCCATTCATCTTCCCCAGGAAGCCACTGCGGCCCAGGAGCTGGAGCGCCTTGGCAGCTGAACTCCGTGTGTACGAGACAGGAATGGAAGGCAGCCGGTCACCTGGCTGTGGGGGCTGTTTTACTTCTGACACACCAGAGAGACACCTCCCCCACCTCAGCTGCCGGAGGGAGTGCTCAGCTCGGGCGCCTGTCTGCCCTTCCCCGCTCACGTGCCTGGGAAAGGCTCATTTTTAGCACCTGGCCTCTTTTCCCTGCCTGGAGGGAGTCTGGGGGATAGGGCAGGGAAGAAGGCAGCCAAGGGTGACAGGGAGACCTGGAAGCAGGGCCCAAGGGGATGTCTGCTTGTTCCCTCCCTGCCCCCCGGGGCTGCCCAGGCTCAGAGAGGGGTCCTCAGCCGCCATGCAGCGTGGAGATGAAGAGGATGTTGTCCTGGTCCTGCAGCTGGTAGTCCAGCTCACCCTGGGGCAGGAGAGAGAGGGGCAGGAGACCATCACGACATGTTCCGTGTCTCCCCAGATGTTGGCAGAGGACAAGGAAGGCTGGCTACTCCCCCCATCAACTTGCAAATCCCAGGGTGGAGGAGCTACAGATCCCCTTCTCCCTTTGGGTGTGAGACTTGAGTAGCCTTCGTCTGGGGACCAGAGTGAGCCAGAGGATTATCCAGCCACACTCTCTGCCTGAGGGGTGACCTGACACTTTCCTGCTGAAGCAGCAAGGGCAGGGCCTGGGGGGGAAGGTCCCCGACATACTGACCAGCAGCTCCCAGTCGGCGTCGTTAACCAGCACCAGAATTCCTGGCCGCCTGGAGGAAAGACGGCAGTGAGTAGCGGGGGGGAGGCAGCAGGGTGTGGTAGCAGCTCCCCCCCACCCACTCTGGTGAGCATCACTCAGGAGGGGTCAGCATTTAGCACAATGGTTGACACTGCTTGGGAGACCCCCCCATCCCATTTAGAGTGTGTGGGTTCAACTCCCAGTGCCCACCCTGGGAGGCAGCCGATGACCACACAGGTGAGCAGGATGGAGCTCCTGACTCCTGGCTTTGGCCTAGCCCAGTCTCAACTGTTGTGCACCCTTGGGAGTGAACCAGCGGAGAGGAGATCTCTGACTCTCTGCCTTTCAAGATAATTAAACAAAAAGGTCTTGCAGGAAGTGGGTGCAAATGCCAGCACCCCCCCCCCAACCTCAGGCAAGTCATTTTGTTCCACTGAACATCCATCTCCCCAGCTGAGAACAAGGTTAAGTTACAGCGGCTGGCCCCCAGGTCTGCCACAGGAAGAACTGACAGGAGATGGATGAAGGATGGGCCTGTCACGCTGTCACGGATCCAGCAGTACTTTTCCAGGTCTAATCCTCCTCTCCTGTGCCCTGGAAGGAAGCACACTTGGGCTTCCAGGCCTCCCACACGCCCGTCCTGGACAGGAGGCTGTCTCGGCTTTCTAGGGTCAGGGGAGGTTGCCAGTAGGACTGTGCACGGGAATCCTAACAGCAGTCCCACCCGACCAGGCAAGGAACGCCAACATCTGGACAGCTCCAACTGCCGCCTCCTGGTGGTGACCCCGGAAACACCGCTGCCCTTGGGGACGCCCTCCACAACTGCTGCTGAATGACCTGGACCAGGGGTGGTGGTGACTTGTGCTTCGAGGCACTTAAACAAGCCTCACATGGTGCTGCCCATGTCTTTGGCATGGGAGGTTGGCCTGGATTAAAGTAAAGTGACTGGGGCCGGCTCTGTGGTGTAGCAGGTTAAGCCTCCACCTGCGCCACCAGCATCCCATATGGGTGTGGGTTCGGGTCCCAGATGCTGCACTTCCAATCTAGCTCCCTGCTAATGGCCTAGGAAAGCAGTGGAAGATGGCCCAAGTGCTTGGGCTCTAGCACCCATGCGGAAGACCTGGAAGAAGCTCCTGGTTCCTGGCTTTGGACTGGCCCAGCTCTGGCCATTGTGGACATTTGGGGAGTGAGCCAGCAAATGGAAGACTTTTCTCTCTGTCTTTCCCTCCCTCTGTCTATAACTCTGTTTCTCACATAAAAATAAATAAATCTTGGGGCTGGCGCTGTGGCACAGTGGGTTAATCCTTTGCCTGTGGTGCCAGCATCCCATATGTGCACTGTTTCGAGTCCCAGCTGCTCCACTTCCGATCCAGCTCTCTGCTATGACCTGGGAAAGCAGTAGAAGATGGCCCATGTATTTGGGCCCCTGCACCCGCGTGGGAGACCTGGAAGAAGCTCCTGGCTCCTGGCTCTGGATCGGCCTGGCTCGAGACATTGCAGCCATTTGGGGAGTGAACCAGCGGAAGGAAGACTTTTCTCTCTGTCTCTCACTCTCTGTCTGTAATTCTACCTCTCAAATAAATAAATAAAATCTTCATATACACACACACACACACACACACATACATATATATATAAATAAAAAATCTTAAAAAAAAAAGTGACTTCTTGGAACATGGAACTGGTCCTTTGCTAGGAGACGGGTTGAGCCTGGGACAGGCACAGGCTTGGGCCTCTCTAGGGTGTTCTCAGCATTTATATGTGTACCCACACACATGTACATGTCTGCACATGTGACCTGAAATCTTAGACCTGTGCTGTCCCACACAGGACCTACTAATTACATGTGGCTATTTAAATTAGAGTGGAATAAAATGGATTGTTATATTATTCTTATTTTTATATTTAAAAAGCAAGGTTTATTAAAGTCAAAAACCTCCAGCCAGAGCGGCACGGAGCGGGGGCTTCCCAGAGAGGAAAAACCCAAAGGGGCTGGTGGTAGTGGGGAAAACGGGTTATTTAGTTCCTTGGCCACACTAGCCACAATCCAAAGGCTCAACAGCCTCATGTAGCTGGCAGACAGCACGGATGAAGAACATCTGTGTCATCACAGCAAGCTCCCAGGGACAGCGCCGTCCTAGCAGGTGGAAGCACAACAGGGACCTTGGGTAGCCATCTTTCTCTTAGCGCTTTCTATGGAGGAAGAGTAACCCAGGCCCGCAGAAACAAAGTAATTGGCCCAAGGTTCCACAGCAAGTCTGTGGCAACCAGAAAGCCCAGTCTGAGCATTCTGACGAGTGCACCAGGGTCCTCTCCTCCCTAGCAGTCTGGCGTGGCAACCGGAGGACTGGAAATCGGCCCCACGCAGAGTGGACAGCAGCTCTGTCCTGAGGAGTCGGGAGGGCAGAGGGGCAACTAGGACTCAGAGAGGCTGAGACTGAACCTGGGACAGGGCTCAGACATCCCTCCCTCCTTAGGTGGGGTCGGGGGGACTCACACGCTGTCTCCCTGGATGAACAACTCTGGCCGCTCTTTTAGCAAATTCTTCTTGATCCAGACAAGGAGGTTCCGGATGTCCCCTGGAGAAACAGGCAAAGAACACACTGCTGTCAAACAAAAATGCTGGGCGGGCATTTGGCCTAATGGTTAAGATGCTGGCACCCCACATCAGAGTGCTGGGTTCAAGTCTCAGCTCCAGCTCCTGGCAGTGCGTGCCTGGGAGGCAGTGGTGACAGCTCAAATAACTGGATCCCTGCCACCTACGGGGGAGTCCCAGATCTTTTTTTTTTCTTTTAAAATATTTATTTATTTATTTGAAAGGCAGAGTTACAGAGAAGCAGAGGCAGAGAGAGGGGAGTGGGGGCTTCCATCTGATGGTTTACTCTCCAATGGCCATGGCTGCAATGGCTGGAGCCGTGCCGATCCTAAGCCAGGAGCTTCCTCGGGTCTCCCACGTGGGTGGCAGGGGCCTAAGGACTTAGGCCATCTTCCACTACTTTCCCAGGCCACAGCTGGATCGGAAGTGGGGCAGCCAGGACTTGAACTGGCGCCCATACGGAACGCGGGCACTGCAGGTGGCGGCTTTACCCGCTACACCACAGCACCAGCCCTGGAGTCCCAGATCTTGACCTCAGCTTCTACCCAGCTCCAGCCACTGCAGGCATTTGGGGAGTGACCCAGCAGATGGGAGTGAGCTCTCTGTCTGTCTCTCTCAAATAAAAAAAACAAAGCAAAACCCACAAACAAGGGTTGCCTGGATGTGGGAAAAGCTGGCTCTGCCCTGGTCTGGGCCCCATACTCCCAGCCTTTGACGCCGGCATCCCGTATGGGCACCAGTTCATGTCCTGGCTGCTCCACTTCCAATTCAGCTCCGTGCTAATGGCCTAGGAAAAGCAGCGGAAGATGGCCCAAGTATTTGGGTCCCTGCCACCCATGTGGGAGACCTGGTTGGAATTCCAGGCTCCTGGCTTCAGCTTGGTCCAACCCTGCCCACTGTGGCCATCTGGGGAGTGGAGCAGCAGATGGAAGGTTTTTCTCTCTCTGTAAATACATAAATAAATAAGTCAGAGAGAGAGAGAGAACAAACCCCACAAACCAACCAAATGAGTCCCGGCCATTGAAATCCTTGCCTGGCCCACAGGGAAGTGAACGTGGACTCAGAGGGCCTCTTCTAGAGCAGGCTGTGACGCTCCATGAACCTGTGGATTCCTGAAGTGAGGAAGTGGATGAGGAGAGGCCAGTGCCCTGCCAGTGAGGTCTCTGGAGAAAGCAGCCCTGGCACCACCCAGCAGGTCCTGCGGCAGGGGCCTCAGGGCCGACAGTGAGAGGGGGCTTCAGGGCAGACCCACACCCACAAGTCGTGGAAGATGGTTTGAAACGGCGCTGGCCAGGCTTCTGAGGGGCCCCACAGAGCCCCTGTCATCTTTATCTCTCCAGCCAGTCCCAGACGGAGGACTGGGCTTGCTCTCAGAGGGGTCTGCATGTATTTCCCTTTGTGAGGGAGAAAACAATCGCTGAGCTGATAGCATCAGTTCATTTCCTCTGCAGAGGGAGAGAAGGGAGCTGACAAATCGCTGCTCTGGGCTGCCTGCTTCCAGAGCCCTGGGCCCCCCTGGCCGCGGGAGGCCGACTTGCTTTAGGGTTGGAAGGGCCTCTCCTGCTCGGCTCAACACTGAGATCTGCCTCCTCGGGGTTCTCGGGCGAGTGGAGGCTCGGTGCCACCTGTCCCCAGGGTCACCTCTGCTTTCTTAGGAGCAGGGGCTCGCCACTACCCGCTGCTCTGACCATTCCCCTGAGGCTGTTGGGATCTCCTCTCTCCCCTCGGAAGGAGTGAAGGCTGCAGGTCCTAGAATGACAACTGGTCTCTGAGAAGCCAGGAGGGAGCCACCGTCTTGGGCTGTCCTACCTCAAGTCCAGGCAAGGGAGGGAGTGCCTGGATGTGGGGAAAGCTGGCTCTGCCGCCATCAGGCCCCATACCCCTAGCTCTGGCCTTGGGCAGGGTCTGAAGACTCACTGGACTGCAGGAAGGCTATGCTCTGGGTGGACTGGTCCACTCTGCTCTGGGCCAACGTCCCTGGACTGTACATTAACACAGTACAGGCCAGAGGCAGAGTCCATAGCCTGGACCAGCGGCCTTTCAATCTCAGTCCCTTCTTTTTTTCTTTCTTTCTTTTTTCTTTTCTTTTTTTTTTACAGGCAGAGTGGACAGTGAGAGAGAGACAGAGAGAAAGGTCTTCCTTTGCCGTTGGTTCACCCTCCAATGGCTGCTGCAGCTGGCGCACTGCGGCCAGTGCATCCCGCTGATCTGAAGCCAGGAGCCAGGTGCTTCTCCTGGTCTCCCATGGGGTGCAGGGCCCAAGCACTTGGGCCGTCCTCCACTGCACTCCCGGACCTGGGCCGTCCTCCACTGCACTCCCGGACCTGGGCCATCCTCCACTGCACTCCCGGACCTGGGCCATCCTCCACTGCACTCCCGGGCCATAGCAGAGGGCTGGCCTGGAAGAGGGGCCACCGGGACAGAATCCGGCGCCCCGACCAGGATCCCTTCTTTTAAACAAAGCAGGTCCTGAGCAGGCAGGGGACAGGGAGAATGCTGCCTCCAACCAGCTGCAGTCTGTTTGGACTCCTGGCCGTTCCTCCCTGAGGCCCGGTTTTCAGAGGCTTCCCTTTGGCTCCGAATCCCCTCTGCCTCCATCTTGGCACTGTCTGGTGGGCCGCCAGCCCATACATCTTGTGGCCGCTCGATAGAGCTGCTGGGGTCTGACACATCCATCAGCCAGCCCTGGCAGGCAGGCTGTGCCTGTGTGTGTGGAGGCAGCGAGAGGAACTGGGCAGTGGCTGTCCTCAGGCCCACTGGCGGCACCTCCACAGCCCTGGCTGGCCCGTACAGAACCAGGACTCAGCTGGGGAACAACCCCGGCTCCCTCAAAAGGGACAGTACTTCTGCTCCACTCTGGATAGGCTTGGGGTGGGGGAGGGCCGGTGGTCACCTTGGGGTCATCCACGTGATGGCACCGTCATGGAGTCCCGGGGGGTCTGCTGGGGGATGAGTCTGCCGCCCAGTGCTAGCTCATTTATCATGATGCTCTTATGTGCTGAGGTCACTCCCTCCCTCCTCTGCCTGCCCCTCATCCCAGGCCTGCCCACATTTTTGATAGCCTGTTACCATGGTGATGCTACCACATCACCACCCATATTGTTCCCCCATGCCTGGATCTGGGGGTGGGGAGAGGTGGAACTCAGGGCTCCCTTCACAGGCTACAAGGACCACTTCGCAGGCCTGGCCTGAAACATACCCCCAGGGACATCTTGCTAGGCTTGCTGAGGCCCAGACAATATGCAAATAGGCTCCAAGCCAGATGGTCGGCTTCCAAAGGCGCCCAAGGGAGGAGGAAGGGTTAAGCAGAGTCAGGGGCTGGTGGCTTGGGGATGGCTCTGGAATAGATGGGGGCTGGGGAATGTCACTGTCACCTTTCTGAGGTGTTCTCCGGTCTTCCCACTCTTGCAGAGGGTGGCTGGCCTCTCTCCTGGGATTCCACCCCATTATTCACGAGACAAATATTTACTGACCAACTACTGCGTGCTGGGGCGATGGTGGTGAGAGAGATGGACACAGCCTGCCCTCACGGAGCCACGAGGCCAGCAGTCAGACATACTTATTGAACTGATCGTGATGAACGCTGCCTCCTTTGTCTGGATTCAGGAGAGGTCTTTCTTCGGGCTTGAAGGGAGGGCGGGGGCGGGGCCAGAAGGAAGAGCATATGGGAAGACCTAAGGCAGGATGAAGTGGCAAGTTCAAGGTAGCAGAACAAAGGCAAGAGGCTGGGCTGCGGCTGCTGCGGACTGGGCCACAGCAGGTGGGGCCTGCTCTGGAAGGGGCTTCTTTCTCAAGAACCCCCGTGGTGTGGCCTTTACCAAGGCGCCCTCTGAGCTCCCGCATTTCCCGGCCTCACCAAGCACAGTGAGACTGCTCAAGGGTACGGCATCACCACTGCCATTGCCATGGCCAGAGTGGGTCTGAGGGTCCAGAACCACACACTCAGAACACAACTGTGGGGGGCCAGTGTTGTGGCGTAGCGGGTCAAGTCACGGCCTGCGACGCCGGCATCTCCTATGGGTGGCAATTCAAGTCCCAGCTGCTCCACTTCCGATCCAGCTCCCTGCTATGGCCTGGGAAGGCAGCGGAAGATGGCTCAAGTGCTTGGGCTCTGCACCCACGTGGGAGATTCCGAAAAAGCTCCTGACTTCTGGCTTTGAACCGGACTATCTCTGGCTGTTGTGGCCATTTGAGGAGTGAACCAGAGGATGGAAGATCTCTCTGTAACTCTGCTTTTCAAATAAATAAATAAATCTTAAACAAACAAACAAACAAAATCCACACCACACACCTACGCAGAGGGAGGGCGGTTGGAAGGGAGGAACAGGTTAGGAGCATGGACTCTGGAGTCAGTCTGGCTTTCGGTCTTACTCCAACTTCTAGCTACAAGGCCCTGGGACAGGAATTCTATGAACCTCGGCTTCCCTGTTTATAGATGGGGTGGTGAGGACACCTCATCAGGTTGTGGTGTGGGTGAAATAAGAGGACCCACATAAAGCTCCTGGCACTGTGCCTAGCTTAGTACCAGCAATGAGCCTGGGACCCAAAGGAAGAACTGGTCGCCTCTGCACCCTCTGATGTGCCGGGCACCTCAGCTTTGGAGTGGGGTGTAGTCAACCATTAATCAGGTAGTGCCAAGACCAGCTGGGGTTTTCTGTGGGTTCCAACATCTTCCTATCGGAAGCCAGGAAAGGATGGGAGGAATAGGAGTGGTGAGGGGGTCCCGGACACTGCTCTTCCTTCATTTAAGGTGTTCCAGATTCTTGGCTATTCAGGGTTGGTCAGTGTTCCCAGGACAACCTAGATGGAAGGAATCACATTCCAAAGCTCTGGGTACTGAAGTCCAGACTGTCCGTGGGCACCTGGCACCAGAGGAGGGTGGTGGGTACCCTAAGGCAAAGTTTCCAGCGCAGGAAGCTTGAGACCTGGCCTGCCCATCAGGGGACGAGCAAGGGACAAGAGCTGCTGCTCTGCAGAGGAGTGGCTAAGAGTTCCAATTTTGGAGCCAGAGGGACCCAGACTGTGTGATAGCTGGCCTGTGCAGGAAGTCCCTCCATCTCTCTAAGTCTTGGTGTCATCTATCCTCTGACAAATGAGGAGAACAATCTCTACTCAAAAGGGAGTTCCTAGCATTCAGGCGAATGCTAGCAGCAGGCCCAGCAGAGATGCCACCAGGACATGCTCAGTAGCAGGGTGCTCAGAGCTGTACACCCTGCCAGCACACACTCCCAGAGGCTGCTGCGAGGGGCACCCCGCACGCCAACTCTGACAGCACCTACACGCAGACGTGTCCTCGTCTGCCCCTCTGGTAGGGCCCGCAAGGGTGCGAACCCCAGCTCTGAGGGGCTGAAAGGGAACAATCTCAAAGTCGTCTCTGAATCCTGGCAGTAGCAGCCTCTCTCCAACGCCTCGGGTACAGGTGGTCAACTTCCCTGCAGACAAGCACTTCTCACAAGCCGTAGCCTGCCTTCCTGTCACTCCCACCCACTGGGCCTTGGGTCCACAGGGACCAGGCCAACAAATGAGTCCCCTCTTCCGCACGACAGCCCTTTCAGGCTTGAAGAGACTGACCCTCAAATCTTCTCCTCCACAGGTCAAACTGCTCCAGTCCCCACCAAGCCCACCAGGCTCCAAGACAGGGCTCTTCTGGGAGCCCACCCCAGGCCTCAACTGAAAGGGATAAGAAAGAGCTGGAAGGGGGGAGTAAGAGGGAAGGCGGGTGGAGGGAACATCAGAGGCTCCATTTACAAGTGAATGGGGGTGAGAATGGAGCAGTTTGTGGGCTAAACTGGCCTCAGAAGGAGGTTTACAGATGTGCGAGGGGACGCTCCTCATTGTTTAATTAAGCAGAAAGTGGATCTTTTCAAAAGCAATTTTGCACAGGGACTGGGAGGGGTGGGGGAGAGGAGGGAGGTGGGGAAGGGATCAGCAAACAGGCTCCGAAAGCAGAGAAAGGAACAGCTGGCCCCAGCGAGGCTGTGAAATGCATGCTAAGCAGTTTAAAGTGCCCAGGAGCTCAGCTAGGCTCTGGCCCTCCCTCACAGCCACCCTGGAATGTGAATGAAACAGGAGAAGGGGGCACAACAGTGGGCAGGGAAAGGTGAGGCGGCCGGGGGTTCGGAGTCTGGAGCGGAAGGGGTCCTGAGTCACAAAAGCCAGCTCCTGCAGCCACAGCGCCCAGAGCTGGCAGCTGCCCTGACAGCCCTTCCGTCCAAGGACACGGCCTGTTCCATCAGCACCCCAGCCCCGTCCCCAGCCTCTTCTGGATCAGTGTGACCTGCTGCGTGGAACCCTATGTACTGAGATCAGTTTTCCAAACTGTGGACGTTCAATTGATGACCAGCTCAATAAAGAAGCTCCCACTTTGCACATGGGGGACAAGGAGGCCCAAGGAGATCACTGACTGTAACTGCACAGGGCCGGGGCTTGGCCTGACTCATGCACCCCTTCTCCCAGGCTGGCTGGGTGGAAGTTCTCTCCTGGCTCAGAGATCCATGCGTTCCCTGGTTTGTGCGACCTGTCACAACCCACAACCTTATGGCTGCTATTGTCTCGGCTGGAGTCTGCAAGACCTGTTTGGCCAAGTGGCAGCCGTGGGCTGGGAAGGCTGCCAGATGACAGATCTGGGCACAGGCTTGAAGGGACAGTAAGGCTTTCCCAGCAGCACTGGGGGCCTACACTCCCGGTGGGCTCACATGTGCCAGGATGAGGTGTGGCAGCTGCCAACCAGCTTGGTGGCTACAGCAGTCAAGTCTTGGCTGCTCTACTTCTGATCCAGCTCTCTGCTATGGCCTGGGAAAGCAGTGGAAGATGGTCCAAGTGCTTGGGCCCCTGCACCCACGTGGGAGACCCGGAAGAAGCTCCTGGCTCCTGGCTTCAGATCGGGCAAGCTCCAGCCATTGTGGCAGCCAATTGTGAAATGAACCAGCATATGGTAGACCCCCCCCCTCCCTCTCCCTCTCCCTCCCTCCCTCTCTCTCTCTGCCTCTCAGTAACTGCGTTTCAAATAAATAAATTAATTTAAAAAATAATATCTGTTGGGGTCACTAATCGAACTGAAGTGGCCTCTGAAGGTACAAGTGGATGAAGGTGTAAAACTTGGCGAATGGACTGGAGGTTGAGGCGTCAGTGACTCCAGGTGCTCCTGGGACAAATCCTGCTGGCTTAGTGCCACACTCCCAGCACTCCGGAGACCCTGAAATCTGGTTCTGAATCCCAGTACTGCCATTTATATAGCTGAGTGACTGAGGGAGAGACCCCTGGCATCTGAGTCTGGGTTTCCAACTTTTTAATTTTTTAAAAAGATTTATTTATTTATTTGAAAGGCAGAGTTACAGAGAGAGAGAGAGAGGGTGAGACAGAGAAAGAGGTCTTCCATCTGCTGGTTTACTCCCCAAATGGCAGCAACTGCCAAAGCTGGGCCAGGCTGAAACCAGGATCCAGGAGCTTCTTCTGAGTCTCCCCCCCGGGTGGCAGGGGCCCAACCACTTCGGCCATCTTTCACTGCTTTTCCCAGACGATAAGCAGGGAGCTAGACTGGAACTGGGGCAGCTGGGACTTAAATGGGTGTCCACAAGAGATGCCGGCGTTGCAGGCAGCAGATAACCTGCTACCCAACACTGGCCCAGTTTGTACTCTATAAGGTGGGACTACTAATAGTAGCTCCCTCCTAGGAACTCAATGATGATCTGCACAACAAACCGAAACTCTGCCTCCCACTCCAGACCTGGCCTGTGCCCCCAGGACCCTGGCCTTCCTTCAGCTCCTCGACCACCCCGAGACATTTTATCCCGAGGCCTTGGCAAGTGCTGTCCACTTGCTTGGGACAGGCCTCCAAGCATCCCTGCTCTCCCTCTGCTATTTCTTACGCTGGTGCCATTCATTCTTCAGGCCTTAGCCTCAATGTCACGGCCTTAAAGAGGCCTTGCCTGACCACCTGTTAGTCCCATTCAAAGCCCCTTTTGTCTTCCTCATGCCAATCATGAGAGTCGTAATGCTCCGCTTATACATTTGTTTACTTGTTTATTTCCTGGCTTCAGTTCCATCACACTGTTAATTCTACTGAGGCAAACCCCCATCTGTTTGCTCATCACTGAACACCAGCAACTAGCACAGCCTTGCACAAAGGAGGCGCTCAAAAACCACTTGCCAAGTGCATGAAAGAAGAAACCACTACTGCACTTGCACTCGCTGAGTGTGCAGTCAGTGAACGAGGGAGAAGGGGCAGGAATTACGACACTGTGCAGGATATCACGCCTAGCAAATTGAAGGGAAACAAACTGTGATATTTCAATAGACTTCCAGGTGAGGTCTGCGAGGCTGAATCTTTGAGAGCCTTCTTCCAAGAGCCCCTTGCTCCCTCCCAAGGTTGCCAAGGCTGCTTGGCCATCTGTCAAGCTAAGAAACAGTCACCTTTACCGCCCCTGGGGCTTCCCCCACCCCACAGGGACACGCAATCCATCAGCATGCATGTCTGCCCCTGAAGGTGGGCAGTGTCCTGCTCCCCAGCCCTGCACGTGGCACACACACCCAAGGGAGGGCTGGAGGCAGCCACGGCAGCCAGTGAATCTGGGCAGCCGCGCGTGCTTGATTCTTGGCACACGTGCGTCCAGCTGCAAACTTCTGTTGAATCTCCCTTGACCACCTCCTACCGCTCACCTCCCCTGCTCCTCAGCCACAGGTGGACACTGGGCTCCCATCCCTGACCCTTCTGCTCTTGCTGGACGCCACTGCAAGGGCTGCACAAGGCCTCAACAGCTGCCACGTGCAGCCCCTGTCTTGAGGCTGTACCAGCTCCCCCTGGACCGCAGCAGGTGAACCCATCACACCTCCCACCTGGAACACAAGGACCGGCTCCTGCTCCCAGCTGTCTCCCCACTGACTAGCACACGGCCTGCCACACAGCAAGGCCTCAGAATATAACTGCTCAGGAAAGATGAACAAGTATTTGTATGAACCAGTGGGGGAAAATCCATTTCCCTAAGTTCGCCTCCCTCCTCCATTTTGGCCGATGCCTTTCCCCTAATCTAAATCCTCCGAACATGAGGTGAGCCCGGGAGTGCGTTCCCCTCTCAGGGAAGGCCACCACCTGCAGGAGAACCTCTCTGCTGTGACAGAGACGCCGATAACAGAGGCGCACGTCTACCTCGTCTCTCCCTCTCAGCGAGTCGGAGAGGTGGGATTACGACGTGGCGGCAGCCCGGCCGAGAACACCAAGGGTCGGAAAGGTGAGGACACAGCCTGAAGCCGTAAGGGGATTCCGCCTCGTCTGGAGGGCAGGCGTCTGGCGCAGCATTAGGAAGGAGGCCACTCGGGCGCCCACATTTCACCCCGAGGTAGCCGGGTCTGGGGCCCACCTGGCTCCCGCTGCAGCCTCCTAGGAAGGCGGCAGTGACGGCTCAGGTGCTCGAGTCCCCGCCACCCAGCTTGAGTTCCAGGCTCCCACGCGGCCCGCCTTGGCTACTGTGGACATCTGGGAGATCTCTGGCTATCTCTGTCCCTTCCTCTTTTTCAAAAAATTAAAAACCAAGTAAGCAAACAGAAACACCTCTTGTCTGAGTAAGACACACACACCCCCCCCCCCCCCCGCCCCATGGAAGGATGAGATAGTTCTAAGTTGCACCACTTCCTTCTACGAAGCTGGCTGACTGGAGGTGGCCGCGCAGAGCAACCTGACGTCTTCTCTTCCTCCCTCCCCTTGGCCAGGGAACCGCGACCCATCCCCACCGGAACGGGGCTGAGGCTCAAAGGCAGTACTCACAGGGCTCCTCCTGTCCAGGCAAGGTCACCTGATGCTTCTTGACGCCGTCAAACAGGAGCTCTGCGCCGCCCCTGCAAAGGAGGGCAGAGAGAAAGGTGAGCTCCTGCAAACAGCGGGGCAGCCGTAGACGGGAAACTCAAGTAGGCTGGCAGCAGAAGCCCAGGGGATGCAGAGACCAAGGTTCAGGACCACCTGGTGTGCCGGCGTACTGGGGTACAGGGTGTGACTTCCTCATGGGGCAGAGGGGAGCTGCAATAAGCGGACACCCACGTGCAGACTGCCTTCCCGAGGGGCAGGGCAGACTTGGGAGCCGCTGGCTGCAGGGTGGGGACCCTGGGCGTGCGGGCCCATCTTCCCTCTCAAACGTGTCGAGAAGCCCTTGTGAGGCACTCTGGAGACCCCGTGCATATCAGGGTTTCCTCTGGCCAGGCGAGGGTTTGAAATGCCCTGTCCATGCCACCTGCCACTGGCCTGGGGGCACACTGCAGCGCAGGCAGCCAAGCGTGCCCTGGGCTCGGCATGGAGTGTGGACAACTGCTCTCGTTACCTCACCCGCAGAAGATGCTCCGCACCTCCTCTCGTCCTCAGGCTCCTCAGAGGAGGGAGGGAGGCAGACAGAATCAACTCTTTTTTTTTTTTTTTAAAGAAATATTTATTTCTTTGAGAGGCGGGGTTACAGATAGAGAGGGAGAGGCAGAGAGAGGTTCTCCACGTGCTGGATTACTTCCCAAATGCCACAACGGTTGGGGTTGGGCTGATCTGAAGCCAGGAGTCAGGAGCTTCTTCCGGACTGCCCACGTGGGCGCAGGAGCCCAAGCGTTTGGGCCATCCTCTGCTGCTTTCCAAGGCCACAGCAGAGAGCTGGATCAGAAGAGGAGCAGCCGGGACACGAACCGGTGCCCATATGGGATGCTGGCACTGCAGGAGGAGGATTAACCTACTGTGTCACAGCGCGGGCCCCAGTATCAACTGCTTTTGACTGAGTAGACTGGGGCCTAGAGAAGTTAAGTGACTTGTCCAAAGTCAGACAGGCAGTGGCTGAACTAGGATTTTCATTTAACTGGTTCTGCTTCAGCCCCCAACGCCTGGGCACAACGCAGAGGACTCCTCATGGGTCAGAAAGCCCCTTGAGGGCAGTCTGGTTCATTTCTGTGCACCAGCACCTGGCCAAGGGAAGGGCGGGCCGGCAGACATGTTTGCAGCCACGGCCAGAAGCCAGGGCTTCCGGTGTGGGCACCTGGGCCCTTTCGGTGGCCCGCACGGTGGCTTCCTCTGTGTCCTGATTCCCCTCTCAGCCCTCACACGGGTCTGTAACTGAGAAGGCCTCAATAGGCTCCTGTGGTGGACACGCTGCTCCCATCCCACCACCCTTCCCCAATTTCAGGGAACAGAGATGGCCTGAGACAGCTCCCTGGGAGGCAAAGGCAAGGCAAGCATTGTCACGGGGAAACATGGGGCGACTGTCATCCAAACAAGGTCACACTTTGTTGGCGCAGGAGCGTGGAGGGGCGAGGAGGCCCATCTGTGGCCGCGCACAGGGCCATCTCAGCTGCAGGCCCGCACAGAGCCTCCATTTATCCTCTTCCAACAGCCTAGTTTTCTCCGGGGTGGGGGCTGGCGCATGCGGCAGCTGGGCTGGGGGAGGGTGACCGGCGAGGGGCGCAGGAGTTGGGAGTCAGAGAAGAGGGGTGGGAACTGGAGACACTGGGATCCAGGCAAACAACCAACGGAGGCCAAACCTGGTGGTGCCAGGCTCGGAGGCCGAGCCTGTTTTTCCCTTGGCAAGCAGATGACGGGAGAACCAGTCTGGTTCAGAGAGTGACCCATCACCGCTAGTTTCCCAGACTCCTCCGGGAGGGGACAGCTATCTGCTAACACCACATCTGGAGTGGGGGAAGGTACACGCCCAGCCTCCACAGTCATTCAGGGACGCAAACAGGTGGCCCCAAGAGACCCAAGGCCAGACCCTCTGCAGGAAGTCAGTCTTGGAGGGATGTGCTAGTCAGAGGCAACTAAGAGAATCCAGCTTCCTTCACACAGTCCTTGGTGGGCGTGTTTGCTGAGTCCTGTGACAGGTGCACCCTCCAAACTCCTTTGCTCTCTAGTTTGTCCTCACCCTGTAATACCACGTATACCAGTGTATTTGTTTACTCCCACCCCTCCCCCACAGTCCCTTCCCAGCCATCCTCCTGCTAGGATGCGTTGCCTAAAGGAGGGCTAAAGCAGGTACTCAACAAACGTTTGTGGAATGAACAGAAACACCCGTCTCTCCCACTTCTTCTCAGACCTCAGTGGCAATCCTTCCCTCTGCCAGTGTCTCCACAACTCAAGGAGGCAAACGGATGGGACAGGGATAGTTTCACATCTCAGCTTCTGCAGCCTGGGCTGCAGGGACCCACAACACACAGGCGCTGCATACGCTGAGTCCCGGGCAACCTGAGAAGACCTTCTGTTGGGGCCAGTCCAGAGGGCCAAAGGGCGGGGGAAATGGGTACTGGCGAGTGGGGGGGGGGGGGAGTGTGGGAGACCTGGAAGCCCTACACCTCTGAGGAGCTGACCTGCTGGCACCTGCCAGTGGGCTGGAAGCAAGGTCCTAACCCAGACGCTTCCAGATCGGGGCGGGGGGGGGGGGCAGGGACACGGGACGACGACGGGCATGGCCACTTAGTAAGCCTGAAGGGCGAGGCACGGCACAGACGGAAGACAGGTCAGAGAGAGGGCCTGGGCCTGCCACGCACCCTGGGCAGTCTCGCCTCCCCGACAGCCGCACTCCCACAGTACCCTGTGTGTGGGTGGGGAGATGCTGTCCCGGCTTGCTGGGCTCACTACTGCTCTTGGGAGTAAGAGGCTGAGATGAGAGGTGGCCTGGCCAGAAAAGGGGCAATCACACCGGCGTGCCAGCTGCAAGGGCCAGGGCTGTGTCCTCCTCGCAGGACTTCCCCACCACTGCCAGCGCAGCACCCGGCAGACAGGAATCATGCTGAAGAGCAAAACCGTGGCTAACTCAGTGAGAGGAAGGCAAGCCGGCTGGAAGCAAACCTGGCACTGGCAGCCTGCTCTCTGCCTTTCCGCTCCAGGGAGGCCCTGCCAAGGCAGCAGGCGGCCTCCTAGAACTCCAGTCTTTGAGGGGCAGAGCTGGGCCAAGGGTCAGCAGGGCGCAATAGTCAGGAGGCCAGACCCACACAGTGCAGCTGAATCCAAGCGGCCAGACAACGTCGCCAATTAAAATGCACTCACCATTCACGCGCCTGTGCCCTTCCAAGGCACGGGAACGCTGAACACTGCAGGGAGGGACAGAGTTCCATTTATCTCTGTGTCCTCGGCGTCTGGCTCACTGCCTGGCACATGGTAGGCGCTCAGTAAGTGACTGGTGAATGAACTGCCCAGTGAAGGGAAACATGAGAACCAGGGGCAGCCAATGGGAGGAAAGGCATTTGGGCAGAGCGACTCCCGTTCCAGACTTCTCCTTTCACACAGCCTTCGGTTTGTTTATCTCCACGTACACACACGTTTAGTCTGCCTCTCCACTGACTCCGGAAAGTGCACACCCTTCAGGGTTTTGGTTTATTTATCTTCTTGCTAAGCTTTGCAGTTTGTCTTAGTTTTCAAACCATGTGATGCAGCTGGCGTCGTGGTACAGCAGGATAAGCTGCTGTCTGCAAACCTGGTAGCCACGTGGGTGCTGGTTCGAGTCCCGGCTGCTCTACTTCCAATCCAGCTCCCTGCTAGTGTGTCTGGGAAAGCAGCGAAGATGGCCCCACTGCTTGGGCCCCTGCACCCACATGGAAGACCTGGATGCAGCTCCTGGCTCGGCCTGGCCTAACTGGCTGTTGCAGCCATTTGGGAAGTGAATCAGCAGATGGAAGATCTCTCTGTCTATCCCTCTCTCTCTATAACTCTGCCTTTCAAGCAGCAAATAAATTAATTAAAAATAGATTAATTAAAAATAAAATAATAAATTAATTAAAAAGAAAAGAAAGAAACCCTATGACAGGGAGCCGATGCTGTGGCGTAGCAGGTAAAGGCACCGCCTGCAGTGCCGGCATCCCCATATGGGCACCGGTTCAAGTCCTGGCTGCTCTACTTCCCATCCAGCTCTCTGCTATGGCCTGGGAAAGCAGTAGAAGATGGCCCAAGTCCTTGGGCCCCTGCACCCGCGTGGTAGACCTGGAAGAAGCTCCTGGCTCCGGACTGGCACAGCTCCGGCCGTTGCAGCCATCTGGGGAGTGAACCAGCGGATGGAAGACCTCTCTCTCTCTCAATCTGCCTCTCCTCTCTGTGTAACTGACTTTCCAATAAATAAGTAAATCTTAAAACAAACAAACAAACAAACAGGAAACCATATGACCACCTTTCAGAGTGCGGTAAGGCGAGGCTGCGCCTCGAGGCCTGCTCCTTCGCTGGTCCCCGTCCCTGCACCTGTCAGCTCGTGCATACTGTGTCAGCCCTGTCTTCACCCCCGCCAAGACCTGCAGAAGGCACTCGACGAGTTTACCGTCTGGGATGAAAGCCACTGAGTACTGGTAAAACCCCTAGAGACTGACCACATATCCCACGGGGCACAAGGCACGAGACGCGTGAGCGCAAACTGCGGCGGGGAGAAACCAGGGAGCGGAGGACCAGGCTAGGAACTCAGACGCCAGCCAGATGGGCCCGCGAGGGTCAAGAAGCAACCCGCGGCGCCACGAGCCCGCAGGCCTCAGAACACCGAGGAGTACGCGGGGCGCACCTCCCTACCCGCGTGTGCGCCGCTATTCTCGGACATACGGCCTCGTCGCCAAGGGAGACCGAGCCTCTGCGACTGAGGCCAGCGGCGCAGATCCCAGCAGGCGCCAGGGGCCTCGGCGACTCGGCCGTGTCAGACCCCAAGGCAAAGGGAGGTGAGTCCCGGGCCCGACAGCTTCAACCCTTCCCTGCGGCGCCCCAACTCCGTGACTCACCCGAACTCCACCTCCACTGACAAGGGCGCTGCCATGTTGAGGAAGCCGAGCTCGTAGGAAACGCCCCTCCACTTCCGGAGCGCCCGCTCACTTCCGCCCGCCTTGCCGAGTAGGCGGAAGAGGCGGTGCCCTGGGACTCCACTCTCCCTAGCTATTGGAGGACGGGATGGAGGGGGCGGGGCGACAGGGGTAGGTCACCGGGTGCTGGGGGAGTTTGGGGGTTAGTGTCCCTCGGCGCGTTAGGGATCGGGCTCAGAGACCCGGGGTGGAAAGCGGCTTGTACGACGCCACGACTAGGCGGGGGAGAGCCTCCGACATCTTTGCGACGCGACTCTGAGCTACTTTACTATCTGGTGTTAGTTACAAATCTCTTCGGTCAGTGTATCGCTGGGCGGGCCCGTCCACTCGTGTGACTGGAATTGTAAGTGACCCCCAACTCGGGCCCGGAGGTCGCTCTCCTGAGCCATCGGCTCCCTGTCTGCGGCGTTGCCACGCCGATCCGGGTGTGCTGACCGCACCTCCGTGCGCCCGGCTCTGTGGAAGCGGGGGTGCCGGGCAAGGGCGCGGGCCGGCGGCGAAGACGCCCTGTCGCTTAATAAACGTAGTCACACCCACGCTAGGCCGCCTAGAGCCGCAGACCGGGAGCCGTGGTGACCTGGAGAAGTAGGCGCTTCAAAGAGAAGGCCGCCCCGAGTCACAAGGTGGATGTGAGGCGAGAGGAGCGCCCGGGAGCGCCCCAGGGAGGGCAGGGGGCGCTGGGGCACCAGGAGAGGGCGGCCGGAAGCCGGGTAAGGGACGAGACTGGAAAGTGGCCAGGGGCCGGGCAAGTGAGCCTCTCGGCCTGTGGCAGCGGTGGGAGGACCGGCGTTATCAGACCTCCCTGCACTGGGTCGCCGGCGGCAGGCTCTGCGGGGCCGCGCACTAAGCCAGCGTCCCATCTGCGTGCCGGCTGCTCCACTTCCGGTCCCGCTCCTTGCTAACGCACCCGGGAAGCCGCACACAGCGGGTCAAGGGCTTGCGTCCTTGCTCTCTTCTGGTCGCAGTATGCAGAGTGGGAGAGGAGGAGGGGAGATGGACACACTGGAGCCTCTTGCAAAAGCCCACCGCAAAAATGGGGCGAGGTGAAGTGGACGCCCTGAGCCTCCAAACAGCAACACTTCCAAAATGGAACTCGGCACTGGTGGAGGATGGTGGTGTGGCCTGGTGGTTAGCGCCACCTTCACATCCAGGTGCCACCACTTCCGGCAGAGAGAGAGACAGAGAGAGATTTCCCCATCACCGGTTCACGCTCCAAATGCCCCCAGAGGCCAGGGCTCCGCCAGGCCAAGGCCAGGAACCCAGTCTGGGTCTCCCGCGTGGGCGTGCCTCCCGCGGTGCACATCAACAGCGGAGCCGGGACTCGAACCTCAGCAATCTGGCAGGGGATGCGGGAGTCCCAAGTGGCATCTTAACCACTCCGCAAACGCCCAGTCCCCCAGCTGTGTAAGATGGGGGTGCCACAGCCCCGCCTCACATGGTTGTAGTGACAACAGTTCCTCTGTGTCCCCCGTCTCGGGGTACCGAAACACCAGGCGGGAGGCTGTTCTCGCTGATCTCCCTCCCACACCTGCTCACCAAGTTTAGGTGTCCCTCGTCATCTGATTTTGCAGCCCCGAGTCCTGCCTCGCCTTCCTGCCTGCCTCCCCCTCCCTTCCTTTGGCCCTGGCTTCACTGTGCAGCCCCTTGGACACACTGCTCCAGGGCACTGCTCAGACACAGGGGACAGCCCTGGTCCTCGGAGGCGTCCTTGGTAAATGCAGAGGCCCCACGTCACCGTGCTGTGTACGTCGGCCACTTTCCCCAACTCTAGGGCCAGTCTGGGACCAAATGGCCCCGTCTGATTCCTCCGGGGGCTCTTAGTCGAGCAGTGAGACGTCTACACACTGCAGGGTCTGAGTGCTCACTGAGTGAACCAGCCAACGAGGGCTTTTGCATCCCTGCCCAAGGCCGTTTCTTGGCTTCCCTCCACCAGCAACACCTGCAGAGCATCCTGGGCCCTTCCAGCCTCCGGTCCCCCGGCCCCGGGAACTGCTGCCTCCCGGGGCTGGCCCAGAGCGCCGGGAAGTGGAGGAGCTTCACCCGTTCCACACTCGCCAGCACTGCTGATGCTGGGGACACCGAGGTGCACAACCCACGGACAGACCGCGAGTGTGCCCTGTGCTATGGAGGGGGAGCCGGGGCTGCAGCCCAACTGCCCATTCACTCACGGACTACTGAATGCCCACTTTGTGCCTGCTGGGTGCTTTACAGCCATTCCCTCATTCCTCTCGGGCTAGCAATTAACCCCATTTCTCAGATGAGAAAACTGAGGCTCCAAATGGGTGGCTTGTCCAAGGACCCCTACGCGTCACACCTCAACCCCTGCTTTTAGAGCCCTCAGGACCCTCCCTGCCTCCCCTGGGACTAGGCTCAACCCAATGCCTTCCCCTCAGACCCACTCCTAACGGGCCTGGGCCCCTCATCCTCTCCAGCAGGCTGGCCAGCCCGCGTGCAGCCCTCCGCTTCTCCGAAGCTCCTCGGGAGACAATGGCGCGGCCGGTGGGGGAGGCGAGGGCGCGGGTGCCCCCTGCCCGCTGCCCTTTGTCTTCCCGCCTGCGCCCCTCGCGCGCCCCGGGAGGCTGGGAGGCGCCTCTCGCAGGCTTCCTCCCCCCTTTCTTGTGCTAATCGGGTGTCAAGCTGAGATCAGTGAGAAAGAAATCCGCCCTGGCTCGGGTTAAACTGCCGCCACACGGGAGGGCTGAGCGCAGAATATCATTAGGCGGGAGGAAGCAGCCCCCTCCTCACGGGAGGGGCCGGCCCGGCATTCAGGCCCCTTTGAAAGTCACTGGTTTGCTCCTCCGCCGGCCGCCGCCTCCCCGGGCCCCTCGAGGTATTTAACCTTCTTCCCAGGGACTGAAAGTGATACAGCATGCCGCGGCCCAGGCAGCCACTTGCCTGTCCCGGGCGGCTGGCCCCTTCCAGTCTCCCTGGGCGTGGCCGGCGGGTTGCAGCCGGGCCCAGGAGGGGCACTTCCCTCCCAGCCTCTGTGGTCTGTGGAAGGGGGCAGAAGTCCCGTCAGCTCCGTGTTCGAGCGTTTCACAAAGCCCAGAGCACCGTGTCCAGGGCAGGAGTGCTCCAGATAGGGTGGCCATCGGTCGGTCAGAGTGGAGGGAAGCAGGTCCTGCCTGATAACAAGGTTCCCAGTCTGGGGGTGTGCAAGTGGGGGCCACCGATGGTGCATTTCTCTCTTGCCTCAACACACACACCCCCTTTCCCTAACCACTCAGCCTGCTGCAAAAGCAGTGACCGGGAAGCCACAGCAACAGCCAGCTCCTCCGGGCTCCAGGACGAGCCACAGAAGTGACCCCTGCAGCTCTGGCCACACAGCCTTCAGGGACGCTCTGCCCTCCCGCCCTGCCCCAGGAGGTTAGGTCCCAGCCTTTGCTGGGCTGCTCGGTACACACCGTACACTCGGTCAGAGTGCTCGCCGAGCTGTGGGGCGCTAGATACACATCAGGCCCGCAGCTGGCGTTCGTGCACTTGGTGAGCAGACGGGGCTCAGACGCAGACCCGAGGGCCACAGGGCCCCAGTCCCTCTCCATCGGGTGGGTGACAGGGCGTGGCTGGCGTGGAGGCGACGAACAGCGCAGCCTGGGATCTCACCCTTTCTCTTACACTACCGACCACTGAGCGGACAGCGGCCCCAGGTCACAGTTCTCCCGAGGCAGGGATTCCGGGGTAGGAGCTGGGACTTGAATCCCGCGGCTTGTCAGTCCACAGCCTCCCCTGGCTGCTGGGCCTGGAAGGAGGGAGGGCTGCGCCCTGGGAGCTCCATCCCTCGCAGGGGCTCCTTACTGAGGGTTAAAGACACAAAGCCGCAGTGACTTGACCCCCCACAGGGTGCCTGCTTGGGGTGAGGTGGGACTTGGCTCTTTCCTCAGCTGAGCTGTGGGGCCAGGACTGGATTTTCTGAGCACTGCGCGCCCTCTGCTGGCCGTGGCCACCAGTCCTGTCTCCCCCAGACTGCCTTCTGCACAGCGTCCCGGTTCCCTGAGAAACCCTCAGTGTGCACCCAGAGTTCTTGGCCTGGCCCCTTCCTCCTCAGCTGTCAGCTGCTGCGCCTGGGTGTGGCCGTGTCCACCCCAGAGGCACATGTCCAGCAGGCAGGGTGGTGCTGCAGGAAGGGCACAGGGCGTGGGTTCGCATTCCAGCCCCCACTACTTGCTTTGTGACTTTGGCCATGTGACTCAAAATCTCCGATTCTGGTTCTTTCCTTCAAAAGCCTGTTTATAAAACTTGCCTCAAAGACTCATGGTAGCCTTCAACAATGAAAGAGGCCTGCCGTGGGCTGTCCTGGAACTCCGTCCTGGTGGGCGCTGGGCTTCCAGCCTGGGTGTGACTCCTGCCATGGGGCCCAAGAGCCCGCTGAGTGCCCCACTCTGGGAGTGCGGCTCTGTGAGCTGCCACAGGGCCCTCAACAATTGGGAAGAGACCCCACAGGCAGACAACGTGCAGGCCCTCAAAGCCTCTCGACACCCCCTTCCTCTTAATGGCTCCCTCTGGCTTCTGAAGCCTTAGCCGACCATTCCCATTTCACAGGTGAGGAGACTGAGTCACGTGCCCTCGGCCACAAGCTGCTAAGTGACAAAGCTGGTGTGAAGCCTGAAGCTCCCAGGGAACCGCCCAGCTGAGCCAGCACAGGGGTCAGGCCAGCTCCCTGCCCATCCGTGTCCAGGGGACACATGAATGGCAGGTGGGTGCACGGGCCAGAGGGCAGGCACTCAGGCTGGACGGAGTCAAGGCGGAGTTTATTGGCCCCTGAGCCCTCCCCCTCCCCCACCCATCCTCCTCTCAGCCAGGCAGGGACTGGGACAGAGACAGTGACACAGATGGACCTACGGACAGAAGGCCCTGCCTGAGGAGGATGGGGGAGTGGGGAGACAGACATGGGGAGCTGTGTCCTGACGTCCTGCTGCAGGTGGGGCGTGGGGGCCACACAGGGTCCTCCTCTGCGGCCCCGCCCCCGAGGTGTGAGCAGGCCGGCGTGAGGCGGAGCAGCTCTGGGCAGGACGCTCTTCACCATCAGTGCCAGCCACTGCGCGTGCCCCTCCTGCTGGCTTCCTGAGTCTGCGGGCTTCTGCCTTGGTCCCAGTGACAAGCTCCCTGCTCTCGGGAGAGCCTGGTGACCCCTCCCCCTGCCCTGCCTGACTCAAGACATCATCCTGAGGGGGTCCTGCTCACCCCAGAGCCCCGAGAACCCCCAGCCCAGAAGGCGAGCCTGGACAGGTGGCTTTCACAGAAAACCTCCGCAGGGCGGGTGGGCGGGCGGCAGTGAGTCACTTGGCAGTCGTGGAGGGAGGGGCCAGCACCTTGGGCTGGAGGGGCCAGGCCCGGCTTGCTTTGGTCTGGCATTGCCCAGGACCCTCAGAGGGACGTGGGGGGCAAATCACAGCTTCTCTTCCCCGGCCTGGATGCGGGTGTAGGCCTGTCGGTCCAGGGGGACGTAGCGGCCCTGGCGGGCGTCCAGGTAGAACAGCGGGTCTTTCACGACAGCTGGGTCAAAGCCTTCCTTTCGCAGCTCTGTCTTAAGGAGCTTGTAGGTCCCTGGGGGAGAAGGGAAGACAGGAAGTGCAGGGCAGGGGCCCGAGCCCCAGGACCTGACCGCTGGTGTTGAGGAAGGGGAGAGGAGGGCCCGAACGGACACGTGGAAGGGGCGGTGTGGGAGGGGCACAGCCCTTCACAGTTTGCAAAGAATGCTGTGTCGCTTCACCAGGAACTGCCTCTCAGAGAGGCCATGGCAGGGCGGGGCGCCAGTGGCAGCTTTGCTCACGCACCCAGCTTGCAGATGGGGCAGCTACTTGGTGACAGTCCCCAGTAGAATGGGTCTTTTGATTGTCATGGTTCCCTCAGAGCGCCTCGAGGCACGGGCTCCACTGTATTCGCTTGATGCCAAGATGGTGCGTCCGTAGCACCTCCGAAACCGCCCAGAGCTTTGTTTACCCCACCGGTACGTGAGCCGTGTGTCATCTGATCAAGGGCGTTGGCCCCCACCATGCAGAGGCTAAGGACGGATGCTCAGAGAGCACTCGTCAGGGCGGGAGCCACACAGCTGCTCCGTGGCAGAGCTGGGGTCTGACCCCAGGTGTGACAGCTGCCAGAGGACGGCCAGACGCCTCTGCCCCACCTCTCTAAGACGGCTTCGCTGCTTTTCTTGGCAGGAGCTCGAGTCTCCTCCGCCCCCGTATCTGAGCTGGCCCGATGACCTGCTTTGACAGCAGCACGCAGCAGGGCAGCAGAGGAGTCAGGCCTCGAGGGGCCTTGCGGCTTCCCCTCCCACCCTCTGGGGGTGCCTTGAGACCAGGCAAGCTCGGGAAGGGTGAGGGGCAGGGACGAAGCACTCCAGGTGGGGTCCCAACACCTGCATCCACTGCCCTCAGTGGCCACTTAAGGTTAAATGAATTAAAATAAGCAACATCTGGGCCGGTGTTGTGGCTCAGTGGGTCAAGCCACCACCTGTGACACCAGCATCCCATATCAGATTGCCAATTCAAGTCCTGGCTGTTTCGCCTGGATCCAGCTCCCTGCTAAAGCACCTGGGAGAGTAACAGAAGATGGTCCAAGTAGTCCCTTCCACCCACGTGGGAGACCCGGGTGGAGTTCTGGGCTCCTGCCTTTGGCCGGGCCCAGCCCTGGCCATTACAACCATTTGGGGAGTGAACCACCAGATAGAAGATCTTTGTCTCTCCCTGCATTTCTGTCACTCTTTCCAATAAATAAATAAATTAGTCTTAAAAAAAAAAGCAAAATTTGAATTTCACCCCTTGGTGACCCCATCACATTGCAAGTGCTCAGCGGCTTTCAGGGTACTCGTTACTGGACTGGACGGCGGTGGCCACGCACACTCACCGCAATGCAGCGTCAGCGAGGGCCGCACGCGAGGGAGGCCGGCTGAGCCCCTCCGCTCAGCCGAGCCACTAGGTGATGGCAGCTGTTTGGGTCGAGGCCAACAAAAGACCTGGTCAGCTAACCTTCACCCCCAAAGCTCTGGCCCACAGAACCGTGCAGATCAAGTGGCTGTGTGGAGCCCCTGGGGACAGGTGAGATGGGCATCGGTTCATTCCACGCCTCCTGGACGGAAGTCAAGGATCGTCCAGTCCTCAGAGCTGCAGTCTCGTCAGGAGCCTGGCACCCATGTCCCCGGCCTGTCCCAGGACACCATCCCCACCCCCACCTCAGGGGCCCCCAGAAGGACAGGTGTCTACCACCTGGCAGGGCCGCAGCAGTTGGAGAGGGCCCACCTCAAGGCAGGGGCAGTCAGGTGTGTCCAAGGGTGAGCCACAGGGAGGGGCAATGAGGGCTGAGGGGGCCAGGG